>NC_092333.1:386260416-386575000 GCF_046630445.1 Rutidosis leptorrhynchoides | reverse complement strand
TTTTGGTCATATCTCAAGTTGAATTTTGAGATTTCAAAATTAGAATATGTAATTAAATTTTGAATGAGTATGGTTGTTTTGATTTCTATAAAAGAATGTATATTGTTGTGAAAGTAGGGAGTATAATGGATGATTTGCTGAATCAGATTCGAAGAATGTAACATATTAATTGTGAATTTATATATCTCTCGGGCATTACCTACCCGTTAAAAAAAATTTCACAATTAATATTTTGTACAAAAGAATTTTATTACAGTCTTTATGAAAATATATATATGTATATTTTCTTCAGATGTAACATAGATTTAATGAGTTAATGTTAAATTAAACTCATTTGATTTACGGTTGAAACTAGAATTGAATAATCCCTAAAGGCTTTAAAAAGTACATAACTTTTACGCAATATTTCTTTAATGACATTGAAATTATGAATCAATACTTCGTTATTTGTTGATGTATGATGTTCGGTTCGTGGAATTCTTGTGAATTTCGCAAAGTACGAATGATGTTATCTGAAAAGTTTCGGGTACATCGATGATGAAGTGTAAAATCAAATATATACTTGATTTATTATGAATTGGAATTTGTTGAATTGCGACAAAGATTGTAGTTAACGCTGGTTAAGTTGCGGCAGAAGGACGTACATTATTGCATATTTGTAATATGAATTAACCGAGTAGTTAAGATTCACACACAATAGCTTAGCACGGAAAGATTTATTTCAATATATATATATATATATATAATATACATATAATTTCTTCAGAGGGAATGAGTTAATTCTTCATAACTCGTTGATACAATATACACGTTATTAATTCGTAATGATGTCCACAGTGATTCTTGAACTGACGGAGTTTGTGATGTTATCGGTGTTGTTGATTCGGATGTTGACTGTACTGACGATGCTGGTAACGCTGACGGTACTGTTGATGCTGTTGGTAAAGCAAGTTTAGCTTGTCAATCACACACCATTTTTGTCAGGGTTTCTACTCTTCCTTTTATCATTTTGGTTCGCTTAACTGATTTATGGTTAGGGCTAGATTAGATAATCTCTAAGACTTTAGAGATTACATAATCGCCGCGGAATGTTTCTCCAATGAAGTTATGAATTAATACTTCGTCAGTTATTGTTGTTGGTACTCCTTGGTATCTATGTGCGTATGACGTTGATGCTCGTGGGACAGATTGTGAAGTTGAGGTTTACGACGCGGTTGTGGTTGGAGGTGGTAATGGTACTGTTGGCGTTGATGATGGTGGTACTGGTTATGCTGCTGATGCTGCTGCTGGTGTTTGTAATCTCTGCACCATATTCTCCAAAGCCACTACCCGAGCGCGAAGCTCGTTGAATTCTTCTATTACACCGGGGTGATTGTCGGTTCGGACGAGCGGATAAATAAAATCTAAATTTTGATGTAATATATAATTGTGACGAGATACTCTGGAAATGAGCGAGAAAATGGTGTTTCGGACAGGTTCGCCGGTAAGTGCTTCAGGTTCTTCATCAAGAGGGCAATGTGGTGGATGGAAGGGATCACCTTCTTCTTGTCTCCAATGATTGAGGAGGCTACGAACCCATCCCCAATTCATCCAGAATAGGTGATGACTGATTGGTTGATCTATTCCGGTCACACTGCTTTCGGAGCTTGAATGGGATTCCATTTCGGAATCTGAGTGACTTGAACTGATGACGAATTCCATTTCATACGATTGGATAAAGGATTTTTTTTTTTCGATATGAAATGATTTTGGCTAACGGATGGTATTCTAATTACATAGAATATATATATATATATATATATATATATATATATATATATATATATATTAAAAGATTTCGTAGATTACGGAGGACTTTGCGGGATATGTCAGGCAAAGTTTAAAGTAACAGATACGATAAGATATGATTTAGCAGATATGCTAAGATATGAATTTTTGTCTATACACTATTCATGCAATCAATGCAGCAAGACGTGTCTTAGACTAATAATGATAAGCAGGTAATTTCCTGAGGATGATAAGTAGTTAATTTTTGACACAAAATGATAAGCAAAACTTTTGGCATGCAGACACGGTCGAAGTCCAGACACACTAATGCATCCTATCGACTTATCAGTTAGACACACTAATACAGACCTGGTTCGCTAAGACCACTGCTCTGATACCAACTGAAAGGACCCGTTCATATACATTATAAACGATTCACAATAGTTGATTACATTGTGAGGTATTTGACCTCTATATGATACATTTTACAAACATTGCATTCGTTTTTAAAAGACAAACTTTCTTTACATTGAAAATTGACAGGCATGCATACCATTTCATAATATCCACTATCCAACTATTAATTGATTTAATAATAATCTTTGATGAACTCAATGACTCGAATGCAACGTTCTTCGAAATATGCTATGAAAGACTCGAAGTAATATCTTTAAAATGAGCAAATGTACAGCGGAAGATTTCTTTAACACCTGAGAATAAACATGCTTTAAAGTGTCAACCAAAAGGTTGGTGAGTTCATTAGTTTATCATAATCATTTATTTCCATCATTTTAATAGACCACAAGAATTTAATTTCCAGTTCTCATAAATACACGTCCCATGCATAGAGACAAAAATAATCATTCAAATGGTGAACACCTGGTAACCGACATTAACTAGATACATATAAGAATATCCCCTATCATTCCAGGATCCTCCTTAGGACATGATATAAATTTCGAAGTACTAAAGCATCCGGTACTTTGAATGGGGTTTGTTAGGCCCAATAGATCTATCTTTAGGATTCGCGTCAATTAGGGTGTCTGTTCCCTAATTCTTAGATTACCAGACTTTAATAAAAAGGGGCATATTCGATTTCGATAATTCAACCATAGAATGTAGTTTCAATTACTTGTGTCTATTTCGTCAAACATTTATAAAAGCGCATGTATTCTCAGTCCCAAAAATATAAAGGGTAAAAAGACAAATGAAACTCACCATACTGTATTTCGTAGTAAAAATACATATAACGTCATTGAACAAGTGCAAGTTTGGCCTCGGATTCACGAACCTAAATTAATTATATATAATTATGTGTTGGTCAATATTTGTCTAACAAATTAGGTCAAGTCATAGTGTACCACAATCCTAATGCTCGAGACTAATATGCAAAAGTCAACAAAAGTAAATTTGACCCAAAATAATTTCCAAAAATCTATACATGATTAATATATAGTTTAAATATCGTCGTTTTATATTTTTAAATATTTTTAAAAGATTTATTAGAGTAAATAATATAATTTATTTATTAATAAATAAAATTTTATATTAAATTTATATAATATAATATACTTTTATATATATTAAGTAATAAAATTTATAGGGTTCATTTAATATCATAAAGATAATATGATAGGTATTATTAAAGTAAGTTATTACACGTAGTAAAAAATATGTTTGTATCACATATTTATTTGATAAAATAATATCTATAATGATAGTAAGTAAAAGTTGTATTATTTTGTAATAATAATAATTATTATAAAAATATCAATATTTATAATTACTAAGATGACATTATGATAAAACGATAATTCTAATTATGATAACTTTAATATTTACGATAATTTTTAATATTATCTTTAAAATAATAATTATATTTAAAATAATAATAATGATATTTTATAGTAACAATGACATTTCTATTAAAATGATAATTTTTGTTAAAATGATAGTTTTAATACTAACTATACTTTTAATAATAATAGTAATGATAAAAATAATAAGAACGATAATTTTATCTAAATCAATATCTTATAATATTTTAATTTCATCATGATACTCTTACTCATTATTTCCTAATCGTTTCATTTAATAGCTTTTAATCGTCTTTTATATCGTGTTCATAATAATGATAATAATAGTAATCAATATAATTAGGTGTTACAAATATTTATTTTAATTACACTAATATTAATAATGATAGTTACTATAACATGATTAACGATAATACTAATAATTATCTTAATGATAATATAGTAATAATAATAATAACAATAACAATAACCATTTTTAAATAATGATATATATATATATATATATATATATATATATATATATATATATATATATATATATATATATATATATATATTAATAATGATAATAATAATAATACTAATACTAATAATAATAATAATAATAATAATTGGATAATAATAATACTAATTATAACTTTAACGATAATAACGATAGTAATAATAAAAAAAATAACAATTTTGAATGATAAATCCCTTTTATTGATAAAGATAATAATAATGATAATAATAAGATAAATCTAGAACGACGATAAAAATGACGATAATAATAATCATTTTTAATAAAAATATCGAAAATTTAATTGATTATAACTTCTAATCTGTTCATCGAAACCATTCGATATCTAAAGGAAAAGTCCTTAATTTTTCGCTAGCTTTCCAAGGACATTCATATCTTATACCTTATCTCAACCACAAGTGTAACTAATTCAATATTCAACCTAACCTGTCTAAGGGCAATATCAAAAGTACAAGCATGCATAATCCTAAATAGTCGAGCACTAGTCAGGGATACACTATTAGTATGTAAAAGTTAAATTATGAGTACTCACGTATCAATATTGAGATTCAATATTGCAGGAAAGGTACGTAGACGCAACGGAAATGATAAACACTATATTGACCTCACGAGCATACCCATGAACCATACTCAATCACCTCTATAGCTATAACCCATAATTTCCTTAATCCTATCCTACTCGAAAAACAATTTCGAAATCACTCGGACAGCACTCCGTCGTAATATTTTATGTATACTAATAATATCTTGAAATAATACGGAGTAAATATATATATGTAAATCGATTGAGAGAGTTTAGAGAAAAATATTTTCAAGTTTCTATGAAATAATGAAACCTATTGAATTCTATTTATAATAGATTTTTGAATTATTAAAGTGAATTATTAAAGTATGAATTATTAAAGTGAATTATTAAAGTATGAATTATTAAAGTATGAATTATTAAAGTGAATTATTAAAGTATGAATTATTAAAGTGAATTATTAAAGTATGAATTATTAAAGTGAATTATTAAAGTTAAAGTAAAGTAAAAATAAAGTAAAGGTAAAGTTTAAGTATAGTAAAAGTATAAAACTATGTACGTATAATACGCGTATAAATATATATAATATTAATTTAAATCGTTATATATATTTAATAAAATAAAATATAAATATCGTTATCTTTATCATACTAGTTAAGTAATGAGTTGTCAAAAGTGGTTCTAGATATTTATAAAAGTTATATACGTTTTAATAATAAAGTTCTTTTTAAACTGAAAACGTTTTTGTACGTTTGAAACTAAATAGATCAATCGAGTCTTTATGAGATTCAATCTTCCACTATCCTTTGTCTAGTTCTCAATGATTGACAATTTGTTCTTATTTATAAATCACTTTACCATTTTCCGAATATTGTTAAAATGGAAAGATTTCTCAAATCAACGTGGGCCTTTCAACAGAGACTTGTATTCATAATTCAATATATCTGATAATTCAATCATTTGATCTTATCTTCTAATTCCATTGATAAACATTTTGAAACAGATACAATCATATAAAGTATTTAATCTAATATTTTGTTTACGTTTCAAGTTATAATATATATATACACATATACATATATAATCATATTCGTTTAATGGTTCGTGAATCGTTGGAACTTGGTCGAGGTTGAATGAATGTATGAACATAGTTTAAAATTCTTACAATTTAACTTAACAAATATTGCTTATCGTGTCGGAAACATATAAAGATTAAAGTTTAAATTTGGTTGGAAATTTCCGGGTTGTCACAAAATTAACAAACTATCATTTAATTAAACAAAGATAAAGCCCATAAATAGCCCATAGTCTAATTTCCACAAGTGTCGTTCTTTTATCCAAACCCCAATTATGGTACAAAGCCCAATTACCCTGTCTTAAATATTTAGCCCAACATCATGATTACTTCGATTTAAATAAGCATAATAATAACTTAGTTACAAGACATTAATTTAAAAAAGAGAACATAACTTACAATGATTAATAATAGCGTAGCGTTACACAGACATAATTTTGACTTACACACTTACAACATTCGCTAACATACCCTTATTATTATTAAAATTAAAATTAAAATTATAATATATATATATATATATGTATATATATATATATATATATATATATATATATATATATATATATATATATATATATATATATATATATATTACGTTGAGAGAGAGATAGATAAGAGAAAAAGATGTAAACATTCGACCAAAAACTGCAAAATTTAAAGATGTGGCCAGACATTTGGCTTCATGCGATCGTATGGCATGTGTGCCTTCTGGCCATGCGAACGCATGGCCTGGGAATCCAGCTCATATTTGCTTGTTTTCTTCTTGCCGACGGTTTTATATATAATATAATATATATATATTTAATTTTTAAGAATTATTTATATATTATGTTATATTTATGTGCATAGTTGACTTGTAATTTTTAGTCCGTTGCGTCGAGCGTTGAGAGTTGACTCTGGTCCCGATTTCGGATTTTTGAACGTCCTTTCGTACTATTTAATATCTTGTACTTTGCGTTTTGCGTCTTGTACTCTTGTAATTTTGAGACGTTTCTCATCAATAATTTGAACCACTTTGATTGTACTTTGTACTTTTGAGCTTTTTGGTCGTTTGCGTCTTCAATTCGTCGAATCTATCTTTTGTCTTTACCTTTTATTATTTAAACGAATATCACTTGTAAATAGAACAATTGCAACTAAAAGCTTGTCTTTCTTGAGGGATAATGCTATGAAATATATGTTCGTTTTTAGCATTATCAAATATTCCAACACTTGAGCGTTGCTTGTCCTCAAGCAATATAGTCTTGAAATAAAAATACTAGAATCACTTCTTTATTCTTCACACTTTGTACATCAGTGAATTCTATATGACGGTATGAACAATGGTAGTAACGATGTGGTTTACAGTCCCACATGACTATGAAAATTTAGATCCTTAAGGAAATTGGATCTTTATGAAAACATTTGATCTTTTGAAAATTAAATCTAGCTTTTACCCTAGATAAGTTTTCCAGAATAACCCTTCACCGGTGTTTTCAAATTGTTTTTGTGGGTTTGGTGGGTTTTAGATTTGAAAATTTTAGCTCAAAACTTATAGTTTTGTGTCACCCACTTGCTAACCTTGTATTGGGAAAGCAACACGTCCAGTATACTTGCTCCGTATATTACCTTTCGGTAAACTACCGTTCGGTTGTAAAGAAAAGCGTTGAACAGGCAACTATTAAGGCAATGTCCTGTGACATGCTTTTGATTATGGTCTATAACGTGTCGGATGCAATTACTATCCTTTGTAGGAGCAATAGTAAAGATCACCCTATAGTTTTTTGGTCTGGCACAAGGTCCTATCTTTGACCATGCTATGCAACCACCGTTCTTACGGTTGACACCCGATTTGGTTCAGGTGACCTAATGAATTCCAGGTGAATTCCTAGGATTTTACGTTCAATGGTAATGAACGCATTAAAAATGGGTTTTCAGAAAACAAATCGGTTTGTAATTTTGATCAAAATATTTTCTCGTTCAAGCTCGAGTTTAGATATCATTGAATTCCATGAGTTTGTACTCCTCAATCTTTAAAAGTAAATCTCAAGGATTGAGTAATATCAGTCTTAAAAGCTGATTTTTGATCTTTAAGGAGATTATCCTTTCTGGGGATCTGATTCATTAGTCTTATAAGCTAATTTGCACGGTGCCCCCCATTGTACGAGACAGATCCTCTCATGGTTAGGATAAGTCTGACCACTTGGCGACCCTGTTTGATGCCGATGTCCGTGGATTTCCAGCTAATTTTCAAAAAAACTTTTCAAGGTTTTTCGTAGACTCTACAACTGGTCTAGACGATAACTTCCTGACCTAAATCAAGAAGCGCGTGTCTTTTTCGGAAGACTTTACTTCCTTTTAATGATGGAATTGATTCATCGTGTAGATCCATCTTTCTTTCAAATATATTACAATTTACCGGGTAAAACGGTTAATTTTGTCCAAAACAAAAGTATCTTCAATTATTTGTACAAAAATATGTGATATATGTTTTAAATAACTTGGTAAATTTTTCCCACACTCGGCTTTTATTTTCCTTTCTTTGCCTTTTTATTGTTCTCTATTCCATTTTAAATGAATTCTAACATTTTGGGTTGTTTCTCCATTTATGTCCTTTTCGAGGTAACAATAATTTCGGTGTTAACACCTAGTTTTATCGTTCATAAATATGTATAAACATGATTTTGAGTTCATTTAATTGAAAATTTTGAAAAATTTTACTAGAATTGGGTAGTCAGTATATAAGACTAGGGCTGTTCTTTATTATCAGAGAGCACTAGATTCTAATACAACTACTGCGTTACTAGTATTTTTAATGGTAACCAAGTGTTTAAGTTTAAAATTTTAAAAATCCGAAAGAATTTAACCCCTTCCCACACTTAAGATCTTGCAATGCCCTCATTTGCAAGAAATCAGTAACAATTTAAATTATTGAGGGTGATTAGCGTAGAAAAATGATTAAATTTTACCAAAGTTTTCAAACATATTGGCGTTTGTTTGCTGAATGAGAAATGGTACACATCATTTGTTCATTCCGTCTTGTTGTTACATCACATTTGTTTTTCGTTTTGTCGTCAAAATTAGTAGCTTTTGCTGAACTTAATGCCAGTCTTTGAAAATGCGTTGTTTTACCCTGTTGTGTACAATTGACAATATACATACATACAAATAATAAAATGCATGGTAATTTGAAATGGGACTTAAAATCCCACTTTCAAATCAAATATGAAATATTAGTACAACATAATAAAAATGTTCAAACTTACATAAAAGTATCACAATATTATATGTTTAAACATAAATAAATAAAAATAATAAAAAAAATAAAAATCACCAACGGAACTATATCAATCTGGATAGGGGTTCCAGTTCATGTCGTCGGGCGGGTTCCATGGTTGGTTATAGGTGTACTGATAGGCCTGGTTAGGGTCGTAGAGAGTAAATGGTGGTCGCATATCAGGCTGGTATGGAGGATAGTAAGCAAGTCGGATCGGTACGTAGTTATTTGGTACCTGAGGTAATAGCTGGCTCATGATCTGATGCTGATGATAGTGCCATCTATCATCCTGTCGTTGCCTAGAATGCTCGTATACATCCTGGCTTGCCACTGCTCGTACCGACTATGTCTATCCTGGTTTGTCATTTCTACCTCATCTATATGCTGGTAGACGTCAGTCATAGCCTCCCTAATGACATCCCTAATGTCATCCGCTTTCTCCATTTCCTCATCTGAACCTCTCTCTACCTGATGATGACGAACATCATATGGTACTGCTTGATTGCGTCTGCTCTTTAATACTTTAGAACCCTGATAAACCTTTAATCCTAAAGGATCAACCTGTTCCCTACATACCATCAGTGGACCCCCTTGATCCTATCTACACCCAAATACTCTCCAATGAGAGTAACAAAAATACCTCCTCCTATTACTCCCCCATCCTGTATTCCTGCCACTACTTTGGACAGATAAAAACCAACACAGTAGGGGATATTAACAAAGCTTCTAGGGTTTCGAATACACTTAAGGTAAAATAAATCGTGTAAGGTCATCTTCTCCTTGTTTTTACCTCTTTGTGTAATTGAATTAGCTAAAAATCTATGTATAATACGTAGCTCTGCTTTGTTAATATCTAAATAGGAGTGTCTTCCTCCCAGCGTAAAAACATTATAATCTAACATATGCCTCCAGAAGGCGTCCGCGTCAAAATTCCTATCTACCCGCTCCCCATGATAAATCAAATTTGTACAATCGGGTTGTAGTAATTCACCAGGAGTGTAAATCTGTAAAGCCCTGGCCATGTCTAGCATGGACATCCTATACATCCTACGGCCAAGTATAAATCTAAGAAAACTTCTATCATCTAACCTAACTACATCCGCATTAAGTGAAATAGTACTCATAAGCTCAACACACCATTCCTTATATACAGGTCTATGAATGGTGAATAATCATTCCCAATCAGGAAAAGAAGAGCTGCCATACCTTTGGATCAAATGCTGTCTAACTGAGTTAACTAGTTGGACCCTTTCCAAAGGCTCCCAATCGATTACCCTCGGCACTTCTACATTTTTCGTTACTAGTTTGAATTTGTTACTTTGATATGTCGGGTAATCTCTCCAACTTCGATCAAATCTCAGATTGAGATGCAACTGTGCTTCATGAATCGTTGGGTGTTCTACTATCGGATGAATCGGAAAAATTACGTAGGCATTAACATATTCTATTTGCGGATCATAATATGGTACGTGTTGGTCAGGTTGTTGTTGTTGTTCCTGTTCAGGTTCTGGTTCATATTGCATTTCTGGTTCAGGTTCAGGAGCAGGTTGCCTAGATGATGATGATGCACTATCAGTATCGGTAAATCTCTGCAAAACACATTAAACACAAAATTTGTGCATCCAAATATGTATTAGTGTTAGCAAAATAACAACTTGAAACAATTACAATAACATGTTCAATCAAAATTAAACTTATACACATTTTCACAATTTTTACAATTCGACACTTTTTCAAATAAGCATATATGAAAATATTTACAAAGTTCATAGGCATTCAACTCAAATAACATGTTAAAATAACCATTACTAGCAATTAAACAAGTTTCAAATGACAATTTAATCAAGTTCATGAATTTTAGACCTAAAAAGTCCACTTTAATTCTCAAAAATCAAATTTTTACAATTCGACACTTTTTCAAATAAGCATATATGAAAATGTTTACAAAGTTCATAGGCATTCAACTCAAATAACATGTTAAAATAACCATTACTAGCAATTAAACAAGTTTCTTACATCAATTTAATCAAGTTCATGAATTTTAGACCTAAAAAGTCCACTTTAATTCTCAAAAATCATTTTAAGGATCAAAGTTTGGATCATTTAGCTACCTAAACATGTTACACTACTTAATTTAGCAATAATTCATGACAAAAATCGGCCATAACCTGTTTATATCAAAAAGCCCCAAATTGCTCAAGAACACAAACCCTATATTCCTAAAAATTTTGAAGTTTTTGGCTTCAAATCATGTTAAATAGCATCAATCTAGGTTATACATGCATAATATACTAACAAATTAACTCTAATTACACTAGAAATTAACAAAATCAAATTAGGTAAATTATAGCTCAAGAACACTAAAAATCAAATTTAAAGAGGTTTAGGGGTGTAATTGTTACCTTCTTTGAAAAAATTCTGAACAATTTCATGATTAGAGCGGATTATAGCAAGAAATTTGGTGAAATTGGTGAAAAATGGCGAATTTTTGAGAGGTTTTGGGTGTGTGTTCGTGTGTTATGTGTGTGTTTATGGACAGAACAGACTGCTCGTGGCCTTTTGTTCCTGAGCTGATTTTTTACTCCATGCGATCGCATGGAAATGAAGGGGAAACCCCATGCGATCGCATGGGGTCTGTTATTTTTTTTTATTTTTTTATATATAAACCTTTACTTAATAAAACATAAATTAATAAATTTTTAAAAATTTGTTTCTTTTAAGAATGAAGGCGTTTCGGATCGTTGTCCTAGTCCATCCCTCGACAAAATTTTAAAATTTGTCATTTTTAAGCGCGGTTTTAAAAGCAAAGATTTTTGGGTTTTTTAAATGTTTTTGGCTTACTTTAATTCAATAAGATTAATAAATAATGATAATAAAAGTTCTCGTCCCGCCCTCGGGTAAAGCAATTTCGATTCAACGACCTAGTTTTCAACTCACGACGAATTTTAAAAATCATATTTTTAGCTTAGTGAAATAAAATAAATTTTTGTTTTTAAATTCACACCAAACTTAAATTTAAAATGCAAAATTAAAAATTCATATTATTAATATTAAAAATTCACACCAAATTTATATTATATTTTTTGTTTTTATACATACAAACTTATATTAAAAATATTAATTTTTTTAAATATTTACAAACTTTAAATATATTTATATATTAATTTTTAAAAAACATGGTAAAAAAATAAAATTATAAATCTTTTTGGTCTTTTATCCCACTTTAATCAATCAAATATTATCAAAAATATACGCCCCTCTTTTCGGTAAAGTAATTTCGGTTCCATAACCTAGTTTTACTCCTTACGAATTTTTAAAATATTTTGGGTTGATTGATTAAAGATATTTATACCTTAAGAATAAACGGTAAATTTCGCAGTGATGTAATAAATTTTTGTATGATATCAATAATTTCGGTTACGCATACCTAATTTTATTGAATACCAATTTAATACTTTATAGCGAACGATTCAGCGTTTATTATTAAAAGGTTAAAAGCAATAAAAAAATAAAAACTGTACATACTTACCTGTGAGATATAATTCTCAGAAACCTGCTTTAGCCGACTCATAAGAGAGTCGTGTGATTTGATTTTCCATAGCTACGTAAGCGTAACCTAGATTCTTCAATATCTTTTCTTCTAAACATATGAACGGTCCTTCTCTGCATAGAGTAACAAATTCGGTATTCGAATATGTTTGATTATTTGAACATTTACCTTCGTGTAACCATTTTTCGCATTTATAACATCTTTCAAGGTGTCGTGCTCTTCTTTTTGTTGCGAATTTTGATTTTCCTTTACCAAAATGTATCTTATGATGATCTTTTTTGAGTTCTTTTCTTACTTCGTCCTTTTTTTCTCTTATTACTGACACCAGGTCACTCAGGAGTGTGTCATTATTACGTTTAGTAATCATAGCTTGTAGCATTAGACCATGGTTCAGATCAAAGGAATTCTTCATCTCGTAAAACCTAAAAAAATAAAAATTCAGAATGGAGGGAGAAGACTAGTTTTTAGGGTCTGCTAGGGAAAGACCATTCGGATTCCATTCTTGGAAACTACACGAAAACAGAATATCTAACTCTAATAGAAATATATATTTCCCTAAAAAGATTCGAACCTTCCCACACTTAGTTAGTTGTGGTATCGAAATTGTGATTAACTTCATCTTCAACTTCCATTGGATTATCTACGTAATATTTTACTCTGTGACCATTAACTTTAAATTCCACCCCATTTGAATTTATTAACTCTATTGTTCCGTATGGGAAAACTCTTTTGACTATAAATGGTCCAGACCATCTTGATTTCAATTTTTCAGGAAATAACTTAAATCGGGAATTGAAAAGAAGAACTCTGTCTCCTTCTTTAAATTCTTTTGAACTTCTGATTCTTTTATCATACCATTTCTTCGTTCTTTCTTTATAGATTAACGAATTTTCGTATGCTTCATGTCTTAATTCTTCTAATTCGTTTAGTTGACTTAACCGTAGACGTCCAGCTTCATGCAAATCAAGATTACATGTCTTCAAAGCCCAAAATGCTTTGTGCTCAATTTCTACTGGAAGATGACATGCTTTTCCGTAAACGAGTTTAAAAGGTGTGGTACCAATTGGAGTTTTGTAGGCTGTTCTAAAAGCCCAGAGTGCATCCTCCAATTTTATGGACCATTCTTTCGGATTTGATCCTACGGTTTTCTCTAGAATACATTTTAAAGCTCGGCTGGTATTTTCAACTTGTCCACTTGTTTGTGGATGATAAACAGTTGAGATTTTATGAGTTACTCCATATCTTTTGAGAACCTTCTCAAGTTGATTATTACAGAAATGAGTACCCCGATCACTTATTAAAGCTTTCGGTGTTCCAAACCTAGCAAAAAGACGTTTTAGAAAGTTGACTACAACTCGTGCATCGTTAGTTGGGAGAGCTTGTGCTTCTGCCCATTTAGAAACATAATCAGTGGCAACGAGAATGTAGAGATTATTATGAGATTTTGGAAATGGACCCATAAAGTCAATACCCCAAATGTCAAATACTTCACATACTTTAATGACATTTTGTGGCATTTCATCACGTTGACTTATTTTTCCGGCCCTTTGACAAGCATCACAGGATTTGCAAAGAAGGTGTGCGTCTTTGAAAATTGTAGGCCAATAGAATCCAGCATCGTAAACTTTTCTTGCTGTGAGTTGAGGCCCATAATGCCCTCCTGTTGGTCCTGTGTGACAATGGTTTAAGATTTTACTAGCTTCATCCCCGAATACACATCGACGTATTATTCCATCGGGACAACTTTTAAACAAATGTGGATCTTCCCAGAAATAGTGTTTTATATCACTAAAGAATTTCTTTCGTTTTTGGTACGACAATCCTTTTTCAAGGAATCCACATACTAAGCAGTTTGCATAGTCTGCAAACCATGGAATTTCATTATAATCTATCTTCAATAGATATTCATCAGGAAAGTTATCTTGTATGGCCGATTCATTTAGAACTTCTAATTCAGGATTTTCAAGACGAGAAAGATGATCAGCGGCGAGATTTTCTGCTCCCTTTTTATCTCGGATTTCAATATCGAATTCTTGTAAGAGTAAGATCCAACGGATTAATCGTGGTTTGGCATCTTGTTTCGAAAATAGGTATCTAAGAGCAGAATGGTCAGTATAGACCACCGTTTTTGCTAGAACTAGATATGAACGAAATTTGTCAAAAGCAAAGACAATAGCAAGGAGTTCTTTTTCAGTAGTTGTGTAATTCGTTTGTACTCCTTGTAACATCTTACTAGCGTAATAAATAGGTTGAAATCGTTTTTCAATCCTTTGTCCTAAAACGGCTCCCATTGCAAAATCACTTGCATCGCACATGAGTTCAAATGGTAGATTCCAATTTGGAGTTATCATGATCGGCGCATTAGTGAGTTTTTCTTTAAGAATATTAAAAGATTTGATGCATTCATTTGAAAAGATGAATGGAGCATCTTTTTCTAGGAGTTTATTCATAGGAGTGGCAATTTTAGAAAAATCTTTTATGAAACGTCGGTAAAAACCGGCATGCCCTAGAAAACTCCTAACTCCTCTAACATTGGTGGGATGTGGAAGTTTAGCAATTACATCTACTTTAGCTCTGTCCACTTCAATTCCTTCCTTTGAAATTTTATGACCAAGAACGATGCCTTCTTTAACCTTGAAATGGCATTTCTCCCAATTAAGTACTAGATTTGATTGTTCGCATCTAATAAGCATTCGTTCAAGATTAACTAGACATGTTTCAAAAGTATCACCGAAGACTGAAAAGTCATCCATGAATACTTCCATGCATTCTTCTATCATGTCGTGAAAAATCGCCATCATGCACCTTTGAAAGGTTGCAGGGGCGTTGCAAAGTCCAAATGGCATGCGTTTGTAAGCAAAAGTACCATAAGGGCACGTGAACGTGGTTTTCTCTTGGTCCTCAGGTGCTATTGGAATTTGAAAATATCCGAAAAAACCATCAAGAAAACAATAGTAACTGTTTCCGGCTAATCTTTCCAACATTTGATCAATGAAAGGTAAGGGAAAGTGATCTTTTCTGGTGGCGTCATTTAATTTTCTATAATCAATACAAACACGCCATCCTGTTACAGTCCTAGTAGGAATAAGCTCATTTTTTTCATTTGTGATGACAGTCATGCCACCCTTCTTAGGTACACATTGAACTGGGCTTACCCATGGACTATCAGAAATTGGATAAATTAAACCTGCATCTAGCAGTTTAATAATTTCTTTCTTAACAACATCTTGCTTATTAGGATTTAGTCTTCATTGGCGTTGCACATACGTTTTATGGCCTTCTTCCATAAGGATTTTATGTGTGCAATACGAAGGACTTATTCCTTTAATGTCATGAATCTTCCATGCAATAGCTGGTTTATGAGCTTTTAGCACAGAAATGAGTTGAGATTTTTCATTTTCAGTAAGAGAAGACGATATTATTACAGGTAATTCAGATTCACCATGTAAATAAGTGTATTCCAAATGGTTTGGAAGTGGTTTTAACTCTAATATCGGTGGTTCTTCTATCGATGATTTATATCGATATCTGTCTTCTTCTTTTAGAATTTGAATTTCTTCTGTTGTTGGTTCATATCCATTAGCCATAAGTGTAGCTAACATTTCAGCTTCATCAATTGGTTCAGTTCCTTCTCCTAAAGAACATTCTCCTGTTCCTTGTAATTCTGGAAATTCTTCTAACAATTCTGCATGTGAATCTATAGTTTGAATATAATAACATGTATCATCTGCAGATTGCGGTTGTTGCATGGCTCTATCAACAGAAAAGGTAACACTCTCGTCCTCTATACTTAGGGTCAGTTTCTTACCAAACACGTCTATTATTGCTTTAGTCGTGTTTAAGAATGGTCTTCCTAATATGAGAGGAACTCGAGAATCTTCTTCCATGTCCAGAATAACAAAATCTACTGGAAATACTAAAGTACCAACTTTAACTAGCATGTTTTCCATTATCCCTCTAGGATATTTTACTGATCGATCGGCTAGTTGTGTGCTTATTCTTGTTAGTTTCAATTCTCCAAGGTCTAGTTTAGCGTATAGTGAATACAGCATTAAATTTATACTAGCACCTAAATCTGCCAATGCTTCTATTGAACTAAGACTACCCAGAAAACATGGAATTGTAAAACTTCCTGGATCTGATAATTTTTCTGGTATCTTATTCAACAGCACTGCAGAACAATTAGCATTCATTGTAATAGCCGAGAGTTCTTCCATTTTCTTTCTATTTGTGATTAGATCTTTCAGAAATTTAGCATATCTTGGCATTCCTGAAATTACATCAATGAAAGGAAGATTGACATTTATCTATTTAAACATATCCAAGGATTTGGATTGCTCGGCTTCAAGTCTTTCTTTTCTCATTTTACTCAGGTAAGGAAGTGGTGGTTGGTATGGTTTAACATAAGGTTTAGCTTTAACTGTGTTATCTTCATTAACCTTTTCAACTACCGGTTCTTTTTCCTTATCTTGCTCAGGTTGTGGTTCTTGTGAAATAGGAATAGCGTCATCAGAAATTACAGGTATTTCAGGTGGTTTAAGTGTAATACCACTTCTCGTGGTAATGGCTTTAGCTGTTTTATTCCGGGAGTTAGCATTTGTATTACTAGGTAGACTTCCCGGTTTTCTTTCACCTATCAACCTTGCTAGGTTACTTACTTCTTGTTCCAGATTTTGTATAGAAGCTTGTTGATTTCTAAATGCTTGAGCATTTTGTTCATTCGTTTGTTTCTGAGATGTGAAAAATTGAGTTTGAGATTCAACTAGCTTCGACATCATATCTTCTAAATTTGGCTTTTTATCATCGGTTTGTGGTGGTTTGTTTTGAAAAATAGGTCTTTGCTGATTGTAAATATTATTAGTTACTTGTTGATTGCTAGGACCTTGTTGGTTATTGTATGGAATATTTCGGTTATAATTCTGGTTTTGATTGTAGATTGGTCTTGGCAGTTAATAATTATTCTGATAATTATTTCCAGGCCTTTGGTTCATGTATAAAACATTCTCTCTTTGTTCCATTGTTTGTTCAATACTGAGACAATCTTTTGTCAAATGTGGTCCTCCACACTGCTCACAACTAATTCGTATTGAGTGAATATCTTTAGTCATCTTTTCCATTCGTCTCTCGACAGCATCTATCTTTGCTGAAATGGAATCAAAGTCATGGCTAGAATCTGCTCTAGCCGCTTTAGATGATCTAACAATATCTTTTTCTTGATGCCACTCATGTGAGTGGGAAGCGGTGTTATCAATAATTTTGTAAGCTTCAGTTGCGGTTTTCTTCATAATGGAACCACCAGCTGCTATATCGATGCCTTTCCTTGTAGTGATGTCGCATCCTTGGTAGAATATTTTTACTATTTGATAAGTGTCTAAACCATGTTGCGAACATCCTCTCAACAATTTTCCAAATCTTGTCTACGCCTCATATAGAGTTTCATTTGGCTTTTGTGTGAACGTAACAATTTCTCCTTAAAGTCTCACAGCTTTAGATGCCGAAAAAAATTGTTTAAGAAAATTTTCAACTAAAACATCCCATGTATCAATCGCCCCTTTAGGTAACGATTCTAACCAATCTTTGACTTCTCCCTTTAAAGTCCAGGGAAATAACATGAGATATATCTGTTCATCCTCCACTTCTCGGATTTTAAATAGAGTACAGATCCTATTAAAAGTTCGAAGATGTTCATTTGGATCTTCCTTCGGCGCACCACTAAATTGGCATTGATTAGTTACCATGTGTAGGATTTGTCATTTGATTTCATAATCTGACGAATTAATTTCTGGTTGAGTAATTGCATGACCTTAGCCAGTGTGTTTAGCTCTCATTCGGTCTTCCATACTTAGAGGTTCCAGATTTTCCATGATTGAATTTGTTGAATCTGAATCACTAGAGGATTCTGATTTAATGGTTTGTTCCTCGACAATCTCTGTTTGAATGATTGGTGGTTCCGGAGGAAAGATTAATGGTTCAGGATCTCTGAATTGTCCCTGAATATCCTCCGAATTCTCAATTGTGAGGTCGGGTTCAAAAAATGGATTATCAGAAATTTGAATTGGAGTACTTGGTTGACTGGATGACGATTCTAAAGAAAAATCAATGGCGATAATATTGGCTAGATGTCTTGATCGAGTTACAGGTGGTGAACGTATAAAAGGTGGTGAACGTTTTGCTCGGTGCATTCACTGAATATCCTATTAGTTATAAAAGATAAAAATTATATAAGTTATCAAATTAATAGACTTTTCTGATTTTGCCCACGTTTCGAATAGCCAATAGATGCAGCAGGTAGCCAGGACCCTTTAAATCGGAAGCCCACAACTCGCCACTAACAAATCCAACTATTACTACAAACCAAAAAATTTTAGATGTCTATCAATTTAACCACTTAAAATAATTTTTCGTTGAAATTTAAAGAAATTTTAGAGAAGAAATAGAAAATTCTATGTCCTAAAATACTAGAGCGTCGAGAAATAATAAAGAAAAAGAGCGCTTCGAAAAATAAAAGGTCGAAAAATAATAAAAAGAACGTAGCGCGTCGAAACTTAAAAGTCTAAAAACTAAGAATTAAAAGTTGCGTCTAAAAGTATTAAAGCTTAAAAGGAATACTATATCCAAAACGGCAATAACTTAAAAAGTCTAAAATCTTAAAAATGGGGTCTCAAAATTCTAAAGCGCTTAAGTCTTAATCTAAAGAAAAAGCACTTAAGGGATTTTACGGTAAAGCCTAAAAATCTAGAAATAAAAATAACTACGGCAAATACTATATCTTAAAACTAGTTACGAGCGATAAAAATACAAATTACGTACTAAATAATAAAAATATACAATTTATAAAAAGAGACAAAAAATGATAAAATTACTAATTTTTATAAAAATATTATTTTTATATTATTTATTTTATAAAAGTATTAATTTATTAATTATAACTTAAAAATACAAATTAAATAAAACTAAATTTAATTAAATAAATAACCCTAATTATTATTAATAATAATAATTATTATTAAAATCTAACCCTAATTCGATCAGACTATGTACCAGGCCTGTCAAATCACTCCATGCGATCGCATGGAGTGCTAGTTAGATATTCATGCGATCGCATGAATTAGGAAATAAGGCCAGAAGTTGGGCTGCTACAGTGTAGTGGCCCGTATACTTTTATTTTATTTTTTTTCTGTTTTTTTCTTAAAATATATAAGATATAAATATATTTAGTATATAAATATTACTTATTAGTTTTATAACTTTTTCAAAATAAATAAAAAAATAAGCTTTTTAAATTAACTAAATTTAAAAATATAGATATATTTTTCTTTTTCTTGTTTTTGTATTTTTAAAATTTTAAAACGTATTTTTACAAAAGTAAATTAAAAATCTTTTTTTATATATATAGCGTTTCGCTTCCGGCGTTTAAGCAGTCCTCAGCAGCGATGCCAAAAATACTTGATGTGCTTAGAGGTGTATACGAAATAGTTATATTTTTACAACAAAATACTATTAAATACGATATAATTTTACACAAGTACTTTATTTATTTATAGAGTGGATATACCTAAACTTTGCTACAACACTTATAAGCAGTGTACCTAATCGTACAGTAGTGTAGTTTTTAGTAAGTCCGGTTCGTTCCACAGGGAGCTAGCCAAGTTTAACGCTATATTTTTAAAACTATATTTGTAAATATAGAAACATATATATAAGTAGTATTATTATTATAAAAGGGGGTTTTTACTGTTTAATGATCGGTTTGTCGATTTTAAAACTTTAGTCGCAGTTAAAACCTAATGTAAAATATTAAAAATAAAAATAACTTAATTTAAAGCGTAAAGTAAATGACAATAATTAAAGTGCGATAAATTAAAGTGCGATAAATAAAATAAAATTGCGATAATTAAAAAGTACGATAATTAAAAGTGCAATTAAATCTGAAATAAATGAATTATGCTTATTTAAACTTCCGTAATCATGATGTTTGACGTGTTGATTTTAGTTTATTACCATGGGTTAATTGTTCTTTGTCCTGGATTATTCAATATGTCCGTCTAGTTTTTGTCCATAACAGTCCATCAGTCATAAATATAAAGTGCGAGTGTCCTCGTCAAATTATCCTTATATTCGAAGTCAAATATTCCAACTAATTGGGGACTTAAACTATAATTACACCAATTTTCCTTGTATATAATTCACCCATGTTTTAATAAGTCCATTGACTATTAATCCATTCCCGTGTCCGGTTAAATGAACGATTATTAGTACTTATAAATATCCCGCCCATCGTGTTCGATCGAGTGTATATGGTTATTTATATGTATGTCCAATTGTAAATCTTTATATTAAATTAACAAACTATCATTTAATTAAACAAATATAAAGTCCATTAATAGCCCAAGGTCTAATTTCCACAAGTGTCGTTCTTTTGTCCAAACCCCAATTATGGTACAAAGCCCAATTACCCCATCTTAAATATTTAACCCAACATCATGATTACTTCGATTTAAATAAGCAAAATAATAACTTAGTTACAAGACATTAATTTAAAAAGGAGAACATAACTTACAATGATTAATAATAGCGTAGCGTTACACGGACAGAATTTCGACTTACACACATACAACATTCGCTAACATACCCTTATTATTATTAAAATTAAAATTAAAATTATAATATATATGTATATATATATATATATATATATATATATATATATATATATTACGTTGAGAGAGAGATAGATAAGAGAAAAAGATGTAAACATTCGACCAAAAACTGCGAAATTTATAGATGTGGCCAGACATTTGGCTTCATGCGATCGCATGGCATGTGTGCCTTCTGGCCATACGATTGCATGGCCTGGGAATCCAGCTCACATTTGCTTGTTTTCTTCTTACCGACAGTTTTATATATAATATAATATATATATAATTTTTAAGAATTATTTATATATTATATTATATTTATGTGCATACTTGACTTGTAATTTTTAGTCCGTTGCGTCGAGCGTTGAGAGTTGACTCTGGTCCCGGTTCCGGATTTTTGAACGTCCTTTCGTACTATTTAATATCTTGTACTTTGCGTTTTGCGTCTTGTACTCTTGTAATTTTGAGACGTTTCTCATCAATAATTTGAATTACTTTGATTGTGCTTTGTACTTTTGAGCTTTTTGGTCGTTTGCGTCTTCAATTCGTCGAATCTATCTTTTATCTTCACCTTTTATTATTTAAGCGAATATCACTTGTAAATAGAACAATTGCAACTAAAAGCTTGTCTTTCTTGAGGGATAATGCTATGAAATATATGTTAGTTTTTAGCATTATCAGCGACGCTTTTAGCGACACTTTTGGCTGATCAGGAACGACGCTTTTGGCTTGTAGAACGGCGCTTCTGCTCACTGATGAAAAATGGAGACGAATCGTGCATAATAGCGCAGCTTTTACTCATGGAGTGGCGCTTTTGGGCCTTCAGGAGCGGCACTTTTGAAGCTATTTCATGCACTTGTCATTTCCTTAGCCAATTTTGCCCATGATTTGGTCAATTTTACACCATATCAACTCCTTAGCCCATAATTTACCAATTAGCTCAATAACACACTAAATAGGCTCCGAGATAGTCAAAAATTGAGCAAAGTGAGGTAGATATCGCGAGATAAACATATATAAATTGAGCGATATCAGCAGTGCTGTCACTGTCAATGACATTCACCTTATGTACGCCATGATCCACAATCAAAACATGCAGGTTGCATACCTTCTAGCCCAGGCATTCACCAACGAAAAGAATGCACCAAGATCAGCTACACCAGTCTTGGGAGCCGTTGTCACCATACTTCTTCGCCGGATGCATATTTTGGGTAGTCTTGAGGGGTTAGGTTATATAAGGATAACTGAGTCAGAAGAGATCGGGTATAAATTGCTGCACACCTAGCAGTACATTCAGGTAGAGGATGAGCATTTGATAGTTGCAGCTAAACCATCAATCCCAGACTCGGTAGATCGAACATTGCATGGGGTGAGAATTAGAGGATTCATACCTGACTCAAGGACAAGGGATGGTAGGAGGCGGCGAGGTTCGCAGGAACCATGAGATGAGGATGATCCCACAATGCAGGGTAGGCCCACTGACACCTGCCGACACTCATCAGTAGGTCAGGAGGATCAGCCGCGCTTTGAGCCGTATCATTACCATATGGGGGATTTGCCCGGGCAGGAGAGGTGGTTCGCTGAGGCTGCTATGTTTCAGAATCTGGATCATTTCACGCATTATGCAGACAGACAGCTTAATGTCCCACCGTATCTTCACGAGTATCCGTTGATGTTCGCCTACAAAGACCCTAGAGGTGCAGGGCCTAGCTATCAGTATCCACGAGTTCCGTCTCCTTCTCAGCAGCATTACACCCAGCGCACGGTCATTCCATCTCCACCAAGGGAACATAGCACAGGGGCCGAGAATTTGGTCAACATCATTTTTGGTTAAACCTGTGACAGCACCCACAGAGACACATTCACTGATGCTCAGACCAATGTATGGGATCAGGCTGCGAGCCAGTATATGGCTGAGGATGTTACACAGGGTATGGGAGGAATAGGTATGAACCCTGATTGGGGTCGAGATCTGCAAGAAGGGCAGGGTTGGCGTACAGGGCCTATGATTCACACAAACACTTCATCGCTCACATGTCTAATTGCTCGTTCAGACGAGATTCGTTTCAGGATATCTTCAGGTGTGAACATCTCAGAGTTGGCACGCCAATTCACCACCGAAGAGGAGATGGCTGACGAAGGACAATCAACTCTTAGGAACCCGAAGTAGCCCCGCACGAGCGTGTCATATTCTCTTCCGCCAAACTGGCCAGATCAGCCATGACTCTCCCTATCCCTATTTCATTTTATGATAACCTGTGATGTTATAGTACATTATTACTTTATTTTTGTACGACCAACCTTGGGCATAACTACTATTTACATTTTAAGTTTGTATAATATGGTAGAATAAATAGCATGAATAAACGTCAGAAACAAACGACGATCGAGACCATATAAGATGGGAGCACGACTTGGAGCAAGGACGCACTGAACGAGAATGGTGCCAACACGAGATTAGAAGAAACCATAATCAGCGAACCATCCATACACACCTTGTGACCATAGGGGAGTATTATGTCTTCACCACTTTTTCAATAGAATATACGCAAAATACTAGACCACTTTAAACATTAAGTGTGGTATTAGCAACCTTTTATGCTTTTATAAACTTGTTAAATAACAAAAAACGCCTCTTTCAAAACCTAAGTGTGGGATATGCCGTATCCTTAACATTGAGGAAAATGTTATTTTAAAGTGTGGGATAGCAAATATTGCACATAATGATTCTCGTAAAATCCTCAAGTGTTTATAAAACTAAATTTTTCACAAAATTTAAAACTTTTCGAGCTATAAAACACCTAGGATTACAAAATTCTATAAATGATTAAAAAGTTTTTGTTACAAAATAGATAAAAGAGTAAAACAAGGACAAAACTTTTTGCGAAAACCAAACTTTCCCAAAAAGTATTGCATAACAAAAGGCGCAATTCGACCCATTATAATTACTGTGAGGCACCCCAAAATAAAGCCTAACAAGCAATCATTTTTAGTGCTTCACTATATTTCCGTTGAGTGTGCCGATGTTAGCATCTCTGAATCAGAACTTTCTCTTGATCTACATTTCGGAGTCACACCTTTTGACAAAAACTATTAAGTTAGAAACCTCAGCTATTCGTGAGGACAAAAACACCCCCATCAAATACCTTCATTTCCATTTTCGCTCCAAACCACCACAATTCCATCTACCGCTACTTATTCATTTCATTCACTTCATAAATAAAGAAATAAATCCCGACGAAATCATCACTTCCGGGAAATTCTCTATAAAACCGCATTAGAAAAATGAGAGCATCCATGTCAATTATCAAGGAGACCGTCAATAAAAGGAGATCCCGAAGAGAAAAGCAAAAGATTCTTGCAAAAAAAAAATTGATGAATAAAGGTTCTGAGAAAAGGAGCGGAATCAGAAAGATTCAAGAAAAGAACTCCTGGCATTCAAAAAGAAGGATGATCACTTCGAAATTCCCGATAAAAAGCTGAAAGGATTATAAAAAAATCGATCCTTAAAAGAACTCCTACCTATCCAAACTCTTTACACCCCCAAAACCTCCAAATCACCATCTCTTCACGATATAAGCTGAGTCTATAACTGAAAATTCTCTCAAATAAGTGATGGAGATTTGAGTCTTGATCAAGCCTATGACGAAGAAAGCAAACATGACTGGCAATGAGAGATTTCATTTCTTAGAATTATAGGACACCAGAAACACTTCAGTGAATTGAGTGACCCGAGTGAAATAGTCTCAGTTATGTAACCTCCTCTCATGCTTGTGGAAAAAGGTTCGGGAATAACAAAAAGAATAAAACCAAGTTTTCGCTCCTACGTCTTACGAAACAAAAATCACTTGATAACTACGAATAAAAATCTTCGGTGCTAAAAGCTTGAAAGTTTGCTTGAGGACAAGCGAAGTCTAAGTGTGGGATATTTGATATCGGCTAAAAAGTCACGTTTTTACCCCCGATATTGAGTCCCAAAAAGCATAAATTTCCAAACTTTGTCGGCAAAATAATCGTTTTTTTTTTGTTACATTTGTAGATTAAGTAATTACGAAGACGCTGCAAAAAGAATCGAGAGAATCGGAGCTAAAACGTAGATTCTAGAGCGAAAACGGTGAAAGACAAGAAATCGAGTTACGATCCAGGAAACAGGCTAACCAGAGCAGGACAAACGGCCTGCCACTATGGAAAACGGACTACCACAAGGCCCAGACAAACGGGCATCACAAATGGGCTGCCTCAGCAAACCTAGCAAACGGCCTTAGCAAACGGCTTGCCAAACGGCCTGCCAGTCGTTTGCAGGCAATTTTCACTTCTATTTAAAGGCTTTTTGTCATCCATTTTGAACATACCTCTCTTCACTCTCTCACTACAATACACTTTCTCTTACTAGAGCTTTCAAGGCCTTCTCACCTCCGAGCGGGAAATTGAGTACCCGGAGGCGAACGCTGAAGATTGTAATAGGAGCGGTCTAGAGGATGTCAGCACTTGTAATGGTCCAGATCTCGTCTGTAAATGGTGAACGCTTTCCTTAATTGAATAAAGTTATCTTATTACTTTAAGGTGTTTCCATTTTTCATGCTTATCTATCCGTTGCAAATGTTTATTATGTGTTGAATACTTTATCTGAAACTTATGCAACTGTTGTGCTGAAACCTTGACGGTTTAGAAGTCTAATTTACGAATAACCCTTTTCGCTTATTCAAGTGGCTATAACCTAGTATTAGGACTTGATCAACCCTAGGATACGGGTAAGTAGTTATGTGCGATTAACGTCACAATAGGGATATAGTACCTACATGCGAATAATCGTTTGTTCATTAAAGAAGAGCTGCCCATTTAAATTGTGATTAGAGTTGGCAATATAGAGTTCAGTGAACATTGGCTTGCTCAAAAGCATGATTCGCGTCAGAAGCAATGTCCTTGAGATGTTGTAAGATGATCCATGGTTGAGTAAGTGATCGCAAAGGAGAGACCTCTAATACAATTAGCAGTACCTTAGAATATCTAAGATTGCACATCTGTTAATGTTAAGGCATAGCTTAGTACTAGGTGATGAAATATTACTGTAGTTAGACCAACTAGGATTAAGAAAAGCTAAGACTTTCCTTTAGGGATATACCACTTTATTCATGTACCTAGGATTCTTTCCATAAAGTCGTTTAAACCTTCTAAGGTTAGCGTTGGGAGTAGGGATATCCGTCTTAGCCAGAATCTTCAAAGCCTAAGCTCTTAGTAACAAATCGATTAGGTTTATGACCCAGTTAATTGAGGTTTACTGTTTATTCTATGAAGTTAAACTCTTGTAATAGTTCCCCATCAGAATTCTATTCTTCAAACGTATCCCTTTCTATCTTTATATCATCTTTAGTTAACCTTAATCTATCACCACTTGTCACTAGGGTAAACTATATAGGCACTTTTGTCCCACATTACTAAGCAAACATATAAAAATACGAACCTGAGTTATATTTACCACTTACTCGTTAAAAGGAAGACAAGTAGGTGAACTATAGCTAGAAAACCCAACTAAATATAAATAATAAAAGCACTACTCTATTTTGGTAACTGATTCTGACATTTTGCGACCTAACGACACCGCACAAATAAAATCGTCTGTTTTAGTGATATCAATGAGTAAACTTCAAGTTATCATATATTAACATATGAGATTATAATCTAAAAATACCAAAAAACAATTGAAAGCCTTAAGCTTGGATACAAAGTGAAGAATGAACAGATAAATAATGTACATATAAAGCCGCAAACACAACCTAATCAATTACACAGTCAATCAAGCAGCACAACTTATCCTTGCCATCAAACAAATGTTAAAATGAACTAGGAAATGATGGAACAACTTACAAAATAAGAATGTTAAGCTTAAAAGAACATACCCGAAACTTATTACTTGGATACTTATTACTAGAACTCAAAAAGAGAATGTTGACAGAGAGTAACAAGTCACGAGGTGAACAAGTATTTGGTTTTGTTCCATAACAACTCATAATAAATTCAACATTGCATTTTATAAGTTCTGAACCTGGAGAGGAGGAAATTTTATCTTTTCAATATGAAAAAAGGTATCATACGTTCTGGTCAATTTTGGATAACTGATGTAAGATGGGTAGTATTAATATTTGAGTTTGGGTGGTGGATTATATGTTCTGGTCCTTTTTTCTATGGTGTCATGTACGATTGTAGGTGCAGGACGGATAATAGAGTCAGTGTCATCAATCTGAAAGATAGAAGGTGGTGTAGGTTGACTAGGAACAGGATTTGGGGTTGATTAATTAGTAGGTGTGGATATTGAGTTTATAATCAATATCATGAACTTTTGATGCTTTATTATGTTAATGATGATTATAGGATCATATGCGAAAAGTTGGTGCATAATGAGCTAAATATTGAAGAAATTCTGAAGAAATTTGGAGAATCTGCGCGATGTCACAGTTTTGGCCATATCTCGATCATCCGGACTCCGTTTAAGACAAGCCACATGTCAAAATGACCACTTGACAAAGATCTACAATAAAATGAAGTTAGCTGCTGGCTTTGGAAACTTTCAGCCGCTGGATAGACCACTTTTAGCCACCGGCTTAAGTAAAAAAGTCAAGATTTTGTCGTTCAAGGTTTTATCGACCCCAAGCCAAGTTATACATTAGAGCCGCCGGATAGACCATTTTTAGCCGCTGGCTAAGACCTATTTTTGGAAATTTCTTTCTCCGGAAGATCTGTTTCGGGTGCTTCATTCAGCTACATGCCGGGAATAAGATATTTATTGTGTCTTGCATATTGGCTTGATGTACAATCATAAATAGTTCCATTACGAATTAATCATAAATGTGTAGAGCAATCTAAATATCAAACTTACTGTAAATTATTCAGATACATGCCGGGAGTAAGATATTTATTGTGTCTTGCATATTGGCTTGATGTAGAATCAGAAATAGTTCCATTACGAATTAATCATAAATGTGTAGAGGAATCTAAATATCAAACTTTCTGTAAATTTTCAAAAACACTGTAAATTTATCCTTATACCTTTTCATATACGAGTTATAACTTATGACTTTATCACTAACCTTTTCATATACGAATACGGATTACTCCGTATAAATTATAGTATAGTATTATTATCAGGGCAATCTCTACAATTTAGAGGCCGTAGGCGAAAATAAAAATGGGCCTTTTACACGTTTTTTTTAATACAGATAAAAGGAATATAATGAAAATTTATCAATACGAAAGAAGTTTTCAAGACAGCCGTAACACAATTTTTTTATTATCAAATATTTATTCGACAATATTTTATTTAATTTACATAACTATTCAACAATTGTATATATATTAAAAATTTTGAGTCCTTCTAATTTTTCAGTCCTAGACTGTTGCCTATGTTAGTTATGTCCAAAGATTATTATAGTTGAATGTGAAAGGGGGTTTACAACAAGTACCTTCAATTTAAAATTTAAATAGTGAAAGATACCTCATGACAACGATTTTGATTGATTTATTTTATTTAATAATAATAACGTACATAAATAATATAATCCTGCGACTTTTGACAGTTCCCCTGTGAGTTTATCTGAAATGTTAAATCCCAAATTATTCGTTTTCATGCGTAATGGTTCTTTTTAGTCAATAGTGACAAATATTTAGAAATTTAGAATAGGACGGATGAGTGATACCTAAATACTATTCAAAACTTTACTGCTAACTTCATCAGCATAGACATCATCACTAATTAATCCTCCATCCCATAAAAAGTGTTACATGAAAATTAAATATGATTTAATATATATATATATATATATATATATAGCTACCGGTTCGGGAATGAACGGTTTTTCTGAGTTCGTCATAAGAATTGAAGAAGAAACAATTGGAGAAGAATGGAACCCTAATTTTTTGATAGCAGCGTACGGGATATTTTTTTGGGTGACTATGGTGCAATTGTAATTGAAATGTGAAAACCCTAATTGTAATTAAAATCTATACATACATCTATTGGTATATACTAGTGAAATGACCTGTGAAATTACGGGTTTATTTAAACGAAACAGTTTAATGATATATTTTATGTATTAAGTGAATTTAAACGCTAAAGTCATTTAGTTTAATGACGCGACGGATTCCGACTAAGAAACTTTTCATTGTTTTTACAAACACAATGATGTACTTAACTTGATAGGAATAAATCAACTACATTTATTCTCTCACTATTATCTTTCAATTTTCATAACAATTATTATTTTTCTTGTCATAAAAGCCTACATTACAACTTTTTATTGAGATGTGTATTCGCATACATATATAACTAATTAATATCGTAAAGAGAACTCATATTTGAATTTGAATAATAATAATAATAATAATAATATAATTATAATTATAATTATAATTATAATAAAAAATTAACCTCGTAAAGAGAACTCGTATTTTTGAATTTGCTCAAAAAATGAGTATTTTTGTTTTTTAATAATAATTATTAGTAATATCAAATGTCTCTTGAAATTTTATCAAAAATTAAAATATGATATGCTTCAAAGTTTGTAAATGTGTTCATGGAGTGTTTTGTAAAAGATTGTACAATTTATTTTAAAGTTTGTATATATGGTCATGTGGGTGTTTTATTATATGATTGTACATAATTCTTCAAATATTGTACATATGATCATTGAGGTGAGTCAACTTCACAAGTCAACAAATCAATAATCCTCATCCCCAATCCATAATGTATAAAAAAATTTACACACAATATCGCCGACCATACATACATTTTATCATCGAATTAAAATACTAATTTAGCTCATATACAAACCTTCTTAATCCAATAAATTTCTAATTATTGATCTATATTTTTATTTAGCTGAATGCATGTGTGAACATTTACTCGTAATTATTAATAATTAATGAGAGTGAATTTTTTTCCCGAAAAATATGAAATAAATAAATAATTAGATTTAATTTAATTAGTAATTAATTAGATTAATGACATCATCTTAAGGGCTTAGATTTTTTTTCTTTTCTTTTTGATTTTTTCTTAACAAATGAATTAGCCTAATAATGACATCATCATTATAGAAATTTAATAGAAACTATAGATAAATAAACTATAATTATATAATAAATCAAAATTAATATAAGACCCATATATAATTTTGACGAGACTCGCAAACCTTTGTATCCACAAACCATTGAAACACCTTAAACTAAAAAACCATAATACCACACCGGCCCATCAAGAGAATATCCCGTAAAACATTACATTAGCCGACCCGATTAAGCTTCTAAATTTCGAACCCTTGCTACCCTATTCGTTGAAACATACAATAACGTTCTACCAATTGAACAAAATGACCCAAATTTAATGTGACCATGGACAATGTAACAGGATATGCTCTATCAATTGATATACTCCAATCACCACACGAGTTTGTCATCTAAGCCATCCCTTAAACAATTTCTACACCTTAACACTTCTATGACCGGGTTACCTCCTTTGATTGCTTAGCTGAAGAAATATAACATGGTCATTAAAATCACCCACATCCGAACTATGGCAATAAATTGAAATGAAACTAATTAATCAAATTACTAATCCTTCATCCTTTACCATAAAGCCAAATCCACTATAAATCCAAGAAGCTACCCTCATTGTTTGTTTTTATTTGGGCATTCACTACTATCGAACATACCTTCTAAGAAATTCCCGAACGTATTCATCTCATTATCTGTAATATGTTTTTTTTTTTTTGGGTTTATAATCTTACCATACACCTTAAATGACTTGTGTGGATAAAGAGTCGACTGTTCCACTTGAGTAATATCATCTTTCGACTCATTATCTAAACAAGCATCAACATCCTCTTGTAATTCTCTAGATTTATTTATCTTAATATGTTTGATGTTTGATTACTCCTAAGTACTTATAGCTAATAAAATATTTTATTAACAACTACTTTTTTTCACTATCATCATACACTAAGATGTAAGTTTGGTACATATATACTAAAATTATAATCATAACATTGGTGGTTAAATGGATTAGAATTTATTTTTTTCTCAATATTACGAGCTCTTAAATAATTCTTATAATTTTTTCTATTTTTTAGTATTGCTATTTACATACCAATATGAACTGCAAATTACATTATTTTTTGTACTGTTTTTACATACTCGTGCAACGCATGTTGGTACGATTTTCCATATAGCGGGTGTAAGCTACCAGTATAGAACAATATCCGCCTAGCGTAGAGTGATAGTATGTCGATTGATGTTTGCCCTTGGAAAATAATCCCTGCAGACCCGGAACACGAATGAGAGATATGTGAGAGAGATAGTATGTAGATTGATCCGTCTAGCGTTCTGTTGCTGAGCGGTTATTGTATTAGAGTGAGAAAGAACTATATGAGAGAGAAAATGTACTTCTCGCTGACTGAAGTTCAGATCAGATTCTGATGTGAAATGTGGTGACCCAGGGGTCTATTTATAGGCGTAGAATATCCAAAATTCTCAAGAACACGTGTCAAACGCTGATTAAATCTGTTGCGCTAAATATCTGGAACCCACCTTGGTGTAGCTGATGTGGATGCGTACTGCTCACGCGCCTAGTAAAAGGGCTTAAGCATAGAAGCTGCCTGCAGAGCTTACACATATCGCTGGGCGGCCTGCTGTGCGTTGGACGGCAAATGTTAAAAATCGCCGAATATTGTCATCTTTTATGCTTTTTGATCTATTTTCCTGTATAGAAATAATGTTTTTATGCGTGTATCCCCTAGGATACACCATTAAGTCCCCCAATTTAATGTCTTTATTTTTGTAAAAAATAAAGTCATTAAACTAGAAAATAAAAGATGCCTTTTTTCTCGAGAACATAAAACTGCTACAGTCGTTCTTTTTCTCTGCAGCGCCAGTCACTCTTTTGATCATGGTCTACAAAAAGTTCTTTTTTGAATTTTGAACTTTGTTTTCAATTAAAATGTATTTTTCGCGGCTATTTGCACACTCGACACGTGGCAGTATATCATCCATGTGATTAACTGCCAACTATTCATCTTCCCTTCTTTTATTTAAGGCCCGTATTTTACTGTTCCACATGTACTTCTTCCAAATTGACTCTCATCTACCTTAAACCTCTGCACAAAATTCCCTTCTTAACTACTTAATCAATGGCTATCCTTAATGTTGAGAATATTCACAGTGAAATTTCATCAACATATTTAGATCGCGTTAGAATTGCATTTTCAAAATTCTTTAGAGCCGACGCTGTTCTTCCAAGTCCTCATGAGCCTGTATCTCATCCCCCTTCTAGCAAAGTTGCTATTTACGGTCGTGCCCTATATTTTTCTCATCCCCATATTCCTTTCACAAAATTCTATTTAGATGTTTGCAGCTTGTATGGCGTTAGTGTTGGCCAATTTGAGCCCATGTCCATTCGAAAAATTATGCTTTTCGAAATGTATTGCCATGCTCGAAACATCACACCTTATGTACGCCTATTTTGTCATATTGCAACCGTTAAATCATATGATAAGGGATGGTTCTGTATCAATTTGGATGGTTTCCTGCTTACTTCCAGTGACGTGTCAGAGAACTGGAAAAACGCCTTCTTCTTTATTAACAGTGAAGTGATGCCCAATGATTGTTTAAAAGCTCGTTACTGGCGTACGTCACTCGATTCTCCCAAAATTATCCATCCTAGGTTATCATCTGATGAACGAAAGGTAGTAAATATGATGAAAAAGAAAGAATTCCAAACCGCCAATATCCAGAACATATGCTTTCGTTATGTTCACTTAATGCTGAATGGGATGAAGAAACTCGTGGCTGTGCTATTGTGATGCTTAAAAACAATGGTATACCATAATTAACAATTGCAATTTGCTTATTGATCTGAATTGTCTGCATAATATTTGTTAAATTTTGCTATTTCAGTCATTACTCCGCTCACCGCTCTGCGCCATATTAGGTTTGATGAGGTACAATTTGCATCGGAAAGGATGATTGATGAAACGCATGAGAAAATTTTATTTGAGAATGAGCTAGTTGATGAGTCGGCTTTAACTCGAGAAAATTCACGCAAATACCGTGTTGCTCATAATCTTTCTTTTGAATCAATAGCAGAAGAAAATATTTTGTGCCTTTTCCATATGCCTAGCAATGGTGGCTATTATAATGTTGAGCCTGATAAATATCCAGTATTGAATTGTGAATCATCGTGTCTGGATTGAAAAAACTTCTTAAATAACAACTGCTATTTTAATCCAGCCATATCATCTGAAGAAGAAGCACAGAGGAGGCTTGCTCTTCCGCCTCCCGTTTAGTGTAAAAGAATAGTCGAAAGCAGCTCGCAAATTAGCCCCCCTAAGTTAGATACTGCTGGTCTGGCATCTATTTTGGCCGCTCCTCCAGGTAGTTATGAGGATTTTATGAAATACCTTGGAGTTATGGTGTGTCCCTCACTTCTCCATTTCTTTGAAAGCCTATCTGATGGTGATGCTCGAAAGTGTCAAGCACAAGGCATTATCTGAAATATTGATGCAGAGTTTAATAATTTAAAACGTTTGGAACGTTCTGATCAAGTTCATCGGGAGAAATCAAAGAGAATTGAGAAGGATTATGAGTTAGTGAAAACTGCTAAACTTGAACTGGATACTGCTGTTGCTGCTAAGCGCGCTGCTGAGGCTCATTTCGTTGAGATGACAACAAAAGAAAAATGGTACCTTCATAAAATCAAAACACTAACCGACTCTGAAAGTGCCTTAAAGGAAAAATTGCAGGCAAGTCAAGATGAAAATAGCCCACTTATTGCTGGCATTTTGAAAATTGTTATGCTTTTTCTTCTGATAAGCTAACCAAACCATTTGATGAGTTTATCACTGTTGTGCTAGATGCTGAACGGATAAGGTTCTTAAAAACTCTGAAGAAAGATGTGCCTGATTTTTCTAAATCTTTACCTGATACCCTTACATCGAGATTGAAGCCAGATGCTATTGATAGGGTCAAAGTAATAGGTGATGAAATAGAACACTTAACGTTTCTTGAATTGGAAAATGTATGTAATAATCCTGCTACATCAGTGGATGATGTATTGAATTTAAAACTTTGATATGTAATTTTTTATTTTCTGTTGATTATCAATGCTCAATATATATCAATACTTTGTATTTTTTGTCAAAGCTTTATATGTTTGATTAGAACAATCAAAAATCATGGCTAGCCATTTATTGTTTATATTATTTTACGTCATGACGGTCGTAGATACACTCTATTGCCTGGATGCTCAGCGGAGTTCTACGTCATCTGCTGTCATTTCAATCTTTTGTGTATGATTGAACTTCTGCCACTGAGAAGAAATTTCTCTTCTGTGGGTAGGGATGACACACAACTTTGTGACATCTGATAAAAATCCTTGGCCGGATAAAAATTATGAATATTATGCTTATAAGAATTAACTGCTTGAATTCTTATTACTTAAAGAAATTTTTGCATTTATGATTGCATCTCATACTCAAAATAGTTGATCAGGCTATTTGAATATGCAATACTACGCATAAAATTTCTTTAAACTCATTGCATTCCATGTTCACTGTAATTCTTTGCCGGAGGGCGCTGCAAGGGTATATGATCCATTAGGATGTGCTTTTATGATTTTGTATGGCCCTTCCCATCGTGGCCCCGATTTCCTTTGCTTTGCTTGTCTGCTTGCTTCATTGTCCCTTAATACCAAATTACCTTCACTGAATTGCACATGTCTGACCCGTTTATTGTAGTATTTTGCCATTCGCTGTTTAGCATCCGCTTGACGGATAGCGGCCATGATCCTCCTTTCCTCTAATAAATTTAAGTTTTCACGTAAAATGGATGAATTGTTTTCCACATCAAATGCTAAAACCCTTTGTGTTGGTACACAGATTTCTGCTGGTATTACTGCCTCAGTGCCATATACCAAGCTGAACGGTGTTTCTCCTGTGCTCCATTTAGGCGTTGTACGGTGAGCCCACAAAACATATGGTACTTCATCTACCCATTTAGTCTGACTCAAACCCAATCTAGCCTTTATGCCAGCGACGATTTCCTTGTTTGTAACCTCAACTTATCCGTTCGCTTTCGGATGAGCAACAGAAGTAAATGTTTGTTTAATGTTTAACTCTTCACACCAACCTTTGAACGGGTTATCTGCAAATTGTTTATCATTATCACTTACAATTTCATGTGGCAGACCATATCTACACACAATGTCATTCATACAAAATTCTTTATGTTTTCACCCGTTATCCGTGCCAACACCTTTGCTTCAACCCACTTAGTGAAAAAATCAATTACAACCACCAGAAACTTTGCATTTCCAACACTCCTTGGGAATGGCCCTACTATGTCAATTGACCACTTACAAAATGGTCACGCGGATGATACTGAGATTAAATCATATTTTGGTAAATGATGGACGGTGCCGTGCCGCTGACAGACATCACATGCTTTGATTATCTCTGTTGTATCTCTGTAAATTGTTTGCCAATAATATCCTCGTCGCATTATCCTTCCCACAACAGTTCTATAACCAGAATGTTGTGCACACAAACCTTCATGCATCTCTTTCACTACATCTATAGCTTGCTTGTGGTGCTAAACATCTCAAATGTAGACCACTACAAGATTTCCTATAGAGCACACCATTTTCCAAGATGTAAAGCAGAGCACTTACTTTTATCCGTCTTACTTCTGTAACATCAGCTGGTAGTGTTCTGTCTTGCAAATACTTTATATAGGGAGTCATCCAACACGATCCTCCTTCCTCAGCTGTTGTCACTATCACTTTTTCATCAATTGACTTATCTTTCAACATCTCTACCAAAACTTTCTTATGCAAATGATCAAATGTTAATGTTGCTAATTTGCTCAACATATCTGCTTTTTTGTTTTTATTTCTTGAAATTTGCACATCTTCCTAAGTTTCAAAATTTTTGGAAATTTTTTCAATCAATTGAAAATATCGTTTCATTGAGATATCTTTAGCCTAAAATGCTCCATTAACTTGCTGTGCAACAATTTGAGAATCTACATATGCACGCAAATGCTTTATTCCCATCTCAGAGGCTATGCGGAGGCCGGAGAGCAATGCTTCATAATCTGCTTCATTATTAAAATGAATAAAAACAAAACTTAAGTGCGTATGTATGTTCTTCCCCTTCTGGGCTGGTAAGCACCCGTCCTGCACCAACTCTTTCCTCACTTGATGCGCCATCAGTATGCAATTCCCACATGCAATTACTGCTTTTGACATTTTGTGAATAGTCTACTTTTTCAGTTGTTTCTAGAAGGAAATCTGCCAAAATTTACCCTTTAACTGCATGTCGTAATGAGAAATTTATTTCATATTCTCCCAATTCAACTGCCCATTTTCCTAAACGTCCTGACGACTCTATATGTTTCAAAAATTGCTTTATTGGTTGATCTGTTAAGACAAGAATTGGATGCGCTTGAAAATAGCGTCTGAGTCGCCTACCTGTTTGCGTTAAGGTATATACCAATTTTTCGATGGGCGGATAATTGACCTTACTTTGCTGTAATATCTTACTGACAAAGTATATTGGCATTTGCACCCAATTCCGTTCTGCGATTAAAACTGAACTAATGGCCTCCGCCGATGCTGCCATATATAGAATTAATGTTTCTCCTGCTACTGGTGCAGTTAATGTGGGTAATTCTTTTAAAAGTCGCTTAACAACCTGAAAAGCTGTTTCAGCTTCTTCCGTCCACACAAAATCCTTTTTGTTTAAACAACTTTTTAAAACCTTCATGAACGGTAATGAACGGTCTGCTACTCTTGATAAAAATCTTGTAAGGCCGCCAATCTACCGTTCAAACTTTGCACTTCTTTATTTGTTTTTGGAGATACCATATCCTCAATTGCTTGAATTTTCTTTGGATTTGCCTTAATTCCCCTTTCTGTAACAATATGACCCAAAAATTTGCCCTCTTGTGCACCAAAAGTACATTTTTTAGGATTCAATTTCATATTAACCTTTCGTAATGATTCAAAAGTTTCCAGAGTATCTCCAAGCATGCTTTCCTCTGTATGACTATTGATAACAATATCATTAACATAGGCTTCTACATTCCTGCCTATTTGATCTTTAAATGCCTTATCAATGACAAGCTAGTAAGTTGCTCCTGCATTCTTCAATTCAAAAGGCATTTTTATGTAACAAAAAATTCCGTCTGGTGTGTGGAATGCTGTTTTATCTTGATCACGTATTGCCATAGGGATTTGATGGTACCCTTTGAATGCATCCAAAAAATATTTAAACTGATATCCACTTACGGATTCCACCTTCCAGTCTATTTCTGGTAAAGCGTAGTTTTCCTTTGGGCACGCTTTATTTATATCTGTGAAATCTACACACATCCTCCATGTGTTATCTGGTTTTCTAACCATCACTGGATTTGCTACCCATGTCTGATACTTAACTTCCCGTAATATCCCAGCATCCACCAATTTTTTAACTTATTCTCTAAGAAACTTTGTTCGTTCAGGAGCCATTCTTCTTTTCTTTTGACACACTGGTGGAATATTGGGATTCACGCCAAGCTTATGTTTTGCTATTTGACATGGTACTCCAGTCATATCAGAATCTTGCCACGCAAAAATATCTAAATTAGTTGCTAAAATTTTATAGAGTTTTTCTTTTATTTCTTTTGCTAATGTGTTTCCAATAATGATTTTCTGATCTGGGAATTCTGGATTTGGTGATACTGATCCATCTTCATGAACAATTGGATTAACAACAGTTCTTTTTATTTGTACACATTCTATTGCTCTTCTCCACTCAGCGTATAGAGTGGCAACGCCAGCCGGTGTGGGAAATTTCATCATTCCGTGTACCGTTTATCTCACGGCCCCAAATGTCATCATAGCTGATCGACCCAAAATGAATTTTTATTGTGAATTTGTTTTAGCAACCAAAAATACTCGATATGAGCTGTTCTTTTAAATGGTGATTTTCCCAATACTACTTCTAAAACTATGGTTCCTTCTGACCATGATGGATAATTAGCAAAACTTGCTAAGGGAACAAAAAATGATCATACATAATATCTGCCCCTGCTCCAGTATCAATATATATTCCTCCAACAACACAATTTGCTATACGAGCTTCAATCACTACAGGAGCATCAGATGGATTGGTATTAAACATAGAAGGAAAAGTAATCAACTCTTGCTTCCAGTCTTCTAGCATTTTTGCTTTCCTCCGCTGTCCGACTTGCCATGAATGTATCATGTTTGTCTCAATAGGTATTACCTTATGATTATGTCTCTTTGTGCTCTTGAGAGTTTTGTGATTCTTTAGAACGGATGACGCCATATGTTGGTACGATTTTCCGTATAGCGGGTGTAAGGTACCAGTACAGAACAATATTTGCCTAGCGTAGAGTGATAGTATGTCGATTGATGTTTGCCATTGGGAAATAATCCTTGCAGACCCGGAACACGGATGAGAGATCTGTGGGGTAGCCTCAATCAATCTATAGATCATTATGTAATTGATCAGTCTAGCGTTCTGTTGCCAAGCGGTTAATGTTTTAGAGTGAGAAAGAACTGTGTGAGAGAGAAAGTGTACTTCTCTCTAACTGAAGTTCAGATCAGATTATGATGTGAAATGTGGTGACCCAGGGGGTCTATTTATAGGCGTAGAATGTCCGAAATTCTCGGGAACACGTGTCAAACGCTGATTAAATCTGTTGTGTGAAATATCCGGAACCAACCTTGGTGCAACTGACGTGGCTGCCTACTGCTCACGCGCCTAGTAAAAGGTCTTAAGCATAGAAGCTGTCTGCAGGGCTTACGCATATCGTTGGGCAGTCTGCTGTGCGCTGGATAGCAAATGTCAAAAACCGCCGAATATTGTCATCTTTTATGTTTTTTGATCTATTTTCCTGTAAAAAAATGATGTTTTTATGCGTGTATCTCCTAAGATACACCATTAACGCACGAGCTCAAAAACGTAGTGTATATATATATATATATATATATATATATATATATATATATATATATATATATATATACTATAGCAACTTTTATCTCTCACAACAAATAATTAAATAAACTTTCGATCTAACAATATTTCAATACGTAATGGCCATGAAACAATAAGTACGTAGGCAAGACCCTCTAATTTGGGCAATCCATCAACCTACCCATGAAAGATTCATAGATACCATCCGTCAAGAAACATCGACAAATGAAAAATAAATTCAAATATTCGTTATTACCGCATTCCCGGTAGTGGTGCGAAAAAGTTCACGTGTGTAAAGTGTGTGCTTGTAGTGCTTAGCTTTATCTCAACTTTTAAATTTTTGTATTCTCTTAATTACTTTTCACTTTAACACCCTTACGAGCAACAAAACTCGATCAAGGTTGTGTAATAATTAGTAAGTTAAGGATCGTCACAAGAGATGCGGAAGATTTAAATAGTTGTTATTTATCTTTAATCTATCTCTTAAAAAATAAAGTTAGTAATTTATATTATATTGTTATTTAATTATTGGAATATTATCTCTTAAGAAAGAAACAATTATATGGTATATTTAATCAAGATTTTTTATTAGACTATCTTGTGAAGATAGAATGAAAAGTTAATTCAATTAATAGAATATTAAAAAAGATGGTTAACAAGACTTAAGAATCATTAAGGATAATTTTGACATTTAATAGATTTCAAATTATATTGATAATTAGATTCTCATGCAATTGGACATAAAAACTAACAAAAACAAAGGTTCTTTCAATCAAGTCTAATAATTTAATTTGTATATAAGTGCAATTAATAATCATCTATAAATTACTTCTATTAATTCTCAACTAGATTTCATGCAATTTAAACATTTTTTCGATGTGATTAATCTTTAAAGTTGGAGGAATCAAGTAAATAGACAACTTAATTAATGATGTGTTAACCTAAGCATCTATTCACTTAGTAATTAAGCATTCAATTAAATCTTAAATTACAACAGCAATAAACATATTCATACAACTACATAAACCGGACTTTAACAGTGCTGTAAAACCAGAAACTCTCAAATTCTTCAAGCACAACCGTTGCTTTCTGGACTACAGCCCGCGGCTGTAGTTACCAGAACCGACAGTTTTAACACTTTTAATCCAGAACTCATCTTTTGTATAGTTACCCACTATGAACATTCAGTTCATGGATGGAGACGAATATAAACACAAACAATTAAAAGAAAGCATAACAGAAAATTAAAACTTGCATTAACTTCAATAAAATTGAATCCGAAAGAAAAAGAAATAACCTTCCAACTTGAATTGAAATCTTAAAAACTCTAAAATTCGTATTTAATTTGTGGCTAAAGCTAAAAGTGGAAAATACATACAAAACTGGAAAATACATACAAAACTGAAAAATTCGGCCTCTATTTCAAAAAACCGTCACCATAGCCGTTAGTTTTGGTGGATACAGCCGATGGCTATAACCTTCCGAATGTTCTCGAATTGCTGTTTCTTAATCACTAAGTTTCTTGGGCTTCACTTAATGAGGTTAAACGCATCTTACGATGTGTTAAAGGCACTTTATCATATGGATTAACCTTTATTCATTCACCGAAATCATCTATTCTTGGATACTCTGACGCGGATTGGGCTCAGTATATTGAGACTAGACGTGGATTCGGCTCAGTATATTGAACTAGACGCTCCACCTATGGAGATTCTAAGTTTATTGGAGGTAACTTGGTTTACTGGAGTGCAAAGAAGCATCCACGGTTGCACGTTCCAGTTGTGAATCAGGATATCGGGCTCTAGCTAATATTGCAGCAGAAATCGTTTGGATCACTCGTTTGCTACGAGAGTTGCATGTGTTTCAACTGATTTAGCCTACTATCCTATGTGACAACAAGAGCGCTATTTTTATGTTTCAAAATCATGTGTCTCACAAGCGCTCTAAACATATAGATATTGATTATCATCTTGTGCGGGAACCTGTAGCTTCTAGACCGTTATATTCTAGGTTTATTCGTACTACTCAGCTATTACAAATATCTTCATCAAAAGTCTTCCTCACCCGTTCTTCGAGTCTTTTCGTGATAACCTTAGTGTTGGTCTGCCACTCCTTCGCTTGACAGTGGTATCAACGATAAGAACAATAGATGATTGTGTGTTCATGTATAATTTTTCTTGTTCCTTAAGATTAGGATTATTTGTTGCATGTTTATCTCTTTGTAATTTGTTTATAAATACTAATGCATATCAATCTCATAATTACTATTTTAAATCCTGATCTCACAATTATATGTTATCGTTTTTTATTTAGGTAAAAATATTTAAAAATTGGTATATAACATTTTAGTGTCTTAAGATGTTATGAAGATTTGGACTCATATGTGAAATTAGTTTATCTCTAACCGTTCCTACACGTTTTATCCAAACCCATATAAAATTTCTTTTTCTAAAGTCAAGGTGGTAGATATGAATTGAAAATTAAGGTTAGAATTACTATAGTATTTTAATTTATCTGTTACTAAATAATATTGAATTTTGATGATATAAACATAGATGTTAGTATTTGTATATACTTTTTGTCAAACATACAACTAAAATAAATAAATAAAATATATAATGTAAATTGTAATGGTGAATCACGACTAATAGAGCATATATTAATTTAATATTTTTAATTAGCTCTATCAAATTAATTGGTAACAATAATAATAATAATAATAATAATAATAATAATAATAATAATAATAATAATGTTATAAAATATCTAGATTGTGTTATAAAATATCTAGATTGGATGTTAATTTTATTATTATTATATTTCTTGCATAGTAATATTTTATACTAAAATAGACATGTATGGTAACCATTTAAGGTGTACCATTTCTCTTGAAATATCAATATCAATATTTCTTCTCTCTTTCTTCTCTTTTTCTCTCCTTGTTCTTATAACCATAAAAGGTAGTTATAAGCCTACTGAATTATAACACGTTATCAGCACGAAGTGCTCCATATAATCAAGGTTTATCTAAGCAAGCACAAGTCACTAATCAAGGTAAGAAATTCTTTAACGATATCTTCTATTATTTATTAGTAAGGTCAATGGCGGAGCTAGTAGGGGGACTTTGGGGTGCCCAGCCTCCGCTAATCGTGTTAAGAATATAGAGTACTAATTATGTATATGGCGAAAAAATATTTGAAGTCCGGTCCTGGGAATTGCAGGTGGGGTTTGGTAAAAGATTTAATAGACACGATGAGTTTTTATTATCTTTTTGTTAAAATCCCTTAACTAGTGTATTCCACACTCTTTTACTCCCTCAAATTTTATAATATAAAAATTAAACCCCAAATGTTAATGTATACATAAGTACTTCGTTTTTGTTATAAATGAAACAGAAATCTAAATGTCAATATATCACATATTTCAACCTCATATACTTTTATGTTGTTTACACTAAAAATCTAAGAGTCAATTTTTATCACTATGTCTCACATGTAAGTTTACACTAAAAATAATTTCTCAATTTTCGCTTTTCAATTATGATACTTTTTATGTTGTTCGATATAATTTTATATTTCTATTTAAAAGTAAATGAAGCCTCCCTTAACGGAAATTCCTGGCTCCGCCTCTGAGTAAGGTAAATATTATTATCATCATAAGTAAAATTATATTTCTGCAATCTAACTTTTACTAACTTCACTAACATTTATATTTATGTTATTTAAGTTATATATATGGTCGGTTATACCACCTGAATTATAATTCCATAATCTAACTTTTACTAACTTCACTAACATTTATATTTATGTTATTTAAGTTATATATATGGTCGGTTATACCACCTGAATTATATTTTCTGTAATCTAACTCTTATTAACTTCACTAACATTTATATTTATGTTAATAAGACCTCATGATTGTACGCAACACGTCATTTGACAACACGATACTTTATGTAGACAACACGTCATTTGACAACACGGTACCATGGGTCAAGATTAATTCCGATCAATACGAATACGATGGGGTCTTTATATGTTATCTAACATTTATGATTACTTATGCAATTAATCATTATTTATTTCATGCATACTAATGTTTATTCTTAAATTTATAATCTTAAAAGTTAAAATAAAATAAAAAGGTAGTTTGTATTTTTATTAAAAGTAAATCTTAAAAGTTAAAATAAGAAAAAGTAGTTTGTACTTTTATTAAAAGTAAATCTTAAAAGTTAAAATACAAAAAGTAGTTTGTATTTTTATTAAAAGTAAATCTTAAAAGTTAAAATAAGAAAAAGTATTTTGTACTTTTATTAAAAGTAAATCTTAAAGGTTAAAATACAAAAAGTAGTTTGTATTTTTATTAAAAGTAAATCTTAAAAGTTAAAATAAAAAAAAGTAGTTTGTATTTTTATTAAAAGTAAATCTTAAAAGTTAAAAAAAAAGAGATACAAAACACACATACACAAAATGCTATTTTTCTTTCTCATTTTCAAGTAACCAAAATACTTGAAATCTATAATTGGGTTCGGTTTTGGTGGAAATAAGGAAGAAGAAAAGATCCGTTAAGTAGAAGGTATAGATCGAAGCAAGGTTGGAACTTTGAGTGTCTACCGTTTAGAGGAACTCTTCTTTGAGTTTTCAAATTCGATTTTCAAAAGGCTACAAAGGTTGTATTCTAATCTTCTCTCGTTCGATTTCGTTAATTTGTTTTGTTTACTAAAGTTTTGTACAATGATCCGTGGAAGAGTATGATTTTATAAAGTTTTAAAAAATGCTTCCGCTCGCTTTGAATTAGTATCATACTCCAATAGGTATTTGGTTCACTATCTAAACAAATTTGATTTACATAATCCATTTTCTTAAAAGAATTCACACTATTTATTTTATGATGAGAGATTATATGTGTTAATTAATATGAAAGAGGAGTATAAAGAAAAGAAACACTGCATATATACTTATAAACAAACCAAATAAAAAGGGTACACAAACAAAGCATAGTAATGTAAAACTATTTTCTAATGCCTAATTGTCTAATAATAAAAGGGACACTAACTTGTCTAATAAAAGAGACTCTGATTTGGCGGTACAGAGCCAAACCTTCTAACCTTGAAGATAATGTTCAAATCTTAGAAATGAGACGAAGATTGTTTCAAAGAATGAGACAAAGATTGCTCGGTGTAATTGTCTTTCAAAAATAGAAAAAATAAGTAAGGAAATGAAAATGGACATAAATTATTTATGTGTATACAAAGAGCCATAAGCATTATATTAGACTGTTTCTAACTGTGACGGTGACATCAAAGGCAAGTGATGTACTTTTTGGTGATGTGGCAAGGTCAAGAGACGAAGTTAAATAAATGGGGAGTTAAAAAAATAGTCAAATTGTTTCAACGAACAAGGGTTCAATTGGATGTCTCTTAAAAAAAAAAATTCCAAATTTCCAGTTATTTGATTTAAAAAAAAAATCCACGGGTACGGGTGATGGATCAAATGGATCCGCATCCACGACCCGAGGGTGCTATCCCTAATTGTGACAAGTACGAATCAACTAAAAGTCTAAAAGATAAATGCTCTTATAGGGACCAAATGTTCACAATAATTGCCTAAGCTAGATATGAAACAAATAGTTCATCAAAAAAAAAAAAAAATATGCATCTAAAGCTTCTACTAAAAATTAATGTGCAAGGTACAACATATAACTATATGGTCAAATTCATTTGAGCCTTCGGAGTCACAAGTATATGATGTATATATATTATTCAATTAACAAAATAGTAAATCGAAATTAATTCATATGAATAGTAAAACGAAATTAATTAATTTACTGTTCACATAAAAAACGCATATTATAAAAGCGCATATGATGAAAACCGCATATGATGAAAAGCGCAGCGTATATGATAAAAAGCGAATATGATGAAAAGCACATCGCATATGATGAAAAGCGCATATGATTAAAAGCGCATATGGTAAAAAACACAGCGCATATGGTGAAAAACACAGCGCATATGATTAAAAGCGTATATGGTGAAAAGGATATATGATAAAAAAAACACATATGGTGATTTATAAAAAAAAAAAAAAAAACACATATGGTGATTAATGAAAAGTATATTGTGAAAAAGAATCACAAATATTTCTTGAAAGAATTCAAGGTAAGATATATGAACCAATTCATCCATCATGTGAACCATTTTGATATTTCATGGTTCTAATAGACGCATCTAGCGGAGGGTCTCATATTTGTATGTTATCAAGCCGTAATATGGCATTTGCAAAGTTTCTTGCACAAATTATTAAATTGAGAACACATTATTCTGATTACACCATTAAAAGGATGAGACTTGATAATGCTGGTGAGTTAACATCTCAAGCATTTAATGATCATTATATATCTACAGGGATTGTTGTTGAACATCCAGTTGCTCATGTGCATACACAAAATTGGTTTAGCTAAATCAATAGATAAACGCTTGCAGCTAATAACTAGACAATTGATAATGAGTACAAAACTATCAATATTTATATGTGGACATGTAAATTTACATGCTGCGACATTAATTCGCATTATACCATGTGGAAGTCATAAATATTTTTACTTACTACTTGATTTTGGCCAAGAGCCAAATATTTTCCACCGTAGAACATTGGTTGTACAGTGTATGTTCCAATTGTATCACCACAACACAATAAAATGTTTTTTTTCAAAGAAAGATGGTAATATATTTTGGATATAAAACATCTTCAATCATAAGATATACTGAACCCATGATGGGTGATGTTTTTACAGCACGTTTTGCTGATTGTCATTTTAATAAAACATTGTTCCCTAGATTAGGGGGTGAAGTAAAAAAAAAATAATAATAAAATGATGCTTCATGATGTGAACATCAATTAAGGTATATTGAACTCGCACAAAAGAATGTGAAACGAAAGTTCAAAAAAATAATGCATATGCAAGAACTTGCAAATTAATTACTTTATGCATTTACAGATAAAAAAAAAAGGTGACTAAATCATATATACCAGCGATAAATGCTTCAGCTCGAACTGAAATTCCAAAAGCTGGCAATAATGTCACTGTTGAGTCTTTGCCACGCATCAAACGTGGAAGATCAATTGGTTCCGAAGATAAAAATCCTCGAAAAAGAAAATCAGCTGATAATGAGGTAAAAGAAAGTGTTCAAGAAGAACCACAAATCAATATTCCTTCTGCAGAGGATATTGATAAATGTAAATACTAAAATTGCGATAAATTATGCAATATTATGGAACCGAAATGAAATTAAAATCTCTATGAGATATTTTCATATAATGTTACAATGACATCATGAATAAAGATGATGATCTGGAACTAAAATCTGTCATTGAATATACAAAATGGACATGATTGAGCTCAATGGAAAGGAACAATACGAGCTGAATTAGAATCGCTCGATAAAAGAAAAGTTTTCGGATCAATCGTTATCACTTTTAAAGATGTGAAACGTATGGGATACAAATGAATTTTTATCCGAAAAGAAATGTGCAAATGAAGTTACAAGAAAAACTAGACTTGTAACTCAATATTTCCCACAAAGACCATAAATGAATTAGGAGGAAAACTTATCCTCCTGTAATGGATACAATTACTTATTAGATACTTAATCAACCTGGTAGTTATTTAAATGCATCTCATGAATGTTGTTACTACTTATCTGTATGGATCACTTAATAATGATATATATGAATATACCTAAAGAGTTAAGGTATCATAAGCATCTAATGTAAAACCCAAGGGAATATATTCCATTAAATCACAAAGATTTTTAAATGGGTTTATACAAACGGGACGTATGTGGTATAACCGATTAGATGACTACTTGATAAAAAAAAGGGTATAAATATAAACTTATTTTGCACGTATGTTTTATAAAAACAATGTTCGGATATGAGATCGTAGTTGTTTATGTCAATGTTCTTTACATCATATGAACAAATAAAGAGATCTATGAAATCATTCAACTTCTAAAGAATTATTTTGAAATGAAAGATCTTGAAAAAACCAAGTATTACCTTGGATTGCAAATTGAGCATATGCCTAATGATTTACTTGTACATCAAACAACTTATACCGAAAAGATTTTAAAACATTTTTTTAAAGACAAACTCATTGTTGTTAGATCACTCAATATTGACACTGATCTATTTCATCCCTGCGAAAATCATGAAAATCTTAACAGATCGGAAGTTCCATATTTTAGTGCAATTGAGGTTCTTATGTATCTTATAGATTGTACAAGACCTGACATTTCTCTTGCAGTTAATTTGTTGGCAAGATTCAGCTCAAATGACAATGGAGCGGGATCAAACACATATTTTGATACCCTTGAGAAACTGCTGATTTAAAATTATTTTATTCTAACGTTTCAAAACAAGATTTGGTTGATTATGTATATACAGGTCATTCATCAAATCCTCATAAAGATAAATCTCAAACTCGATATGTATTCCTAAATGGAGGTACCACAAAATCATGGCGTTCTTAAAACAAACACTTGTTGCAACATCATCAAATCATGACGAAGTGATTGCATTATATGAAACTACTCGAAAATGTGTTTGGTTGAGATCAATGACACAAATCATTATCGATTCTTGTGGACTAGAACGCTATAAAAGACTAACAACTATCTTCACCAACAACTATATATGAAGATAATGCAGCTTGCATAATACAAATGAAAGAAGAGTATCAAAAGTGACTGAACAAAATATAAATACTGACGAGGCGCCAAAGCCATAGACGGTCTTAACGGTCATAAGTTTGATGGAAAAGAATGGTATATTGGTAAGGCTCAGAAAAGACTACAAGGGAATAGGAATTGAAACAAGGGTTTGAGCAAACCATGAAGGAGACTGTAGACAAATCACAGGGGCTAAACTTGTACATAAAAGATTTAGATGATACAGTTTCAAATGAAAACCTCAGATTCTTCTCATATACTCAAGATCTCGTAAAAGACAACCAGATTAAAATGAGATACGTTCAATCAACAACTCTGCTGATCTTTATACCAAAGCACTGCCAACTGCTATTTTCAGAACACACGTTCATAATATTGGCATGAGGCATGTTCAGAAGATGTAACAACTCAGGCGTTGCCAACTTGAGGGGGAGTCAACTCTATGCTGCACTCTTTTTCCCTTAGCTAAAGTTTTATCCCAATGGGTTTTCTTTAGCAAGGTTTTTAACGAGGCAGTACTAGTTATTCTCTAATAAAATTGTCATCCAAGGGGGAGTGTTATAAAATATCTAGATTGTGTTATAAAATATCTAGATTGGATGTTAATTTTATTTTTATTATATTTCTTGCATAGTAATATTTTATACTATAAATAGACATGTATGGTAACCATTTAAGGTGTACCATTTCTCTTGAAATATCAATATCAATATTTCTTCTCTTTTTCTTCTCTCTTTTTCTCTCCTTGTTCTTATAACCATAAAAGGTAGTTATAAGCCTACTGAATTATAACAAATAATAATAATAATAATAATAATAATAATAATAATAATAATAATAATAATAATAATTGATAAATGTTGCCATCTTAGTGAGGTAATATGAGTTGGCTTAAACATATAATATTCAAAATATAAACGTCACCATGGCAGCCAATAGTTTATGTTGGCAACTAACGACCAATTAAACGATTAAATATATAAACTTATGCGAAAAGAAATAGAAATTATATGAATCTCAACTTTGAAGGTTCTGCTAAAGTATTACTATCATAATTCAAATTCTGGATAATTAAACGATAGAGTAAATTTCTTAGATTAGTAATATTATATGTAGAATTAGACCATTATTAAGCAAATCATATATGATTGTTTTTTTCTTATTTTTTAACAAAGGTAAAACAATGATCTTTGTAGTTTGTAAATTGGTAAGTTAACAAAGGCGGTACATATCGATACATGTTACCATAAATGCGACAAACTGTAAATGAGTTGGTAAGCTACGTTCTAAAGTTTACTACAACTTGGGGTAATGAATCGGAAGTGGGATATTTTAAACGTAAACGATACCTCTAAAAATAATTTGTTTATTCCCCTCATTTAATTACATTTCTTAATTCTTAATTCTTAATTCTTAATTCTTAATTCTTAATTCGTTGGACCTTTTGATGATTATTATTCACCAATATTTAAATTTAATATATTGAAAATCCCTATCCCTATGGTTATTAACTAGCTACGGAACGGACGGCGCGTTACTACGGCGCCGTTCGTAGTGTTTTCGGTGTTGTAGGTTGTTGTTCACTTGAGTAGACGATTAAGACATAACTGCTCCTTTTTCTTTTTGAGTTCCATGCTTTCATCTTGGTGATCTTTTTGTAGACCTGCTGCCTATCTCTTCATCTTGTTTGCTTGAGATATCTTTTTGTTCAATTATTCTTAGCAGAGTCGCTATGTGCGTTTTTTTCTTAATGTTACACATGCTTTCATCTGTTAGGTCAATCAGAATCTTGAACCTTAATTGAGTGAGCTGCTTGACAATTAAGAATTATATGCATGTTACTGCATGTTAAAGGATGGTAGCACTTTCAGTAAAAATACAGTTGGCTTCTTTCATATCATTGACCCTAAAATATAACAAATATATAAAAGTTAGAAATAAATAAGCAATGCATAAAAATTTAGATGGGCATATTTTATCTACAACTTGTTTTCTAGTTAGATACTGGAAGATATGGTTGGCTAACAAAATTTCAAAGCAGCAATTAAATGTGTCAAATATTTCTAATCCGATTCTACAATTGGTCTGTTCCCTATGGTGTATACATTGCAGCCCGAGACCAATTACCCCACTCGACTAGGGTGTATATGAAATAGATATTCACTTGTTGATACCTGTATTAGCAAATTCTGTTTGTTAAGTTTACCCATTACTAACCAATTCCACACTATACCTACATATGTGTATATCACATCTTATGTAAATATAACGTTAAATATTATAACAGGTTATAATCTTAATAAACCTAACCAAATGAATGACATGGAACTTGATAAAATTGTACTTACAATGTTGAATGAACCAAGTTGTAAGAGCCCATGGCCAGCTTGAATCACAAATATAGTCTAGTAAAATCTAATTTGGAGATAGAACTCATAGGTGTATATTCAAATGATAAATAAAAATGGAGAACTTTTCAAATTTGAATATAAATAATCACCTGATTCCAGAATCAAACTGTTCAATCTATTATGTTGGAAGCTGCAAAATCAAAAAATTTATAGTGATAAAGATGATTTAGTGTATAGTAAAGTAGGTTAGTTAACGAAATTTATAAGTCTAAAGTGTGTGTTCTTGAGATAAAAGACATACAATGATGCGTGCTTTATTTGAAGAAAAGGGTTGTACAAATGATCATCCGTTACCAACATTCAATATTGTTCTAGTCTAAGTGAGCATTTGGTCATTGTTATTAGTAGATTTTATGTGAAGTGGATTTGTGTGTTAATGGGTCATCCATGTTCCTTCCATCCATACAATTATGTGGCCATGTACAAGGACATTACTTCTTGTAGACGTTATTTTGACGGATCAATGATGCTTGTAACTCGATCTAGTGGCGGATATCACTAGAACGAAGAATAACCGAATATTGGGTCGTATCAGGGTCGAATTAGTGAAACCTATAGTTGAATCTAGATTAGAACGACTCCTAAATGTGAGTATTCGGTGGTTTTCGGTGTTGGGAACGACTGGGACGTAAAGGATACGAATTAGGGTTATGGGAATGAGTAACCTCTCAAAGGAGGTCAAGACTCGTATATATACTGCATCCCAGACACAGTCGGTCTACTGTGTTAGACAATCGGTCGAATGTGTGACTCAGTCGGTCGAGTGGTCACCACACTCTGTCGACTGTGTATGCAGTTTAACTATTGAGTAAAATATTTAAAGCACACACAAATTAACATATCAATAGTCATAATGTGAACTAGGGATTACATGCACCAACAAACTCCCCCTAAGACCTAGTTCGAAGTAAAGTTTCAGTCACAAGAATCACTCAACATACGGATTCGTCACCCAGTTCCTCAGATAACAAAGTTTTGCAACTCTGTGATACAGTTCAGCTTGTACGCGGTTCTCTGGACGATACAGCATCCGATTGTAGTACAGGGTAAACACGTCTGCTTCACAATAGTTCCTAAGCCAGACCGAATCCAACACCCTGAAACTATCATTCTCATCGCTCCCATCTTTCTCCAACACTATGACCACTTCTTCCGAGCGCCCATCGTTATGCCTTTAACGAAAACGTGGGCTGAAATATTGCGGCATCTTCTTCAAAAGAAACTTCTGCATATATTTCACTGGTTCATATTTGATAACTATTCTTCGAACCCCATTTTCTTGTTCGTCCTATAAGTAATCGTTGGAAATTGGGGTATAAATCCTTCAAAATTCTTTGACCTGAATGATTTCCTTATCTTAAGAACCAAAAGATCAGGAATTCCAACAAAATCCTGATAAAGCATCTTCAAACCGGCAATCTACATAAACTCAAAGTATGGAAGTGACGTAAATTGAAAAGCATGTTTGATGTAGTCTACTCCATATTCTTTCTTTATCGCGTAAATATCAAAATCCTTGATATATGCCCAGGCCAAGATTTTTTCTTTAGCACTTAAGCTATCACATCTCTCAATAGACTTCAATTATTATGGTTCGACCTCAGGTTTCTTCAAATACCTACAAATACGCATTGAAACCTTCCATTTTTCTTCTAGAACCTCCACTTTCTCTTTATTCAGTTTAACCTGCAAAAACCCTTCCGGCAACACTTCTTCTTTCTCCTTTTACTCTTTTTGCTGACATTTCCTATTCAAAAGCTCCTCGTCCATTCGGAAGTAGTCAGCAAAAGTTGGAAGGTCATCATTAGACACACCTTCATACCTAGGATAATCCTACGTTGGTTCATCTTCAATAATAACCTCATAAAATTTGTTGTCGCTTTCGTCAACTGCCTCTAATTCGCTCGATTCATGTTCAAGATTATTAGCTCTTGAAGATGATGCTCCTGTTTCGGCGTCAGCAGAATCCTTACCTCTACTAATTCACTTGATTCATCATTAAGATTATTATCTCTTGAAGATGATGCTCCTATTTCGGCATCAGCAGATTCCTTAGCTTCTTGCTCTAGATGCACCGTCGGATCAATTTCATCCCTAGTGAAGTCGTGAGGAATCTCCCCTTCTTAGTGGGTTATCCTAGTCATAACCCTTAGTAACTTCCATATTAATATTTTCTTCTTCATGATCAGAATGACCAAAAGGATCAGAACCTTCTTCGATTTCCTCAATGATAACCTTCTTTTCCCATTCCTTTAATCTTTTAGTCAAGTCTCTCGAATCTGTCTGAAGAGACACAATAGTTAATGCTTGACTGTTCACAGTAGTTTCAAGCTCATCAATCTTCTTTTGTTGCTTCTCAATGGTAGCTTTCATATGTGTCATCCCCTCACTCAGTTTTGCTTTATCTGCCTCTACCGCCGCTTGAAATTTCGCAAGGTCTGCGGATAACAGTAGAAAACGTCTGCCTAACATACTAGCAGAATCAGAGGAAATACTAGTTGATTGAAGATTTGGCTGAAGCTATTCTTGTTGTTGTTGATGATACGGCTGAGGCTGATTCACATCACCACCAACAGTTGGTTGATAAGACTGGTTGATCCTTGGTTGAGCTTTAGCAGTAGAAGATGATCCACCATCTCTATCAGAAACCTTAATCCTCAAAGGCTTTTAACTTTGTTTGGTAGACACACTAGGAGTTACAGCTAGTTTTCATTTCATCAAATCCACTTGACCAGCATCCAACCCAGTAGTCTCATCCTCATCTATCAGTTGATATGCAGTTTGTCTCTGAGGAGGCTGATTCACCTCTTGTTTACCTCCAATCACCTTAATATGAGTCTCTACAATAGACGTGTTGTTTTCATGTCGACATGCCAAACCCTCGGAACATACAAAATCATCCTTAATCAAATAACCGACCAAACATTTTTTTGGTATTTTAAAACACCTTGTCTCTGCTGTATAAACCGATTGAAAGACTGATCATTCAGATGCTGCTTTTTAATCTCATCTTGAGGTATCTTTGCAAGTCCCGAAACCTGTTTATTTATCATTATCTTCATGAATCAAGGAAAAACCAGATGACTTTTTCTTTCCACAATCAGCAACATCCCATCGAAAATAACTTCAGAAAAATTGAAGTCGACATTTAGAACCAACGCAACAAACATGGAACTATACTTCTCTGCCATCTGATAAAAACCACCCTTCATCGGGCTCAAGCATCTTAAAAGCACATAAGTAAGATAACGATACTGTTTGCTGAACTTGGTGCATTTGACAGCCTTAGTAATATCACCTGCATACCCACATCTTAGCAAGCACCTTGATGTGCTTCCAAAGATACGGCCGAAACGGACGGTTTTTTTTGTGCGGTGTTGTTAGGTCGCAGGACGTCAGATTCAGTTGATCAAGGTAGCATACAGGGGTTTTGTTTAATTTATATTGTGCGGGGCCTAAATTTTCTTTTAACTTTCTAATGTAGAAGGTGTAAGTTAACCTAGGGTCGTGTTTTTGAATGGTTTAGCGAAATGAAGATCTAGTGGATAATTGCCTTTTATTTAAATTACCGGGATAGAAGGATAATAGTTGTTTTAAGCTAAAGGTCCTAATTGCGAAAAAGTAAATAAAGTGGGAGGATGTCCGGAGTATGCAAATCAGGGAAATGTTGACCAAGATATTAGTTTGGGCTAGGGAAAGGTAATTATGTTGATATTAAAGATATGATTGGAATGGTGTAGATCTGGTTGGATGAACCAATTAGACAGACCTACTTGTCTCTAGACTCTCAGAGTTCTCGTTGAGTAGTGAAAAGTATGTCACGTGGTTGTATAATTGAATTGTAACTATACCTCGGATGTGATGACCCATCCAAATCCATATAGACGAATACATCATTCATCGATTTCTTTGTGAGGTATTTGACCTCAATATGATACCTTTTGTAAACATTGTATTCTTTTGAAAAGGCACACCATAAATGAATATTTAAATCTAAGGTTTTCAACATCTGATGATTTCTACATATAGACAATCACCGTAAATAATAGTTTACAATAATACTTCCGTTGGCAATGCAGTCAAAATAGATACATGGTGATGATTTTGTGAATGCAACGTTTTCTCGAATAAAGCATGTATGACTCCATGCACATAGCTTGTATAACATATAAGCAAACAGCGAAAGACTTCTAGGAACCTGAGAATAAACATGCTACCAAGTGTCAACACAAAGGTTGGTGAGTTCATAGTTTTAATGTTTCGCATAATCTGTATATAAAGGTGGATCACAAGATTTCAGTTGTTTCTTCCGAAACGTTTATCAAAAGATTCTACGAAATTGAGCACCCTGGTAACTAAGCTTTAACGTTATAATAAGTACCCCTGTTTTAACATACATGCAACCAACATGTACAATACACGCAATCCAACATGTACTAAACTCAAATAGCATACGTCTGTTTTATAGTTCAGGCTAGGGTTTCTATACCTGGAACAGACGGGGATGTCAAGCCCTATGGATCCATATATAACTACTCGCGCCCACCAGTTCTTATAACTGGCAGTTACTAGTTACCAAAGCTAAGGGATTTTCGGTTCAAACTCAGTGTAGAATTTAGTATGTACTTGTGTCCATTGCGTTTAAAATAAAGTGCATGTATTCTCAGCCCAAAAATATAGATTGCAAAACCAATTAAAAAGGGATCTATAAGCTCACCTTAGTAGCACATAAAGTCGTTCACCGAAATGTGACCGAAATTGGAATACCAAATAACCGTAGATCTCAACCTAGAGAACATATGTTGGTCAATAAATGTCTATCAAGCTAGGTCAGGTCATAGTATATCACAATCCTAATGCTCGAGATCGACATATAAAAGTTAACAAAAGTCATTTCAAAAAGTCAATCTGACTCAATACTATAGTTGAATGATCATGGCAACCGAAACATTTTAACATTTCACATAGTTTCCCAATTCTTGTAAAATTGGACTATAGTTTTTATAAGGCTTTAAAATATGATAAAACAGTCAATTTTGACAATTGTTCAACAAAATGAGACGTGCCTTATATAAGGATTCATTTACTCGGCTAGTAATATTTAAAAATCCACTTTATCAATCTCATAAACAAGTTGTTTAAATCTTAATTGCAGAATCAAAAACAATTTCAATTAACATCAATAATAATTCAGTTGATCATATCTTTTAATTCGTTCATCGAAATTACGCGATTTCTAAATGAAAAGTTATTGATTTTTTGCCAGCTTTCCAATAACATGCATATCATATACTTTTTATCAGTAGTATATGCATTATATTCGTGATTCCTCATAAACTATCTAATGACGAAAATTAGCATACAAGCATGCATAAATATATATACTCGAGCACTAGACATGTATACACTATTTATATATAAAAGATAAGATATGAATGCTCACGTATGAATATTGTGATTCAATATTGCAGGAAAGTACGTAGACGCAACAGAGATGATAAACACTAGGTTTGACTTGCGAACAATACTCATGAACATTATCCATAACCCCCATAGCTATAACCCATAGTTTCCTTAGCTTAAATCCGTTTGAAAACTCGTTTTGAAAGTGACACGCTCATGACCTCGTCGTAGTATTTTATGTATAATACTAATAATATTAATACTAGTATTACTAATAATAATATTAGGATTAATAATAATAATAATAATAATAATAATAATAATAATAATAATAATAATAATAATAATAATAATAATAATAATAATAATAATAATAATAATAATACAGAGGGAGGAGATAGATATGTGTGTGTATCATTCGGGCAGAACTCGTGGCCTTTTATAGACATTCCCAGATTTTGAACCCCATGCGATCGCATGGGGTTTGTGAGTATAAACCATGCGATCGCATGGCTTACTTTCACCAGCCATATATAGGTTTTGTGAGTATAGAGCCCGCGATCGCAGAGCTCTACTTTCCAGCTCACAAATTATTTTGGCCTCTAGCTCGTCGACATATTTAAATATAATATATATAATTTAAATTAATTAATTATATATTATATTTTATTCCGTGCATAGTTGATTTGTAATTTTGTTCCGATAAGTCGTACGTTGTAACATCCCGCCTTTTTCCATTTACTTTTCCGTTATACTAATATAAAGTCCGTTATATGTTTATAACATCTCCCGTTGATACGCGTTTTAAATTATCTCGTTTAGGTAATTCCCACACCCGAACGAAAGTTGAGGGACTAAACTTGACAAGGGATCAAACCCTTGACTAGGTCAAAGGGTCAAACCCCTTTCACCCATTCATTTTCATCTTCATCTCTCTCTCTTTCTCTCTAGCAAGAACACACACTCAAAACCAAATTTATTCAATCATCATCTAAATTCGATCTAGGAGGCTTACAACAAAATAAACTACATATTTGTGATCCTCTCTTCATCCTCTTCATTTTGGTACCAACTTCATCTCATTTGGGTAACTTTCTAAAATCACTAGATTTTGTGTTCTTGATGTTTTTAACTTATAAAAGTGTTAATTAGTGTCTATGGCTCAAGTCTAACATGAATATATGATTTATATGCTCGATCTCGTTGTTTTAGTGTAACTAGCATGAACTTGAAAATTGGTGTGTTATTCTTGAATTTTGAATGATCATATGTTGTTAGATGTTAAAAGTTGATGTTTTAATTGTGTTACTAGCATCACTAGCTTCAATTTGATGTGTAGGTTGCCTTAGAAAACTTCATGAACTTGATTATTGATTTTGGTAAATTTGGGTTAGGGTTTGATGAACTTGAAATGGACTTTTGATGCATTGAATGCCATGGATTATTATTGGTAAGTGTTTAGTTGGATTGTATGCTTGATTACCTTCGAAACGGCATATCATTCATGTAAATTGGTTGCCCGAATCATTGAATTGCATTTATGAACTTGTATGCGGTTAATGTTAAGCATTAGATGCGGTTTTGGTTGTTGTAATAGGTAGATTGATTGATGAAATGTATTTAGTTGTTTTCCTCGTCAAATTACCTTCCCAACGGTATAAGATACTTGTCTTGATTGTTTGCGGATCATAAATGGTGATTGTTTGAAGTTAGGTTCGTGCATAAAACTTAAAAACTGCCAGAATTCTCTGCACAGGTAATGGCGCGGCGCGCCATATACCCGCGCGGCGCGCCATTTTGGTCTGTCCAACTTGGTCAATTTTTGAATAATGTTTGCTATGCTACGCACCTCCGATTCACATGTAACTTGTCCTAACATGCTCATACATGATTAAAAACCTCAGAAAAATAGTTCGGGACACGACCCGAACGTGTTGACTTTTTCGTTGACTTTGACCGACCGAGGTTTGACTTTTTGTCAAACTTAACCAAATGATTATGCAACCTTCCTAAATTGTTTATATACTTGTATCTTGCATGAAACTTGACAATTTGATTTCACATGCTAAATAATCGAGTCGTAACGAGCCATAGGACTAATTGAACATCTTTGACCAATCGTGTTTACCGTTATTGATACGACCTATTTGTTTAGGTCAAGACTAGCACTATCCTTCACACACGTTATTTTGTGAAGTACTTTTCGTACGTGCACTCAAGGTGAGATCATAGTCCCACTTTTACTCTTTTTGAACTTACATTTGGGATGAGAAAACATAAACATTTCTTTACTAAGTGAACACAAGTACAGGAAAACAAACATTCTACATACGAGTTTAGAACAAAATCCTCAATTCGATTATCATTAGTTACACTTGCCGGGTGTAAGCGAGAACTTATGTTGTATGGATCCATATGGGTTTGACAAACCCTCATTCAAACGGCTCGCTACCGTTTACGAATGAAATATATTTTCGAGAAACAGTGTATGTTCTAGCACTAAGTGATGGGGTTCAATGGGAGAAATGTTAAGCATTGATAATTGGGTGCTCGTGAAACAAACTTTTGGAATGTATTACTATTATTTCATTGATGCAAATCTTGTGGTTCACTTGTACTTACTTACTTAAACCTATGATTTCACCAACGTTTTCGTTGACAGATTTCTATGTTTTTCTCAGGTCCTTGAACGATACATGATACATGCTTCCGCTCATTATTTTGATACTTGCATTGGATGTCGAGAATATATGCATACATGGAGCGTCTTTTGGATACTTTTAAATTGTGTCGCATAAGTTTCATTTGTACTTAAAACTTTGTATCGTAACTTGTGGTGGAACTATTCTTGTAAACTTGAACAACCTTTACATTTGAAATGAATGCGACATATCTTTTGGTCAAACGTTGTTTTAAAGACTTATGACCACGTAACGGGACCTAAGTAGACGGCGCCGTCAATGACGATTTGGTCGGGTCGCTACAGATGGTATCAGAGCGATGGTTGTAGGGATTTAGAGTTCATTGGTGTCAACCTCGAGTCATAGGGTACATTGGTGAGTCTAGACTACAACCGGCATATAGACTTGAAGTAGGAATTACTTGACTACTTGTGCATTTATACTCGAACGCTTCTACTCATATCTACTCTTAGTTCATCTTAATCTCACGTTGTTTAATTTGATTGACGCGCCACCTTGACTATATGAAATGATGTCGAATGCACATATGAATCAGGGTAATATAATTTCCGGGATTATATTACGGTGACTCATATGAACGTTCCGACATTATGACATAAAGAATTTAAGGCGAGTCGAGGAAAAACTTCTCTTTATCTTTATTCTATATCACGGTTAGTATTATTGAGAATACTAATCAATGATATTCTTGTGTCTTGAAGGAACAATGGCTCCTCGTCTTGTACGCCGCAATGAAACTCCCAAACAAGCTCTCGAACGGATGATAGCTACCGCCGTAGATGCGGCCATGGCCGGTCACTCATCCAACAACAATAATAATAACAACCACAACAACAACAACAACAACAACAACAATGGAGCCGGAAACTCAAACGAGGGATGCTCCTATAAAGCTTTCATGGGGTGCAAACCTCACACTTTTGATGGAACCGGGGGACCGGTCGTGCTCACCCGATGGTTTGAGCAAACGGAAGCCGTCTTTAGCATAAGCGGTTGTCGGGACCCAGACAAGGTCAAATACTCCACTCACACTTTCTCCGGAATTGCTCTAACATGGTGGAACACCTATGTTCAATCGGTGGGTACCGATGAAGCTCATGCCCTCTCTTGGGCCGATCTAAAGGAAAAGATGATTGTTGAATATTTTCCGCGCGAAGAAACCCGAAAGCTTGAGGAAGAACTAAGAGCTTTGAAAGCGGTCGGAAACGATCTTAAAGCTTATAATCAACGCTTCGCCGAACTATCCTTGATGTGTCCTAATCTTGTTAACCCCGAATCTCAAAGGATTGAGCTCTACATGCTCGGTCTTCCAAAAAGCATCAAACAAGGGGTGATGTCATCCAAACCCACTACTCATCAAGCCGCTATGAACATGGCTCGCCAACTAATAGAAACGGTTGACGAAATCGTAGTTCCGGCACCTAAGGCCGAGGATAAATCGGGCGGCAACAAAAGAAAATGGGAAGCTCCCCAATCAAGCAACAACAACTTTGCCAAGAAATCTTTCACCTCCGACGGCAAGAAGGGTTATGCCGGGAATCTACCTTTTTGCAACAAATGCAACAAACATCACTTTGGCGAATGTAGTAAGCTAATTTGCCATCGGTGCCAAGGAATTGGTCATAAGGCCAACGATTGTAAAAGTGCCACTCCCGTCACTCGAAAGTGGCCCAATGCACCAAAGACGGGCACTTGTTACGAATGTGGCCAAACGGGTCATTTTAGAAATGCATGCCCGAAGAGGAAAGATAACACCAATACGCGCGGCCGAGCTTTCAACATCAACACCGAGGAAGCCCGGGATGACACTGAACTAGTCACGGGTACGTTTCTTCTCAACAATTCTTATGTCTCTTGCTTATTCGATTCAGGTGCCGATAAATGCTTTGTATCCAAGACTTTGACTCATTCTTTTAGCACTCCACCTCTTCCATTAGATACCACTTATACCATTGAAGTGGCTAACGGGAAACTATTAAGTGCCGACACATATTACCAGGGGTGTACGATAAACATTTTGGGTAAGGAATTTGAAATTGATTTGATACCCATGGAACTAGGAAGCTTTGATGTAATAATCGGTATGAATTGGTTAGTCAAAATGAAATCTCACATTCTTTGTGATCTTAACGCAATCCGAATTCCTATCGAGAATGGTGAACCTTTGATCGTCTATGGCGATAAGAGTTGCACCGGACTCAACCTCGTTTCGTGTGTTAAAGTTAGAAAACTACTCCGTAAGGGTTGTTTTGCGATCCTTGCTCACGTTAAGAAAGTCGAGTTCGATGAGAAGCACATCGATGATGTGCCAATTGTTAGTGACTATTCCGATGTATTTCCCGACGAATTGCCGGGTCTTCCGCCTCATCGACCGGTTGAATTCCAAATCGATCTTATTCCGGGAGCCGCACCCGTAGCACGTGCACCATATAGACTCGCTCCATCTGAAATGCAAGAATTGCAAAGTCAAATCCAAGAACTACTTGATCGTGGTTTTATCCAACCTAGCCATTCACCTTGGGGCGCTCCGATTTTGTTTGTTAAAAAGAAAGACGGATCCCTACGAATGTGCATTGATTATCGTGAACTAAATAAATTGACGGTTAAGAACCGATATCCTCTTCCTCGCATCGATGACCTCTTTGATCAACTACAAGGGTCTTGTGTATATTCGAAAATCGATCTCCGCTCGGGTTATCATCAATTAAGGGTTAAGGGGGAAGATGTCTCCAAAACCGCTTTCCGGACTCGTTACGGTAGTTATGAATTCCTTGTCATGCCATTTGGCCTCACTAACGCACCGGCGGTGTTCATGGATCTTATGAACCGCGTGTGCAAACCGTATCTCGATAAATTCGTTATTGTGTTCATCGATGACATATTGATCTATTCTAAAAATGAAGAAGAGCACGAACAACATCTCCGACTTGTGCTTGAACTTTTAAGACAAGAACAACTCTATGCCAAATTCTCCAAGTGTGAATTTTGGTTAAAGGAAGTTCAATTTCTTGGTCATGTTGTAAGTGACCAAGGTATTAAAGTCGATCCCACGAAGATCGAAGCCATTAGTAAATGGGAGACTCCTACTACTCCTACTCACATTCGTCAATTTTTGGGTCTCGCCGGGTACTATCGTAGATTCATCGAAAATTTCTCTTTGGTTGCACGTCCTCTAACCGCATTGACTCACAAGGGAAAGAAATTCATTTGGGCGACCGAACATGAATCCGCATTCCAAATCTTGAAAACGAATCTAACCACCGCTCCTATCTTGTCACTTCCCGAAGGCAATGATGACTTTGTTGTATATTGCGATGCCTCAAAACATGGTTTTGGGTGTGTATTGATGCAACGAACGAAAGTCATTGCTTATGCTTCTCGACAACTCAAAATTCATGAACGAAACTATACGACACATGATCTCGAACTCGGAGCCGTTGTCTTTGCACTTAAAATGTGGAGACACTATCTTTATGGAACCAAGAGTACTATCTTCACCGATCACAAAAGCCTTCAACACATTTTCGATCAAAAGCAACTAAACATGAGACAACGAAGGTGGATTGAAACCTTAAACGATTACGATTGCGAGCTTCGTTACCATCCCGGGAAGGCAAATGTAGTAGCCGATGCCTTAAGTCGAAAAGAAAGAGCGGTGCCTCTTCGTGTCCGAGCCTTAAACATCACCATCCACACAAACCTTAATAGCCAAATTCGGGTAGCCCAAGATGAGGCTCTCAAGGATGAAAACATCTCTCTCGAACACTTGAACGTCCTCACCTCTCGATTCGAAGTTAAAGAAACCGGACTCCGATATTTCGCCGGAAGAATTTGGGTGCCTAGTTATGGGGATCTACGAAGCCTTATTTTAGATGAAGCCCATAAGTCACGATACTCGATTCACCCCGGTGCCAATAAGATGTACCACGACCTTAAACAACTATATTGGTGGCCGAACATCAAAAGGGACGTAGCTACTTATGTTTCCAAGTGTTTGACATGTTCCAAAGTCAAAGCCGAACACCAAAGACCGTCCGGACTACTTCAACAACCCGAGATCCCGCAATGGAAGTGGGAAAGGATAACGATGGATTTTATCACCAAGCTACCAAAAACGAAGGGCGGTTATGATACCATTTGGGTTATTGTTGACCGTCTCACCAAATCCGCACACTTCCTTGCCATGAAAGAAACGGACAAAATGGAGAAACTTGCACAACTTTACATTAAGGAGATCGTAGCCCGACACGGTGTACCATTATCGATTATCTCCGACCGAGATGGCCGTTTCGTTTCTAGATTTTGGCGTACATTGCAAGAAGCGTTGGGAACGCGTTTAGACATGAGCACCGCATATCATCCTCAAACCGATGGACAAAGCGAACGTACAATTCAAACCTTAGAGGACATGTTACGAGCTTCCGTGGTTGATTTCGGAAAAGCTTGGGACAAGCACTTACCTCTCGCCGAGTTCTCTTACAACAATAGTTATCACACGAGTATTAAAGCCGCACCTTTTGAAGCGCTATATGGCCGCAAATGTCGTTCACCTCTTTGTTGGGCCGAGGTAGGCGACGTGCAAATCACCGGACCCGAACTCATTCACGAAACCACCGAGAAAATCGTTCAAATCCGAGATAGGCTTAGGACGGCCCGAAGTCGTCAAAAGAGCTATACCGACAAACGACGCAACGATCTTGAATTTCAAGTCGGTGACCTAGTAATGTTAAAAGTCGCACCTTGGAAGGGTGTAATCCGTTTTGGGAAACGCGAGAAGCTAAATCCGCGGTATATTGGTCCTTTCGAAATCTTGGAGCGTATTGGAACCGTTGCTTATCGTTTAGATCTTCCGCCTCAATTGAACTCCGTTCATCCTACCTTCCATGTATCTAACTTGAAAAAGTGTCTTGCCGAACCCGATATCGTCATCCCTCTCGAAGAACTTACTATTGATGACAAACTTCATTTTGTGGAGGAACCGGTTGAAATTGTGGACACCTCCGTCAAGACATTGAAACAAAGCCGAATCCCGATTGTCAAGGTTCGTTGGAATGCCAAAAGAGGACCCGAGTTTACTTGGGAAAGACAAGATCAAATGCAAAGGAAGTATCCTCATCTATTCGTGAATTCGGAAACGCAAGATCTCGAGGAAGAAACAACGACTACTACGCCTACTTAAATTTCGGGACGAAATTTCTTTTAAGGAGTAGGTAATGTAACATCCCGCCTTTTTCCATTTACTTTTCCGTTATACTAATATAAAGTCCGTTATATGTTTATAACATCTCCCGTTGATACGCGTTTTAAATTATCTCGTTTAGGTAATTCCCGCACCCGAACGAAAGTTGAGGGACTAAACTTGACAAGGGATCAAACCCTTGACTAGGTCAAAGGGTCAAACCCCTTTCACCCATTCATTTTCATCTTCATCTCTCTCTCTTTCTCTCTAGCAAGAACACACACTCAAAACCAAATTTATTCAATCATCATCTAAATTCGATCTAGGAGGCTTACAACAAAATAAACTACATATTTGTGATCCTCTCTTCATCCTCTTCATTTTGGTACCAACTTCATCTCATTTGGGTAACTTTCTAAAATCACTAGATTTTGTGTTCTTGATGTTTTTAACTTATAAAAGTGTTAATTAGTGTCTATGGCTCAAGTCTAACATGAATATATGATTTATATGCTCGATCTCGTTGTTTTAGTGTAACTAGCATGAACTTGAAAATTGGTGTGTTATTCTTGAATTTTGAATGATCATATGTTGTTAGATGTTAAAAGTTGATGTTTTAATTGTGTTACTAGCATCACTAGCTTCAATTTGATGTGTAGGTTGCCTTAGAAAACTTCATGAACTTGATTATTGATTTTGGTAAATTTGGGTTAGGGTTTGATGAACTTGAAATGGACTTTTGATGCATTGAATGCCATGGATTATTATTGGTAAGTGTTTAGTTGGATTGTATGCTTGATTACCTTCGAAACGGCATATCATTCATGTAAATTGGTTGCCCGAATCATTGAATTGCATTTATGAACTTGTATGCGGTTAATGTTAAGCATTAGATGCGGTTTTGGTTGTTGTAATAGGTAGATTGATTGATGAAATGTATTTAGTTGTTTTCCTCGTCAAATTACCTTCCCAACGGTATAAGATACTTGTCTTGATTGTTTGCGGATCATAAATGGTGATTGTTTGAAGTTAGGTTCGTGCATAAAACTTAAAAACTGCCAGAATTCTCTGCACAGGTAATGGCGCGGCGCGCCATATACCCGCGCGGCGCGCCATTTTGGTCTGTCCAACTTGGTCAATTTTTGAATAATGTTTGCTATGCTACGCACCTCCGATTCACATGTAACTTGTCCTAACATGCTCATACATGATTAAAAACCTCAGAAAAATAGTTCGGGACACGACCCGAACGTGTTGACTTTTTCATTGACTTTGACCGACCGAGGTTTGACTTTTTGTCAAACTTAACCAAATGATTATGCAACCTTCCTAAATTGTTTATATACTTGTATCTTGCATGAAACTTGACAATTTGATTTCACATGCTAAATAATCGAGTCGTAACGAGCCATAGGACTAATTGAACATCTTTGACCAATCGTGTTTACCGTTATTGATACGACCTATTTGTTTAGGTCAAGACTAGCACTATCCTTCACACACATTATTTTGTGAAGTACTTTTCGTACGTGCACTCAAGGTGAGATCATAGTCCCACTTTTACTCTTTTTGAACTTACATTTGGGATGAGAAAACATAAACATTTCTTTACTAAGTGAACACAAGTACAGGAAAACAAACATTCTACATACGAGTTTAGAACAAAATCCTCAATTCGATTATCATTAGTTACACTTGCTGGGTGTAAGCGAGAACTTATGTTGTATGGATCCATATGGGTTTGACAAACCCTCATTCAAACGGCTCGCTACCGTTTACGAATGAAATATATTTTCGAGAAACAGTGTATGTTCTAGCACTAAGTGATGGGGTTCAATGGGAGAAATGTTAAGCATTGATAATTGGGTGCTCGTGAAACAAACTTTTGGAATGTATTACTATTATTTCATTGATGCAAATCTTGTGGTTCACTTGTACTTACTTACTTAAACCTATGATTTCACCAACGTTTTCGTTGACAGATTTCTATGTTTTTCTCTGGTCCTTGAACGATACATGATACATGCTTCCGCTCATTATTTTGATACTTGCATTGGATGTCGAGTATATATGCATACATGGAGCGTCTTTTGGATACTTTTAAATTGTGTCGCATAAGTTTCATTTGTACTTAAAACTTTGTATCGTAACTTGTGGTGGAACTATTCTTGTAAACTTGAACAACCTTTACATTTGAAATGAATGCGACATATCTTTTGGTCAAACGTTGTTTTAAAGACTTATGACCACGTAACGGGACCTAAGTAGACGGCGCCGTCAATGACGATTTGGTCGGGTCGCTACATACGTCGTCACTCGACTTAGGTCTCGGTTCCGTTTTTTGAACGTCCTTTCGTACGTTTAGAAAACTTGCACATTACGTTTCGTGACTCGTACCTTTGTCAAAATATAGACTTAAATTATCCATAAACTATACCACTCGAAATATAACTTATACATTTGAGTGTTTTGGTCATTTACTTCTATAAATCATCGTTTTGTTATTTACTAATATAATAGTATTATCAAACGTTTTATAACCAAGTTAATATATATTTTCAATATTTATAAACACGTTGTAAAATACACATCGCAAGTTATTCATACAATTAATATTCCAACTTATCATATATATTCAAATAGATATATAAACCAATAAGTTTAATGTACGGTATCAAACAATTAATACATTGTTACGTTTTCAAGTTATAGTATATATATATGTATCTATTTACATATAATTGTTCGCGAATCGTCGAGAACAAACGAAGGGTAATTGAATATATGAAAGTAGTTCAAAAATTTTGAGATTCATCTTTACAGACTTTGCTTATCGTGTTGAAAACATTAAATCATCTCGAGAATTTGGTTCAAAATAAGTCAAAATTTTCTGGGTCATCACAGTACTTACCCGTTAAAGAAATTTCGTCCCGTAATTTGAGTGAGGTTGTCATGGCTTACAATAAAAATGTTTTCATGGCGTATATGAGTCGATAAATAGAGTTTTATCACCGTTGAATAATATGAATAAAACAATCTAATTACTCGAATCGTATGAGAGAAGTTATCGTAAAAGAGTGAAATGAAGAGTAGAGATTCGTCTTAACTGTTGACGTATTAACGATTGATTTCCCTAATTTAAGGAATAGAAAATCTTCATAATCTAAATAAGATATGATTCTTCGAAATTTAAGGAAATTAAGATTTCCTTTGATTAAAAGCATAATCTGCCTCGATTGCTATGTCTGATATTTCGCTATAAATTGACCTCTTCCATTTCATTTATTTTTCACCACTCCTATAATCTTCTTCCTTATTTCATACTTTCAAAAGATTGTGAAAATGCTTCATCCAGTTCTAATCCTTGATCTCATTTTGACTGTCACTACAATCATCTTTCTATTCCAACTCCCACCGGAGGAATCTGTTTACTTCTACTTCGCTCTTAGGGTAGTGGTTTTCATAATCCTTCCTTGCATTTGTCTTTCCATAATTATTGACATCTACGGTTAATGATCTCTTCTATTTGCTGTGATTTATACTCCTATTTATATTTCGAAGCTTTGTGCTATTGTTTTCTCTTCCCGACCTTAAGTCAAGCGGATAATGGTCCAGAATTCGTAGGTATGAAGTTTCGGATGAACATAACTAATGTTATAAGAAAGAAATGGTAATAGCACGATCTTGATTTGTCAAATTAGCAGAATTCAAAGGAAGAGATAGAACTATCAAAAGAATATGTTCTTGATATGTTTAGAGATTAGATAGAATGTAAGAGTCGTGTAACATGACACATGATGATGGTATGGTCTTTGAATCATCATGTTCCATTAGAAACTCAGCATGACTTACTATAATATAATCACGTTGATCAAGTGTCATTATATTATACTAACTCATGCTTCAATTCCCAACACTACTTCAAAAACATCCATTTTTTCAAAATTTTCAGAATTTAGAAACTAAAATAGTTTCTTTTATGATGTAACACAGATAGCGCGAAGAGATAAATAATTTCGGATAATAATAGTTATGAAGATATCTTCAGAAATATCGAAGATATTTAAAATGAAAGATATGATGATATCTTAGAATTTCTAATATCGAATGATGATGAAGAAGATTTGTTCGTAAAGGTTTAGAGTCAGGAGTAAGGTATTCGTTAATGACTTCAGCAGATACTGAATCATTTAGTTTCTTTGAAGGCAGGTTTAGTCTTTGTGATTTGTCCACATCCTCCTTCATGATTTGCTCAATCCGTTTTTCAGTACCAAATTTTCTGAGCTTTGCCAACTTTTACTGTTAAGGTCGTTTACAGTTTTAGCTGCTTCATTCAGCTTTTTCAACATTCAGAGTATTGATTCGTAGACTGGGCAATTTTCAGAATTTCAGAATGGAAGATCATAATTCTAAGAGATAAATGTTATACGTATGCATATAACTGTCGATGTAGAAACGCTGCGAGATTCGAAATACAGATTGCTAATTCCCGATAGTTGGTATGGCAATTATTGTTACAAGATGCGGATGAGTATATGATAGGGTTTCAATGAGTATAATGATTTTTCGGAAGGTCAAGGATCAATGAAGTTGTTGGTAAATTTACTGCTAATGTGGTGGAACATAAAAGGTTCTCCGGTAACAAGAACATATATGTCAAGGTTACAATAAGGCTAATCTGAAAAGTCAAAGTTGACTGGTTGGAAGTGTGGTAAAACTGGATACTTTGAAAAGGAATTGCAAGATTATTTTCGGTAATAACAATGCTAAAGGATCTTGCACAGTTTTGAAGTCAAAGTATTGCTTTGAAAGATGTAGAGATCTAAGAATGATGTCACTTGTTAAATCCTGACTTGGATTATGTTCTGTCAAAATCAGAATATGTATGAAATGATTATGTATCACTGTGAAGATAGTGAGTATAGTTAATGATTTTTGAATCAAAATTGAAGAATGTACAGTGTAACATATTAATTGCGAACTTAAATATTTCCTGGGTATTACCTACCCGTTAAAGATTTCACAATTAATACTTTGTATAAAGAATTTTCATTACAGTCTTTATGAAAATATATGTATGTATATTTTCTTCAGATGTAGTACAGATTTAATGAGTTAATATCATATTTAGCTCATTTGATTTTTGGCTTGAATTAGAAATGACTAATCTCTAAAACATTAGAGATTACATAATCGTCGCGGACTATTTCACTAATGAAATCAATACTTCATTATTTATTTTTATTGATATTCCTTGGTGAAGGATGTTGGTGCTCGTCGAATTCTTGTGAACTTTGCAAGGCACAGATGATGTTTTCTGGATAGTTTCGAGTACATCGAAAATGAAAATGTAAAATCAATTATGTAATTGAATAATACACTTGGTTTATTATGAAATGGGATTCATTGAGTTAAAACAGAGATTGTAGTGAACGATGGTTAAGTCGTTAATGAAGGATGTACATCATAGCATTTTAGTAGTATGAATTAATCGAGTAATATTTACCCCTTAAACTTCATACGTAATAGCTTTAGTACGAAAAGATATATTATGGTTTCCAAAAATTCATATATATATAAATTCTTTGGAAACAATGAGTTAATACTTCATAACTCGTTATTTCAATATACCCATTGGTGATTGTGGTGCCGATATCGTCGATCATTATGGAGTTGGTGGAGCTTGTGGTGCTACAGGTGTGGTTGGTGTTGGTGATACACCTTGGTATATACGGTGCGTATGACGTTGATGTTCAAGGTACAGATCGTAATGTTGAGGCGTGTGATGGGGATGTAGTAGTTGGTGGTGGTAATGGTACTATTGGTGTTGTTGTTGGTGGTACTGTTGCTACTGATGTTGGTGGTGCCTGTGATGCCTGCAAGTTGCGCATCATGTTCTCCAAAGTCACTACTCGAGCGCGAAGCTCGTTGACTTCTTCTACTACCCCCGGATGAATGAGGTTCGGACGAGCGGATGAATAAGATTTAGAATAGTGGATATTACGTAGTCGTTGCGAGCTATTCTGGAAATGAGGGTGAAAATGGGGTTTCAGACTGGTTCGCCGGTGAGTGCTTCAGGTTCTTCGCCAAGTGGCGAATGTGGTGGATGGAATGGATCACCTTCTTCCTGTGTCTAATGATTAAGTAGATTACGAACCCATCCCCAATTCATCCAGAATAGATGATGGTTAATTTGGTTGATCCATTCCGGTTACGCTGCTTTTGGAGCTTAGGTCGAATTCCATATCGGAATAGCTGTCGGAATCCGAGGAATTTGAACTAGATGCGGAATTAATCTTACACGGTTAGATAAAGGATTTTCGATATGAAATGATTTTTAGATATCGGATGATATTCTAATTACATAGAATACCTATATATAGTACAAGGGATCCCGCAAATTACGGAGGAACTTTTGAATAGCGGTCAGGTAAAGTTTACAGTAACAGATATGCTAAGATATGAATTTTGTCTATACACTATTCATGCAATCAATGCAGTAAAATGTGTCTAGACTAAGAATGATAAGCAGGTAATTTCCGACAAGAAATGATAAGCAAAACTTTTGACATGCAGACACGGTCGAAGTTCAGACTTACTAATGTATCCTAACAACTATCAGTTAGACACACTCATGCAAGACCTAGTTCGCTATGACCAACGCTCTGATACCAACTATGATGACCCGTCCAAATCCATATAGACGAATACATCATTCATCGATTTCTTTGTGAGGTATTTGACCTCTATATGATACGTTTTGTAAACATTGCATTCTTTTGAAAAGGCACACCATAAATGAATATTTAAATCCAAGGTTTTCGACATCTGATGATTTCTACATATAGACAATCACCGTAAATAATAGTTTACAATAATACTTTCGTTGGCAATGCAGTCAAAATAGATACATGGTGATGATTTTGTGAATGCAATGTTTTCTCGAATAAATCATGTATGACGCCATGCACATAGCTTGTATAACATATAAGCAAACAGCGGAAGAATTCTAGGAACCTGAGAATAAACATGCTACCAAGTGTCAACACAAAGGTTGGTGAGTTCATAGTTTTAATGTTTCGCATAATCTGTATATAAAGGTGGATCACAAGATTTCAGTTGTTTCATCCGAAACGTTTATCAAAAGATTCTACAAAACTGAGCACCCTGGTAACTAAGCTTTAACGTTATAATAAGTACCCATGTTTTAACATACATGCAACCAACATGTACAATACACGCAATCCAACGTGTACTAAACTCAAATAGCATACGTCTGTTTTATAGTTCAGGCTAGGGTTTCTATACCTGGAACAGACGGGGTTGTCAAGCCCTATGAATCCATATATAACTACTCGCGCCCACCAGTTCTTATAACCAGCAGTTACTAGTTACCAAAGCTAAGGAATTTTCGGTTCAAACTCAGTGTAGAATTTAGTATGTACTTGTGTCCATTGCGTTTAAAATAAAGTGCATGTATTCTCAGCCCAAAAATATAGATTGCAAAAGCAATTAAAAAGGGATCTATAAACTCACCTTAGTAGCACATAAAGTCGTTCACCAAAATGTGACCGAAACTCAGAATACCAAATAACTGTAGATCTCAACCTTGAGTACATATGTTGGTCAATAAATGTATATCAAGCTAGGTCAGGTCATAGTGTAACACAATCCTAATGCTCGAGATCGACATACAAAAGTTAACAAAAGTCATTTCAAAAAGTCAATCTGACTCAATACTATAGTTAAATGATCATGGCAACCGAAACATTTTAACATTTCACATAGTTTCCCAATTCTTGTAAAATTAGACTATAGTTTTTATAAGGCTTTAAAATATGATAAAACAGTCAATTTTGACAATTGTTCAACAAAACGAGACGTGCCTTATATAAGGATTCATTTACTCGGCTGGTAATATTTAAAAATCCACTTTATCAATCTCATAAACAAGTTGTTTAAATCTTAATTGCAGAATCAAAAGCAATTTCAATTAACGTCAATAATAATTCAGTTGATCATATCTTTTAATTCGTTCATCGAAATTACGCGATTTCTAAATGAAAATTATTGATTTTTTGCCAGCTTTCCAATAACATGCATATCATATACTTTTTATCAGTAGTATATGCATTATATTCGTGATTCATCATAAACTATCTAACGACGAAAATTAGCATACAAGCATGCATAAACATATATACTCGAGCACTAGACATGTATACACTATTTATATATAAAAGATAAGATATGAATGCTCACGTATCAATATTGTGATTCAATATGGCAGGAAAGTACATACACGCAACAGAGATGATAAACACTAGGTTTGACTTGCGAACAATACTCATGAACATTACCCATAACCTCCATAGCTATAACCCATAGTTTCCTTAGCTTAAATCCGTTTGAAAACTCGTTTTGAAAGTGACACCCTCATCACCTTGTAGTAGTATTTTATGTATAATACTAGTAATATTAATACTAGTACTACTAATAATAATATTATGATTAATAATAATAATAATAATAATAATAATAATAATAATAATAATAATAATAATAATAATAATAATAATAATAATAATAATAATAATAATAATACAGAGGGAGGAGATATATATGTGTGTGTATCATTCGGGCAGAACTCGTGGCCTTTTATAGACATTCCCAGATTTTGAACCCCATGCGATCGCATGGGGTTTGTGAGTATAAACCATGCGATCGCATGGCTCACTTTCACCAGCCATATATACACCTCCGCGATCGCGGAGGTTTTATGAGTATAGAGCCCGCGATCGCGGAGCTCTACTTTCCAGCTCACCAATTATTTTGGCCTCTAGCTCGTCGACAAATTCAAATATAATATATATAATATATATAATTTAAATTAATTAATTATATATTATATTTTATTCCCGTGCATAGTTGATTTGTAATTTTTGTTCCGATAAGTCGTACGTCGTCACTCGACTTATGTCCCGGTTCCGGTTTTTCGAACGTCCTTTCGTACGTTTAGAAAACTTGCACATTACGTTTCGTGACTCGTACCTTTGTCAAAATATAGACTTAAATTATCCATAAACTATACCACTCGAAATATAACCTATACATTTGAGTGTTTTGGTCATTTCTTCTATAAATCATCGTCTTGTTATTTACTAATATAATAGTATTATCAAACGTTTTATAACCAAGTTAATATATATTTTCAATATTTATAAACACGTTGTAAAATACACATCGCAAGTTATTCATACAACTAATATTCCAACTTATCATATACATTCAAATAGATATAAAAACCAATAAGTTTAATGTACGGTATCAAACAATTAATACATTGTTATGTTTTCAAGTTATAGTATATATATGTATCTATTTACATATAATTGTTCGCGAATCATCGAGAACAAATGAAGGGTAATTGAATATATGAAAGTAGTTCAAAAATTTTGAGATTCATCTTTACAGACTTTGCTTATCGTGTCAGAAACATTAAATCTTCTCGAGAATTTGGTTCAAAATAAGTCGAAATTTTCCGGGTCGCCACATCGGAGGTTATCCTTAGTAAAGCACTAGGTTTATCAGTGAGTTGAGTTCTAATCCTAACCCTCGTTATCAGTTTAGTTAACTGAATAACAACGTGCTGTGTTGATTGAACACTAATCACATACGGAAGGAGTCCGTCAGGTTAAGTTGACAAAACCTTAAATGAAACTAACAACCATTTCATCATACTAATGAGATCAAACCAAATCAAACATTATACAGCATTACAGTTAATATACTGAAAGTAAAGAAGATAGAAACCTAACAGATACCTAAACAGTTGATATGACTTAATCCTATTGCAACAATCAAACATGAACATGCAATAGGTTGGGGTCATACAGTCAAGGCACTAGCTAGATCTTAACAGCTCCTAAGAGGTCTCTTTGGAACATTCAATAGGTATACTAGGTTATTCATGTCTCAAATCCTAAGTTCCGTGTCCTAAAAGAGCATTAGATGCCTTTCGGGAACTCCGGCCATGCCGAGTTCATAGAATCTTCAGATACAGTATAACTAGGGGTCTTAATCCTATGAAGTAGCTAGGTTCATATATGTGGAAAAGTACTGATCACAACCTAGGTTGGTCAATCCTTAAGATTCTAGCATACAAATCTATTAGACTCACAAGTCCAGCATAATAACAGTAACCGTACTAATTTAACATAACTACGCTAACCCAAACTTCTATCATGGCAACATACAGATTAATTAAGCTAACATGGTAATATCGTAACACATTATTAAACATAAAAGGTAAGAATACATCTTTAATACAAAAGACAAGCGTTTCGGATAAAAACCTGAAAAGGCTGAAGAAATCTGCCCGAGATCGCAGGGACTCGCCAGGATATCCTCTAAAAAATAAAAGCTAAGCTAGCTACTACTAAAATCTAACTAAAACTTGAAAATATAAAATGAATTGTAAATTGAGTGTGTGCTGGAATGGATGGAGAGAGCCCTTTAAATAGACTTCATTTTTGCCTGCAAACGGTTGGCAGGCTATTTGGTAAGCCGTTTGGCAAGCCGTTTACAGGGGCTATTTGCCAGACCAGGCCGTTTGCTGAGGCCGTTTTCTGAGGGCGTGTGGCAGGCCGTTTTCAAGCCAGACAAGCCATTTGGCAGGCCGTTTGGCAGATTGTTTAGCAGCCCGTTTGGCAGGCCGTTTGCTAGCTGGTCAGCTAAAATTCACTGGATCGTAACTTGATTTCTTGTCTTTCACCGTTTTCGCTTTAAATTCTTCATTTTAGCTCCGTTTTACTTGATTCTTTTTGCATCTCCTTCGTAATTACTTAATCTATAAAATCAACCAACAAAGCGATTATTTTTGCGATGAAGTTTGGAACTTTATGGATTTTAGGGCCCAATATCGGGGGTAAAAACGTGACTTTTTGATCGATATCAAATACCCCACACTTAGTATTGCTTGTCCTCAAGCAAAAAGCGGGAATATAAGGATCTTTCTAATAGATTCTCCCTCGACCTTCCTCGGATATGTTATTATGCCTTTATCAGAAGTCGTCACATCTTTCGAAAGTATTAGAGAAAGTTTTAAACTTCGATGGTTTTAGTCGCCAGATTTTAATCGCGTCTATAGTGAAAAAGGCGTACTTCCCAACTCTCAGATGTAGAGTATATATGACCAGGCTTCTCACTAGCAGATCACTCATATCACTCAAGTGTTTAGGGTGTCATAATCTAGTTGTATTGTCGCTCAGAAGCCAGTCGTGTAACAGTTCTCATCATAGGTTTGGTAAAGCATCGATATCTCCACCGGTTAAGTAAGGACGGTAATGATCTTCTTCGTAGGCATTCTTTCAAGAGGAAGACGGGTTATAGGGTTGGTTTATGAAAAGAGTGAAAGGTGTCTAGATCTTTTTGATTTTCAGAGAGAATTGATAGATTTCGATTCTTCAGAGTATCCTTTTTGGATAGAGAACGGCTTAAATTCCGTAAGAGTATTCTTCGGAAGATGCGGATTTTTCTAAGACTTTGTCTAGAATTTTATCGGGTTTTCCGGTTATTCTTCTTTGGGAAATCCTCTCGGGTTTTTCTTGCCTTTATTTAGAGACTTTGCTCTTTCATCATCATTTTTTTTCGGCATACCCGTTCTTCATAACTTTTGTCTTTTGTTCCTGGAGCCAAGAGAGGAAGTGATAATTCACTGAAAATAGGTCTTTGATCTATCAAAAATAGTCGGGTGTCAGAATCTTTTTAACAAGTGCTTTTGAATAGAATTTGATCAATCTATCTCTTCATCAATCTCTTGATCTTTTGATATGCGGAAAGGGAATGAAGGTGAATGGGTAGTATATTTTGAGAGTGAATTTGAGGTGAATATTTCTGATTCATAAACTCTTTGTGTGAGTTGGTCAGGTTTAAATTGCGTCGAGTGGAAACAGAAACGGATGGCTTTTTGTCTTCTCTATTCAGAATTATTTCGGAAGGAGTATCGTATCTGCACCACGTATGGCAGTTACTAACCATTAGCCTCGAAACGTATGTCAAAACCAAGTTCTAACTTGAACCATACACCGACACGCTCATCAATTGAATTGACAAAATACTGTAGATTTGATGGGTCATACAGATACTTTCGGTCCAAGAGTCCTCACTTTTTAGGAGTAGGGGTCGTGCTTGGTCATGCGTAGCCTTTAACATATTTTATCGAAAGAAATCTTTTGACGTAAATCATGAGTTTTTAGCTTAATCGTTTCGTTCGAGTAAATGTTTCGAAAACTGATTTCTAGCAATTTTATAGAATCTTTTGGTAAAACGAGGTAAGAATTTTTCGAAATTACCTAAATATTCCTTGCTAGTCACTTTTAGACAAAAGAATTTTTCAAAACTTTGGCGTTTTTACGGTTACTCATCCTTAAACCTTTACCCAATACCCCACTCTTAGAAGAACATTGTCCCTAATGTTCTCTGAAATAGTTATTTTAATATTTAATAAATTAAGGACAGTGCTTCTAGAATCTCTGAGCTTGGTGCGGGGATAACCCCACACTTAGAGATTTTAGTGCGTGATAATTAAAAGAGATTTGAGGAAAGACTACTTCCCTACGGTTAGGTTACTCTCCTAGTGTTGTGCATTCCTACGGTCAGGTTCTCCTAGTGCTGGAAAGGACCAGTCTCTTTGATAAAATTCTGCATGAAGAACAAAAAAAAAGAAAGGCAGCATTTCCACTATATATATAACTTTCATACAATGCTTCAAAAAGATAAAACTAAAATTAACTAAAGTAAAGTAGTCTACGGAATACTATCCTGGCCAATGTACTGAGTGGTGTCTTCGAAGTATCCATTAGCTCCGAAGAGATCATCGTTGTTAACACCTATTTCCTTATGAGGTAAGGCTTAGTGTATCAACACAATACTAGAAGTATCTAGCTAAAAGTGGGGGAGTGTTGCTGATTGATGTTTACCCTTGGAAAATAATCCCTGCAGACCTGGTTCATAAGTATAGGAACTTGTGGGGTGGCTTAATCAATCTTTTGTCTGCTGGGTGCTGAGCTATTAGGCGGATAACTTCTAGTGAGAGAAAGTACTATGTGAGAGAGAAAGGTGAAGCCTCTGCTCACAAGTTGTCAGAGTGTCTGAATGTGTAAAATGACGACCCAAGTGGTCTATTTATAGTGATAGATCCACCGGATGGTTCGGGGACACGTGTCAGATGATGATACGTTCTGTTATTCATGATCCGAAATTTATGCTGAATGTGACACTCTCCAGTCAGGACTTAAGCGCTAGGTGGCCTTCAGGGCTTACGCATGACGGAAGCAGCCTGCACAGCGGAGAATGCTGGACGGATAGTTTTACAAAACTGTTATTCCAGTGTTCCTGATGCTAATTTCATGCTAATATTATGCCTTTATGCGTGTATACGATAGGATACACCATTAAGTCCCCCCAGTTTAATGAATTAAGCGTTTGAAAAAGGACTAAGTTATTAAACTTTTGCTAATACCTTCCAAACAAGTCATCATATTTCCCATTCGCATCGGGGAAAATATTATTGATAATGATGACAGACGAATTTTACTGACATTGTGATGATTATTTTTACATGGTGGAAACACTCCACGCACCTCCAGCTGTAAAAAGCGTTTCGATGTACCCAACTGTTGAACTTGTCCATACACGTGTCACGATCGTGTCCATGAACAATGCATTGATGAATTCCTATATAAACCGCCATAACCTTTTACCTTCACTTTTTTACCTTTGTTCAAGATCCAAAAAGCATATACATTTCTGCACAAATCTTCATCACTTTCTTCAAGCTTTATTCTCAACTTTTAATTTTTTTCATCTTTCAAGGTTAGTTTTATTTCATCTCATTATTATTTCTTATTCACTTTACCTTTTCACTTTATTACCATGGCTTCTGCGTCAAGTACTGGCCAAGAAAACATTGTGCTTTCTACTTCAGATACCACTAATCTTCCTGAAATTAGCACGATAGCGTCATCCTTATCTGAGAGTCATTTTGACGGTTTGAAGATTGCTTTCCATCATTTAAACCAATAAAATCCTATACTTCCTACTGGCAATCAAAGGGCCAACAAACCCCCTGCTGGTAAAATTGCTTTATATGCTTTACAACTGACTCACGGTAATCTCCGTGTTCCTCTTACACGATTTCTTCTACGCATCCTTAGATATTTTAGAGCCTGTCTGAGCCAAATCCATCCCCATGGACTTCAGAAAATTATTCTTTTTGAAATGTACTGCAATGCCTCCAATATAAAGCCACGCCTTAAAGTTTTTATCTCTCTTTTTAGAATTCGAACAATTAGCCGTTGCTGGCTTACCATTGACAATAAACGAAATACATATTTTGTTGGGAAAAATAAAGTTTCAAACTTGAAAGGTTGGAAGAGTCCATTTTTCTTTGTTGATGAAGTAGTTATTCCGGAAGAGTATTCCGTTGTCCGAAAATGGAAGTTCATAGATGCTGGCGTAGGAAAGTCTGTTAAGGTAACCACCGCAGAGAAGCGAATAGTGAATCATCTTAAAGATCTCCGCCTTCCGCCCAGATCATATGAGAAGTATGAGGGGATTCTTGTTCTGTGTAAAGTGAGCCAGGAATGGCCAAGTACTTCTGTGTCAGTACTCCACCAGAAGAACCAGGGTAGGATGTGCTACGATCATCCTAATATATACATGTCTGTCTATGTTATGTCATTATTGCTTATATTGCTATATTTGCCTTTGTTTAATTTTTTGCAGAACAAACCGAGATTCTTGTTCGTTCTGCCATCCTTTCCCTTGATCTTGAGGATGATGTTGAGATCACTGCTCGTGACAAAACTCCTACCGAGCTAGAGGCAGAAAGAATTGAAGTTGAGGCTAAGGCTGCTGCTGCTGCTGCTGCTACTGCCAATGCTGAAAAAGAGGGAGAAAGAAGCGGTAGTAGCTCAGACAGCGAGTCTGAGCAGACTGACACTGAACGGACGGCAGAGGACACCACTACTGAGCAGGAAACAACAGGCTCGGCTGATATTACTGGTGAAACGCTCCCCATCCCTCCTACAATCACAAAGATACCCAAGAAGGGTAGAAGCTCTAGGAGAGCAAAAGATACTGAGGGAAGCCCTAAGCTAAAACGCTGAAGAAGTATGCCAATACTGCCTTTTCTTGATATTTCATGCATCTTTGTTCATAACTATTATGTCTGTTTATAATGTTAACTTATTTGATATGGTAGTCCGTTTAACAGAGTCTGATGATAGCCAAGGAAAGGCTGCTGAAGGTGGTGAGCAGAGGACGGTGGAGATCCTTGAAAGTCAAGAGGAGGAAATTTAGAAAACTCCTGACCGGAACTTTACTCCTTTTGATGAGACTGATTTTCAGGAGTTGAGGCCGGAAGACGACTCTTCCTATCATTCTTCACCCCCCACTATCATCATCCCTGCTATCACATCGTCAAATGCTCCAGATCCACCAATTCCTGCTCATGTGAGCGCTTTGCAGGCATTTATTGATAGCCTTGCCACTAAGTGTAATGATTTCTTGACTATTCTTCAGGTACCAATGATAAAACAATTTGTATGTATGTGCTTGCAATTTATTTTTATAAATTATTAATATTGATCATAACATTCTTCTTTTGTAGGGTTGTACTATCCCTGAGCTAAATCCCCACTTTCACCGCTCTCTTTTCTAAACAACTTAGGCAGTCAACTGCGGCATCTGCTATGTTGTTTATGAACCACCTACAGTCTTCCCTGCAATTGCAGAAGCATCAAGAGTCTATTCTTGAGATAGCCCGTACTGAAAGGGCTGAAGGTTCAAACGCTCGTAAAAGAGCTACTGAAGCTGAACGTGCTTTGACCAAGGCTCAAGAAGCTTTGAAGGCTAAAGAATCCGAGTTAAAAGGTGCTCAAGATGTTGCTGCTATCCTGCGGGAGGAGAAGAAGAGAGTGGTAGAAGCTGAGAAGAAAAAGGTTGAGGAGGAGCAGTTGAAGGTTGGTGATCTGGAGAGTCGGCTGGAAGCCTTAAAATTAAACTTGAATGGTGAAAAAGAAAAGGCTGCTGAACTTCTTCGTAGGGCGGAGGCTGGTGAGAGTAATTTTGCTGAGCTGAAGAAGGGGATACCAGGTATAATAGCTAAGGTTCTTGGATCCCAACTTGTTGGGAATCCTTACAATGATTATGTTGATGCTGTTGTCTCCCATTCCATTTCTGATGTTACCAACAAAGTAACCAAACGCCTTGCCCCAAACCAGCCTCTCCCTCCTGCTATTGCCAACTTGATGCGTCCCGGAACCTTGGAAAGAGTCAATGAGACAAAGGATAAATTGATAAATCTCAAGATTGATGTTTTTGATGATGTGTGTAACAGGGAAGAATCATCCGCCAAGGATGTCCTTGGTGTGAAGTTTACATAAACTCTGTAACAATTTTTGAACAATGAATGTAATAAAGTTATCTACATTTTATGCTACAAATACATGCTACTTTTATGATTGCATTTGTCTTTATGCTTATGCCAAATTGTTGGATGTTTCTTGCTAAAATAAATCTGTTGTGCACTAAGCATATGATAAATTTTTTATGTACAATTGTGTACTGCACAACTTAATAAAACATATTGAAAAGTGTTTGATATAATTCTTATGAAGATGCCTTGCACTGTTAAGTTTTTCTGAATTATCAACATATACAATATACTTTGCAAAGATTATGCCTTCAAATAATTTTCAGGACATTAAAGTCCATCATACGCGTTCCGTCATGGAATTGATGAGGAATAGTTATGAAGTATTTTTGAATAGTGGTTATGAATTAATAACCTTTCCGCCATACGCCTTCCGTCATAAAGTTTATGAGGAAGAGTTGTGAAATACGTCGGCCTTCATATATTGTAATAACTTCATTCGTTTTGTGAAGTAAGTTTTTATAATGTTTGTCATGACAAGTATCTAGTTTTTCATTTTACCTCGATGCGTTCTAGTAAAACTTTAACGTTTTCTAGCCGATCCCTTGCACCTTTTGCTGGTCGACACAAGAGAATCCGCCATCGGAAGTATAAAAATACTCTCCTTCTGTGGGCAGGGTATAAATGCAATGTTTTACATTTGTCACAGGCAGCACTTTGCATAAGAAAAAAGATAAAATTTTATTGATTGATAGTGCACAGTACATAAACAATTCATTATGAATTTAGGTGGATCAGGCCTAATTAGTACATTATGAAAGTTTAATGCATGTTGTTGTAAACATATGCATTGTAGCATAACTACAATAACGGACAGTAAAATGATAAACTTTTCTCTTCATAAAATGCTGAAATTGGCTCTTCCTACGCCAAGCGCCCAGCGCTGTACGGCCTGAATAGTTGATCATGATATAAAAAACTCCTGAACTTCATCATCTCTGAATAATCGACTACGCCTTCTCTGATTTCCTCTGCCCTCTGGTAAATTTGCAAACGTAGACCATTCCCTAGTTGGGGCTATATACTGTGAATGTATGGCAGCTACTCCGTTAGGAGTTGGAAATCTGATCTCTGCATGAGCAGTGGATGCAATTGCTCCAAATTTTGCCAACGCTATCCTTCAAAAAGGACATTAAATCAAGAAGTGTCTTCGAAAATAGTGAAATCTATTGTTTCAGTTCTCAGCAATGGGAATGTTCCCATAACAACCTCCAAACGAATTCGCCCCATGGCGTTCACCGGTGTTCTTATGTAACAACCCAACCCAATATCCAAACAAACACGCGAACTAATTTTTTTTTTTAATATACAGTATGGGTGCGCGGCGCGCACAAGCCCATTTCAGTTCTGTCCGGTTTTGTCAATTTTCAAATAAAGATCTCCCACTTTCCGACATATTTAGACGAAACACTTTTCACAACAGGTTATAATAGTTAAAACTCACACGATTCAATAATAAAAATATGAGTTTCGACCATATGCCGTAATACGAGTTTCGTACAAAAATATGAGTTTCGACCACACTTGTTTAAATTCCAAACGACACTATGAGCATGGTGTTTGGGGGTTAAACTTCCCAAATCTCAGTCAAACTCCGAAAGCTATAACATCCAAAAGCGTCCCCTATCAAACAAGCGGGAACTCTAATCCATACGAATGCCCTTACCCTTGTCTCCGCCGGAGCCTATAAAAAGATAAACAACGAGAGGGTAAGCAAATCTTAGTGAATGCAATAATTATACCCATATATATAATATACCTACTTTCAATCACTTACACACATACCACATACATGCTAACAATACAATTAGCATACCATCTCAAGTACGAAGCTAATAATATCCAACAACCCGCAACTAGCGTAATCAATAACATATAATCGACATAATACAATATGATACAATACAATACATAACCATGGTTAACCATTCTCGTATCATGGTGCTACCGGCTCTTTGGTTCACACCATACGCATCTGTGACGACCCGGAAATTTCTGACCAAATTTAAACTTAATCTTTGTATGATTAACGTTTCCGACACGATAAGCAAAGTCTGTAAAACTTAATCTCAATATTTTTGAACTACTTTCATATGTTCAATTACCCTTCGATGGTTCTCAATGATTCGTGAACCATTATATGTAAATAGATACATATATATACTATAACTTGAAAGCATAACAAAATATTAATTTTATGATACTGTGCATTAAACTTATTGGTTTATATATCTATTTGAATATATATGATAAGTCGGAATATTAATTGTATGAATAGCTTGCGATGTATATTTAAAACGTGTTTATTAATATTGAGAATAGATATTAACTTGGTTATGAAACGTTTGATAATACTATTATATTAGTAAATATCAAGAAGATTATTTATAGAAGTAATTGACCAAAAAACTTAATTGTATAAGTTATATTTCGAGTGATATAGTTTAGGGATAATTTAAGTCTATATTTTGGCAAAGGTACGAGTCACGAAAGGTAAAGTACAGGTTTTCTCAGTGTATGAAAGGACGTTCGAAAAATCAGAACCGGGACATAAGTCGAGTGATGACGTACGACTTATCGGAACTAAAATTACAAATCAACTATACATGAGAATATAATATAATATATAAATAATTATATAAATTATATAAATTATATATATTATATTTAAATATGTCGACGAACTACAAAACAAAACAGATGTGAGCTGGAACTGGGGCTCATGCAATCGCATGGGTTCCCCTTACATTCCCCATGCAATCGCATGGCAGTGGGAGTCAGGAGAGGAGTATAAAGCTCGATCGATTTTTGGTTCTGTGAATCATTCCATCCATCTATCTCTCGCATATCTCTCACTATATATTATTATTATTATTATTATTATTATTATTATTATTATTATTATTATTATTATTATTATTATTATTATTATTATTATTATTATTATTATTATTATTATTATTATTATTATTATTATTATTATTATTATTATTATTATTATTATTATTATTATTATTATTATTATTATTATTATTATTAGTAGTAGTAGTAGTAGTAGTAGTATTATTATTATTATTCATAAAATACTCGACGAGGTCATGAGCGTGTCACTTTCAAAATGGGTTCTCAAACGGGTTAAAGCTAAGGAAAACTTTCCCACATATGCCGTAATACGAGTTTCGTATAATTATAATCTTGTTAATGTCGGTTACCAGGTGTTCACCATATGAATGATTTTTATCTCTATGTATGGGATCTATATTGAAATATGAAATCTTGTGGTCTATTATTACGATTTGATAAATATATAGGTTAAACCTATAACTCACCAACATTTTTTGTTGACGTTTAAACCATGTTTATTCTCAGGTGATTATTAAGAGCTTCCGCTGTTGCATGCTAATAAATGGACAAGATTTGGAGTCATCATGCTTGTTTAATATTGTTTAAAACTGCATTCGAAATTTACTTTGTTGTAACATATTAATGTTGTAAACCAATATGTATTGGTAGTGTGTAAGTGTGATATTTTAGATTATCATTTCTGATAATCTAGGTGGTGTCCTTTCAACCTTGTCGATAAAATAAAGGTTATGGTTTGTTTTTAAAATGAATGCAGTCTTTGAAAAACGTCTCATATAGAGGTCAAAACCTTGCAACGAAATCAATTAATATGGAACGTTTATAATCAATATGAATGGGACATTTCAGTTGGTATCCGAGCGTTGGTCTTAGAGAACCAGAAATTTGCATTAGTGTGTCTTATCAAGTTTGTTAGGATATATTAGTGAGTCTGGACTTCGACCGTGTTTTCTTTAAAAACGATTGCTTAACACTTTTGTTGGAAACTATATATTATTAACATGTAAATATTATGTGATATATATTAACCTCTTAATGTGTTTGATATTGTGTGATAGATGTCTACCACTAGTACAAATCCTATCGACTCACCTAATAATAATGAAGAGTCGAATATACTTTGGGAAGATTCACAAATTCTCGAAGAGGAACCGGAAGAACCGGAAGAGGAGGAACCGGAAGAAGAGGAACCGGAAGAAGAGGAACTGGAAGAGGAGGAATCGGAAGAGGAGGAACCGGAAGAAGAAGAGGTTTCGGAGGAAGAAATATTAATACCTACTGTAAATCGATTAAATAAAAGAAAATCCTCAACCAACGGACCAAAGTCAATAATGGTCAATGGTGTTTCCGCCGAGGAAGCAAAATATTGGGAAGATTACCAATTTTCTGATGAATCGGATCCCGAAGAGGATTCCAATGATGTTATAGAAATTACCTCGACCCATTTTAATATAGCAAAATAAAATAATAAGGGAAAAAGGTATAAAAATAGAGAAACCTGATTCCAACCCCGATGAACTTTATATGTATCGGCAACGTCCGTATTTCCTAAATTGTAACAATAACCCGGGAACCTCTAAACCACCAGGTTTTTCTAAACCATTGTGGAAAACGACGGCTCGTATTAGAGGAGCACCATATGTCCCTAGAAAATTAGGAAAACGAACCAAGTCCGAAGAAGAAGAAACCAGTGATTCAGATTAGAGGGTTGTAATCATGTTGTGTATTATATATATTGTAGTGTGCTTGTACTTTTATGTTCTATGTAAAAATTGCTTGTATTGTTTGTTAATTATCTTTTACGAATCTAATCCTTGTCTATTTTATAGTATAAAAACACAAAATGGATGTTAAGGGTAGACAACCGAATATTTTAGAAGACCTACCAGAGTATATGATTGATGAAATCTTGTCTAGAGTCGGTCAGGATTCATCAGCACAATTAGTTATGGCGAAATTAACTTGTCAAACGTTTGAAAGACATTCCAGGTATGCCTTAGTATATAAAAGGCTTTCCTTTGAAATATGGGGTATATCACATTGGGGAGACTTTAAGTTACGCCAAGTTTTCTTTAAGGCATTTAGTGCGGGAAAGCCAGATGCAATTTTACGCTACGGGTTACGAACCTATTTTGACTCAACATATCCCAACATAGGACTCTGATCTTTAGAAAGAGCTTCTAACCTACAACATAAAGAAGCATGTTATGCTTACGGGTTAATAATGTTCACTTCTCATCAAATTGAGAAAAAGAACATTGGGTTGCAACTTTTAAATAAAACGTTTCCACAAGTGACGGACTCGGTAGTTGAGAAGAGAAACAAGGTTTTTAGATTGTTGCGGGGCTGTTGGGCATTACAAAACCCTCGTCATTTTGACAACATTACAACATGCTGCCTAGCCAATGGTCATAATGGTTACTTTCCACAAAACCAAGGATGGGAAGTCGTCTTAGTAAAACCAGAATGCATGACTTGTTTCTGGAATTATGAATTATGTGTCTTTATTTCTTTTGCTGAACAACTTGCGTATTAACTAGAATTGCCTTTATAGCTACCGAGTAGCAATGTTATTATGTGCTATATTTCATCCTAAATGTATAATAGCGGTACTGTAAGTTGTAAATATTATATAAAGTGTGAACGCGAAATTTTATTGTAATAAGTTTTTCATATAGAAGCGTAGGAGTGAGTTGTATAGTAGCTAGTAAGTATGAACTTAACGGGTAGGTAGTACCCGAATTAAAACTATAAAATGCTAATATGAAGAAAAAGCTTTTATAAATAAGTTCATATAATGCTACGAAATACTATTGACAACTCTTAAATTCTATATGATTAACTCAATTCTTTTGGCTATTTTTGAAGGAAATGGCACCGACAACTCGTCAGAATTTGAACATGAGTGAGGAAGACTTCCGTGTTTTCCTTACTGCGAGCATAGCCGCAGTGCAGGCTGCGATGCAAAATAACAATAACTCTGGATCTAGCAGTGGAACTAATTCCGCAAGAAATCATGTAGGATGCTCCTACAAAGAATTCACTGCCTGCAAGCCTTTGGAATTTGATGGAACCGAAGGACCAATTGGATTGAAACGGTGGACAGAGAAGGTCGAATCGGTGTTTGCCATAAGTAAGTGTACCGAAGAGGACAAAGTTAAGTATGCTACGCATACCTTCACAGGTACGACGTTAACATGGTGGAATACCTATCTCGAGCAGGTAGGACAAGATGCTACTTACGCACTACCATGGTCAGCATTCAAGCAATTGATGAACGAGCAGTATCGTCCCAGAAACGAGGTCAATAAGCTCAAGGTAGAGCTTATAGGATTACGAACGCAAGGTTTTGATATCACCATGTACGAACGACGATTCACAGAATTGTGCCTATTGTGTCCCAGAACGTTCGAAGATGAAGAAGAGAAGATCGACGCATTTGTAAAAGGGTTACCGGAAAGAATACAAGAAGATGTGAGTTCACACGAGCCCGCCTCCATACAAAAGGCAAGTCAAATGGCTCACAAATTAGTGAACCAAATCGAAGGAAGGATTAAGGAGCAGGTGACCGAAGAGGCTAACATGAAACAAGTCAAGAGAAAGTGGGAGGAAAACAGTGACAAGAGTCACCAATACAACAACAACAACAATTACAACCAAAATCGCAACAACTATCCCAAAAACCGCAACATAAATTGCAACAACAACAATCGCAATTGCAACAACAACAACTACAACAAACGTCCCAACAACAATAACAACCGCAACAACAACAATAATCAAAAACAGCAATGCCAAAGGTGTGAAGAGAATCACCCGGGGTTGTGCACAATATTTTGCAACAGGTGTAAAAGAAATGGTCATAGCGCGACAAAGTGTGAGGTTTACGGACCAATGTATAACATAACTAAAGGAACAAATAATGCCTGAACGAGTAATGTCAGAACAAGTAGTGTCGGAGCAAGTACTGCCAACGTAGTTTGTTATAAATGTGGAAAACCGGGCCACATTAATAAAAATTGCCCGAATCAGGGGAATACTAATGGGCAGGGCCGCGGAAGAGTTTTCAATATTAATACGGCAGAAGCGCAAGAAGACCCGGAGCTTGTTACGGGTACGTTTCTCATTGACAATAAATCTGCTTATGTTTTATTTGATTCGGGTGCGGATAGAAGCTATATGAGTAGAGATTTTTGTGCTAAACTAAGTTGCTCACCGACGCCCTTGGATAATAAATTTTTACTCGAATTAGCAAATGGTAAATTAATTACAGCAGATAATATATGTCGGAATCGAGAAATTAAACTGGTTAGCGAAACATTTAAGATTGACTTGATACCAGTAGAGTTAGGGAGTTTTGATGTGATAATCAGTATGGACTGGTTGAAAGAAGTGAAAGCAGAGATCGTTTGTTACAAAAATGCAATTCGCATTATACGAGAAAAAGAAAAACCCTTAATGGTGTACGGAGAAAAGAGCAACGTGAAGTTAAATCTTATTAATAACCTGAAGGCACAAAAACTAATAAGAAAAAGTTGCTATGCTGTGCTAGCACACGTCGAGAAAGTCAATTCCGAAGAAAAGAACATCAATGATGTTCCCGTCGCAAAAGAATTTCCCGATGTACTTCTGAAAGAATTACTGGGACTACCTCCACACCGATCCGTTGAATTTCATATAGACGTTGTACCGGGAGTTGCACCAATAGCTCGTGCTCCATACAGACTCGCACCCAGCGAAATGAATGAATTACAAAGTCAGTTACAGGAATTTTTAGAGCGTGGTTTCATTCGACCAAGCACATTACCATGGGGAGCTCCTATTTTGTTTGTCAAGAAGAAGGATGGTACATTCAGGTTGTGTATCGACTACCGAGAGTTGAACAAACTTACCATCAAGAATTGTTATCTACTACCAAGAATCGACGACTTATTTGATCAACTACAAGGCTCGTCAGTTTATTCGAAGATTGATTTACGTTCTGGGTATCATCAAATGCGGGTAAAGGAGGATGATATTCCGAAGACTGCTTTCAGGACGCGTTACGGTCATTATGAGTTTATGGTTATGCCGTTTGGGTTGACTAACGCACCAGCTGTGTTCATGGACCTCATGAACTGAGTGTGTGGACCATACCTTGACAAGTTTGTCATTGTTTTTATCGATGACATACTTATTTACTCAAAGAATGATCAAGAGCACGAAGAACATTTGAGAAAAGTGCTAGAGTTGTTGAGGAAAGAAAACCTGTACGCTAAGTTTTCAAAGTGTGCATTTTGGTTAGAAGAAGTTCAATTCCTCGGTCACATAGTGAACAAAGAAGGTATTCAAGTGGATCCGGTAAAGATTGAAACCGTTGAAAAGTGGGAAACCCCAAAAACTCCGAAGCACATACGCCAATTTTTAGGGCTGGCTGGTTATTACAGGAGATTCATCTAAGATTTTTCCAAAATATCAAAATCCTTGACTGCATTAACGCATAAAGGGAAGAAATTTGAATGGAAGGATGAACAAGAGAAAGCATTTCAATTGTTGAAGAAAAAGTTAATTACGGCACCTATATTGTCATTACCTGAAGGGAATAATGATTTTGTGATATATTGAGACGCCTCAAAGCAAGGTCTCGGTTGTGTATTAATACAACGAACGAAAGTAATTGCTTATGCGTCTAGACAATTGAAGATTCATGAGCAGAATTATACGACGCATGATTTGGAATTAGGCACAGTTGTTTTTGCATTAAAGACTTGGAGACACTACTTATATGGGGTCAAAAGTATTATATATACCGACCACAAAAGTCTTCAACACATATTTAATCAGAAACAACTGAACTTGAGGCAGCGCATATGGATTGAATTGTTGAATGATTATGACTTTGAGATTCGTTATCACCCGGGGAAGGAAAATGTGGTAGCCGACGCCTTGAGCAGAAAGGACAGAGAACCCATTCAAGTAAAAGCTATGAATATAATGATTCACACTAACCTTACTACTCAAATAAAGGAGGCGCAACAAGGAGTTTTAAAAGAGGGAAATTTAAAGCATGAAATACCCAAAGGATCGGAGAAACATCTTAATATTCGGGAAGACGGAACCCGGTATAGGGCTGAAAGAATTTGGGTACCAAAATTTGGAGATATGAGAGAAATGGTACTTAGAGAAGCTCATAAAACCAGATACTCAATACATCCTAGAACGGGGAAGATGTATAAGGATCTCAAGAAACATTTTTGGTGACCGGGTATGAAAGCCGATGTTGCTAAATACGTAGGAGAATGTTTAACGTGTTCTAAGGTCAAAGCTGAGCATCAGAAACCATCAGGTCTACTTCGACAACCCAAAATTCCGGAATGGAAATGGGAAAACATTACCATAGATTTCATCACTAAATTTCCAAGGACTGCAAGTGGTTTTGTTACTATTTGGGTAATAGTTGATCGTCTCACCAAATCAGCACACTTCCTGCCAATAAGAGAAGATGACAAGATGGAGAAGTTAGCACGACTGTATTTGAAGGAAGTCGTCTCCAGACATGAAATACCAATCTCTATTATCTCTGATAGGGATGGACGATTTATTTCAAGATTCTGGCAGACATTACAGCAAGCATTAAGAACTCGTCTAGACATGAGTACTGCCTATCATCCACAAACTGATGGGCAGAGCGAAAGGACGATACAAACGCTTGAAGACATGCTACGAGCATATGTTATTGATTTCGAAAATAGTTAGGATCGACATCTACCGTTAGCAGAATTTTCCTACAACAACAACTACCATTCAAGCATTGAGATGGCGCCGTTTGAAGCACTTTATGGTAGAAAGTGCAGGTCTCCGATTTGTTGGAGTGAAGTGGGGAATAGACAGATTACGGGTCCGGAGATAATATAAGAAACTACCGAGAAGATCATCCAAATTCAACAACGGTTGAAAACCGCCCAAAGTTGAATTTGAAATTAAAAGAAAAGATATAGAATTTGAAATTGGAGAGATGGTCATGCTTAAAGTTGTACCTTGGAAAGGCGTTGTTCGATTTGGAAAACGAGGGAAATTAAACCCAAGGTATATTGGACCATTCAAGATTATTGATCGTGTCGGACCAGTAGCTTACCGACTTGAGTTACCTCAACAACACGCGGCTATACATAACACTTTCCACGTCTCGAATTTGAAGAAATGTTTTGCTAAAGAAGATCTCACTATTCCATTAGATGAAATCCAAATCAACGAAAAACTTTAATTCATCGAAGAACCCGTCGAAATAATGGATCGTGAGGTTTAAAGACTTAAGCAAAACAAAATACCAATTGTTAAGGTTCTATGGAATGCCCGTAGAGGACCCGAGCTCACCTGGGAATGAGAAGATCAGATGAAAAAGAAATACCCGCACTTATTTCCAGAAGATACGTCAACACCTCCAACTGCTTAAAATTTCAGGACGAAATTTATTTAACGGGTAGGTATTGTAGTGACCCGAACTTTTCCATGTTTATATATATTAAAATAAATTATTATTTACATGATTGAGTGTTCCCAACATGTTAAGCAATCAAACTTGTTAAGACTTGATTAATTGAAATAGGTTTCATATAGACAATTGACCACTCAAGTTGACCGGTGATTCACGAACGTTAAAAACTTGTAAAAACTATATGATGACATATATATGGTTATATATATATATTTAACATGATATTATGATAAGTAAGTATCTCATTAGGTATTTTAACAATGAGTTATATACATAAAAATGAGACTATTAAATTAAGAAACACGAAAACGATATATATAACGATTATCGTTATAACAACGTCTTACTAAGTACATATGAATCATATTAAGATATTGATACACTTGGTTAATTATGTTAAATGATAAGTAAATATATCATTAAGTGCATTAACAATGAACTACATATATAAAAATAAGACTACTTACTTAATGATTTCGAAACGAGACATATATGTAACGATTATCGTTGTAACGACATTTAACTGTATATATATCATACTAAGATATATTATATATCATAATATCATGATAATGTGAAAATTTAACATCTCTTTAGATATAATAAACAATAGGTTAACAACATTTAACAAGACCGTTAACCTAAAGGTTTCAAAACAACATATACATGTAACGACTAACGATGACTTAATGACTCAGTTAAAATGTATTTCATTGTAGTTTTTTAATATGTATTTATAAACTTTTAAAAGACTTCAAGACACTTATCAAAATACTTCTACTTAACAAAAATGCTTACAATTACATCCTCGTTTAGTTTCATCAACAATTATACTAGTATGCACCCGTATTCGTACTCGTACAATACACAGCTTTTAGATGTATGTGCTATTGGTATATACAATCTAATGATTAGCTCTTAGTAGCCCATGTGAATCACCTAATACATGTTGGAACCATCATTTGGAAACTAGCTTGAAATATCTCATAAAATTACAAAAATATTAGTAATCATTCATGACTTATTTACATGTAAACAAAATTACACATCCTTTATATCTAATCCATATACCAACGACTAAAAACACCTACAAACACTTTCATTCTTCAATTTTCTTCATCTAATTGATCTCTCTCAAGTTCTATCTTCAAGTTCTAAGTGTTCTTCAAAAATTCTATAAGTTCTAGTTTCATAAAATCAAGAATACTTCCAAGTTTGCTAGCTTACTTCCAATCTTGTAAAGTGATCATCCAACCTCAAGAAATCTTTCTTATTTATAGTAAGATATCTTTCTAATACAAGATAATACTCATATTCAAACTTTGATTCAATTTCTATAACTATAACAATCTTATTTCGAGTGAAAATCTTACTTGAACTTGTTTTCGTGTCATGATTCTGCTTCAAGAACTTTCAAGCCATCTAAGGATTCTTTGAAGCTAGATCTATTTTTCTCATTTCTAATAGGTTTATCCACAAAACTTGAGGTAGTAATGATGTTCATAACATCATTCGATTTATATATATAAAACTACCTTATTCGAAGGTTTAAACTTGAAATCACTAGAACATAGTTTAGTTAATTCTAAACTTGTTCGCAAACAAAAGTTAATCCTTCTAACTTGACTTTTAAAATCAAATAAACACATGTTATATATATATATATGATATGCTAACTTAATAATTTCAAACCTGGAAACATGAAAAACAACGTAAAACCGGACATACGCCGTCGTAGTAACACCGCGGGCTGTTTTGGGTTTGATAATTAAAAACTATGATAAACTTTAATTTAAAAGTTGTTCTTCTGAGAAAATGATTTTTCTTATGAACATGAAACTATATCTAAAAATCATGGTTAAACTCAAAGTGGAAGTATGTTTTTCAAAATGGTCATCAAGACGTCGTTCTTTCGACTGAAATGACTACCTCTTACAAAAATGACTTGTAACTTATATTTTCGACTATTAACCTATAATTTTTCTATTTAGATTCATAAAATAGAGTTCAATATGAAACCATAGCAATTTGATTCACTCAAAATGGATTTAAAACGAAGAAGTTATGGGTAAAACAAGATTGGATATTTTTTGATTGTTGTAGCTACGGGAAATATTGTAACAAATCTATATTAATCATATCCTAGCTAACTCATATTGTATTATACATGTATTCTAATATATTATGTAATCTTGGGATACCATAGACACGTATGCAAATGTTTTGACATATCATATCGACCCATGTATATATATTATTTGGAACAACCATAGACACTCTATATGCAGTAATGTACATATATTTTCTTGCTGTTAGTTGAGGCCCATAATGCCCTCCTGTTGGTCCTGTGTGACAATGATTTAAGATTTGATTGGCTTCATCTCCGAATACGCATCGGCGTATTATTCCATCTGGACAACTTTTAAACAAATGTGGATCTTCCCAGAAATACTGTTTTATATCACTGAAGAATTTCTTTCGTTTTTGGTACGATAATACAAGACTTAATTTAAAGCGTAAAATAAATAACGATAATGAAATTGCAATAAATAAAAGTGTGATAAAATAAAATTACAATAATTAAAAAGTACGATAATTAGAAGTGCAATTAAATATAAAATAAAAGAAATTAAATATGAAATAAAAGAATTATGCTTATTTATACTTCTGTAATCATGATGTTTGACGTGTTGATTTTAGTTTTATGCCCATGGGTTAATTGTCCTTTGTCCTGGATTATTTAATATGTCCGTCTGGTTTTTGTCCATAACAGTCCATCAGTCATAAATATAAAGTGCGAGTATCCTCGTCAAATTATCCTATTACCCGAAGTTAAATATTCCAACTAATTGGGGACTTAAACTGTAACAAGATTTTAATACTTTGTTTAATAATTACACCAGGTTATCGACTGCGTGTAACCCAAGGTTTTAATACTTTGTTATCAATTATGCCAAGTGTCCTTGTACATAATTTCACCTCTGTTTTAATAATTCTAGTGACTATTAATCCATTCCCGTGTCCGGTTAAATGAACGATTATTCGTACATATAAATACCCCGCCCATCGTGTCCGATCGAGTGTATATGGTTATTTATAGGGACGTCCAATTGTAAATCTTTATATTAAAATTAACAAATTATCATTTAGTTAAACAAATATAAAGCCCATTAATAGCCCATAGTCTAATTTCCACAAGTGTCGTTCTTTTATCCAAACCCCAATTATGGTACAAAGCCCAATTACCCAATTTTAATATTTTTAGCCCAACATCATGATTACTTCGGATTAAATAAGCATAATAATAACTTAGCTACGAGACATTAAATTAAAAAGGTTGAACATAACTTACAATGATTAAAAAGAGCGTAGCGTTACACGGGCAGAATTTCGACTTACACCCTTACAACATTCGCTAACATACCCTTATTATTAGAATTAAAATTAAAATTAAAATTAAAATTAAAATTAAAATTATAATATATGTATATATATATATACATATATATATGTTTACGAGATAGAGAGAAAGATATAGATGATACATTGAACCAACACGCGAATTTATAGGCCTTGTGATCTGAAAAAGTTGGCCATGCGATCGCATGGGATTTCTTCCTCCAGGCCATGCGATCGCATGGCCGTCGGTGACAGCTCAAAATTCTTGTTTTCTTGTTTGTCGACGTTTTAATTAAATAAATATAATATATAAATAATTATAAGAATTATTTAAATATTATATTATATTTATGTGCATAGTTGACTTGTAATTTTTAGTCCGTTGCGTCGAGCGTTGAGAGTTGACTCTGGTCCCGGTTCCGGATTTTCGAACGTCCTTGCGTACAATTTAATATTTTATACTTTGCGTTTTGAATCTTGTACTCTTGTAATTTCGAGATGTTTCTTATCAATAATTGGAACCTCTTTGATTGTATTTTGTACTTTTGAGCTTTTTGGTCGTTTGCGTCTTCAATTCGTCGAATCTGTCTTTTGTCTTCACCTTTTATTATTTAAACGAATATCACTTGTAAATAGAACAGTTGCAACTAAAAGCTTGTCTTTCTTGAGGGATAATGCTATGAAATATATGTTCGTTTTTAGCATTATCAAATATTCCCACACTTGAGCGTTGCTTGTCCTCAAGCAATATAGTCTTGAAATACTAGAATCACTTCTTTATTCCTCACACTTTGTACATCAGTGATTTCTTTACGACGGTATAAACAATGGTAGTAACGATGTGGTTTACAGTCCCACATGACTATAAAATTTAGATCCATTAAGGAAATTGGATCTTTATGAAAACATTTGATCTTTTTGAAAATTAAATCTAGCTTTTACCCTAGATAAGTTTTCCGGAATAACCCTTCACCGGTGTTTGCAAAATATTTTTGTGGGTTTGGTGGGTTTCAGATTTGAAAATTTTAGCTCAAAACTTGCGGTTTTGTGTCACCCACTTGCTAACCTTGTATTAGGAAAGCAACACGTCTAGTATACTTGCTCCGAATATTACCTTTCGATAAACTACCGTCTGGTTGTAAAGGAAAGCGTTGAACAAGCAACTGTTAAGGCAATGTCCCCTGACATGCTTTTAATTATGGTCTATAACGTGTCGGACACAATTACTATCCTTTGTAGGAGCAATAGTAAAGCTCACCCTTATAATTTTTTCGGTCTGGCACAAGGTCCTGTCTTTGACCATGCTATGTAACCACCGTTCTTACGGTTGACACCCGATTTGGTTCAGGTGACCTAATGAATTCCAGGTGAATTCCTAGGATTTTACGTTCAATGGTAATGAACGCATTGAAAATAGGTTTTCAGAAAACAAATCGGTTTTAATTTTGATCAAAATATTTTCTCGTTCAAGCTCGAGTTTAGATATCATTGAATTCCATGAGTTTGTAATTATCAATCTTTAAAGTCAATCTCAAGGATTGAGTAATATCAGGCTTAAAAGCTGATTTTTAATCTTTAAGGAGATTATCCTTTCTGGGGGTCTGATTCATTAGTCTTATCAAGCTAATTTGCACGGCGCCCTCCCCATTTTACGAGACAGATCCTCTCATGGTTAGGATAAGTCTGACCAGATGGAGACCCTGTTTGATGCTGAGGTCCGTGGATTTCCTGCTGATTTTAGAGATGACTTTTCTAGATTTTTCATCAACCTACAACTGGTCTGGACGACAACTTCATGACCTAAATCAAGAAGCGCGTTTCTTTTTCGCAAGACTTTACTTCCTTTTAACGATGGAATTGATTCATCGTGTAGATCCATCTTTCTTTCAAATATATTACAGTAAATCGGGTAAAACTGTTTAGTTTAGTCCAAAGCAAAAGTATCTTCAATTATTTGTTACAGAAATATGTGACATATGTTTAAGATAACTTGGTAATTTTTCCCACACTTGGCTTTTATTTTCCTTTTTATTGTCCTCTATTCCATTTTAAATGAATTTTAACATTTTGGTTTGTTTCTCAATTTATGTCCTTTCCGAGGTAACAATAATTTCGGTGTTAACACCTAGTTTTATCGTTCATAAATATGTATAAACATGATTTTGAGTTCATTTAATTGAAAATTTTGAAAAATTTTACTAGAATTGGGTAGTCAGTATATAAGACTAGGGCTGTTCTTTATTATCAGAGAGCACTAGATTCTAATACAACTACTACTTTACTAGTATTTTTAATGGTAACCAAGTGTTTAAAGTTAAAAAATTTAAAAATCCGAAAGAATTTAACCCCTTCCCACACTTAAGATCTTGCAATGCCCTCATTTGCAAGAAATCGGTAACAATTTAAATTATTGAGGGTGATTAGCGTAGAAAAATGATTAAATTTTACAAAAGTTTCCAAACATATTGGCGTTTGTTTGATGAATGATAAATGGTGCACATCATTTGTTCATTCCTTCTTGTTGTTACATCACATTTGTTTTTCGTTTTGTCGTCAAAACTAGCTTTTGCTGAACTTAATGCCAGTCTTTGAAAATGCGCTGTTTTACCCTGTTTTGTACAATTGACAATATACATACATACAAATATAAACATTCATGGCAATTTGAAATGGGACTTAATATCTCACTTTCAAATCCTAAATGTGAAATATTAGTACACAATAATAATAAAAATGATAAAAATTACACAAATATATTCAATAACATAAGTTTAAACATGAATAAGTAAAAAGATAAAAACATAAAAATCATATAAATAACCAAATGGAACCAAATCAGTCTGGATAGGGGTTCCAGTTCATCTCATCAGGTGGGTTCCATTGTTGGTTATAGGTGTTCTGATAGTCTTGGTTATAGTCATACCGGTTAAAGGGTGGTCGGATCTCGGGGCTGTGTGGCGGAAAATGAGTAGGTCGAGTAGGCACGTAATTATTTGGTACCTGATATGATAGCTGGCTCATGATTTGGTTCTGATGAACTAACCAGCTATCGTGTTGGCGTCACCTATAATCCTCGTATACTCGCTCGGAGTTCCACTGCTCATACGTACTATGTCTGGCCGCGTTCGTCATTGCTTCCTCATCTATACGAACGTGGACGTCAAGAATAGCATCTCGAAAGACATCCCTAATGTCTTCCGCCTCCTCCATTTCCTCGTCTGAGCCCCTTTCTACCTGTGGATGAGGTCCCTCATAGGGTACTGCCTGGTTACGTCTACTTTTCAATACCTTAGCACTCACATAAACTTTCAATCCTAAGGGCTCAACCTGTTCTCTACAAAGCTGTAATGGACCCCCTTGGTTCCTATCAACGCCTAAATACTCTCCTATGAGAGTAACAAAAATACCTCCTCCTATTATAATCCCGTCCTGCATTCCCTCTACCATTTTAGATAAATAAAAAGCAACACAGTAAGGGATATTGACAAAGCTTCTAGGATCCCGAATACACTTTAGGTAGAATAAATCATGTAAGGTAATTTTTTCTTTATTGTGACCTCTCTGTGTAATCGAGTTAGCCAAAAATCTATGAATAATACGAAGCTCGGCTCTGTCAATATGTGTATAGGAGTGTCCTCCTGCTCGTGTAAAAACATCAAAATGTGACATACGCCTCCAAATGGCGTCAGCGTCAAAGTTGCTATCTACCCTTTCACCATAATGAATCAAGTTTGTACAATCGGGTAGTAGCAACTCACCAGGAGTATATATCTGTAAAGCCCTGGCCATGTCCAGCATGGACATTATGTACATCCTACCGCCAAGAATAAACCTAAGAAATCTTCTATCATCTATTCTAACTATATTTGTATCAAGTGATACAGTACTCATCAACTCAACACACCATTCCTTATATACAGGTCTACGAATGGTGAAAAGACGTTCCCAATCTGTAAAAGAAGAACTGCCATACCTTTGAACTAAAAGCTGTCTAACACGGTCAGCTAGATGGACCGTTTCCAAAGGAACCCAATCGATTACCCTTGGCACCTCTACATTTTTTGTTACCAATTTGAATTTGTTCCTTTGATATGTCTCGTAATCTCTCCATCTCCTATCAAATCTCAGATTAGGATGCAGAGTGTGCTCAGAAATCGTTGGGAATTCTACTGGCGGCCTCATTGGGAATACTATGAATTCATCAACAAACTGTACCGGATCATAATAAGGTATGTGCTGATCAGGCTGTTGTTGTGGTTCTTGTTGTGGTTCTTGTTCGTGTTGCATTTCTGGTTCTGGTTCTGGTGCTGGTGCTGGTCATCTAGATGATGATGCTCCTGAACCTCCAGTATCGGCTTTCTGTAAAACACATTAAACACAAAATTTGTGCATCCAAATATGCATTAGTGTTAGCAAAATAACAACTTAAAACAATCACTATAACATGTTAAATCAAAATTAAACTTATACACATTTTCACAATTTTTCACAATTCTACACTTTTCAAATAAGCACATATGAAAATGTATACAAAGTTCATAAGCATTTAACTCAAATAACATGTCAAAATAGTCATTACTAATAATTAAACAAATCTCAAATGGCAAATATATCAAATTAATCAAGTTCATGAATTTTGGACTTAAAAAGTCCACTTTAATCTCTAAAAATCATGTTTAGGATCAATGTTTGGATCATTTAACTACCTAAACATATTACACTACTCAATTTAGCAATAATTCATGACAAAAATTGGCCATAATCTGTTTATATCAAAAAGCCCCAAATTGCTCAAGAACACAAACCCTAGATTTCTAAATTTTTTGAAGTTTTTGGCTTTAAATCATATTAAATAGCATCAATCTAGGTTATACATGCATAAAATACTAACAATTTAACACTAATTACACTAGAAATTAACAAAATTGCATTAGGTAAAAAATTGGTAATTATCACAAAAACTAGGAATTTATAGAGTTTAGGGGTGTAATTTTTACCATTTTGCTGAAGAATGAGAATCTAGGCATGATTAGAGCAAGAAAAATGACGAATTACGGTGGGAAATTGACGAAATTTGGTGAAGATTTGAGAGAGTTTCGTGTTTGTGTGTGTGTTGTGTGGAGAAGACAGACCCGCTGGTCTGTTTGTATCAGGCCTGAAATCCAGCTCCATGCGATCGCATGGAGTTGGAATTTAAATCCCATGCGATCGCATGGGTATCCGGCTACAGTGATTTGGCTTTTTTTTTTTTTTTAACCTTATACTTTATAAAACATAAAATTAATAAAATTTTAAAAATTTGATTTCCTTTAGGAGCGAAGGCGTTTCGGATCGTCGTCCTAGTCTGTCCCTCGACAAAATTTTAAAATTTGTCAAATCAAAGCGCGGTTTTAAAAGTAAAGATTTTTGAGTTTTTTAATGTTTTTGGCATACTTTAGTTCAATAAGATTAAAAATAATGATAATAAAAGTTCTCGTCCCTCCCTCAGGTAAAGCAATTTCGGTTCAAAGACCTAGTCTTCAACTTACGACGAATTTTAAAAATCATATTTTTAACTTAGCAAAATAAAGTAAATTTTTGTTTTTAAATTCACACCAAACTTAAATTTAAAATGCATAAAATTAAAAATTCACACCAAACTTAATTAAAAATTCATATTATATATTCACACCAAACTTATATTATATTTTTGTTTTTATACATACAAACTTATATTAAAAAGATTAATTTTTTCAAATATTTACAATTTTAAATATATTGATTTTAAAAGTTTACAATAATTTTTTTTAATACTAATTTATTAATTTTAAAAACATGGTAAAAATAAAATTAAAAATCTTTTTGGCTTTTAATCCCACTTTAATCAATCAAATATTATCAAAAATATACGCCTCTATTTTCGGTAAAGTAATTTCGTTTCCATGACCTAATTTAACTCATGACGAATTTTTGAAATATTTTGGGTTGATTGATTAAAGATATTTATACCTTAAGAATAAACGTTAAATTTCGCAGTGATGTAATAAATTTTTGTATGATATCAATAATTTCGGTCGCCAAACCTAATTTCATCGAATATCAATTTAATACTTTATAGCGAACAAATTAGCGTTTATTATCAAAAGGTTAAAAAAAATAAAAATAAATAAAAACTGTACAGACTTAACTGTGAGATAGTATTCTTAGTGATACGATCTATCTCACTCATAAGATAGTTGGTTTAATTGGTTTTCCATAGCTACATAGGCGTAACCTCGAGCATTCAGTGTTTTTTCTTCTAAACATATGAACGGTCCGTCTCTGCATAAAGTAACAAATTCGGTGTTTGAATAGGTTTGATTATTTGAACATTTACCTCCATGTGACCATTTTCCGCATTTGTGACATCTTTCTAGGTGTCGTGCTCTTCTTTTCGCTGCGGATTTTGATTTTCCTTTACCAAATTGTAACTTATTATCTTTGCATCTGGATTCTTTTCTTACTCCGTCCAATCTTTCTCTGATTACTGATACTAGTTCACTTGGAAGTGTGTCATTATTACGTTTAGTGATCAAAGCGTGTAGCATTAGACCATGGTTTAGTTCACATGAAGTCTTCATTTCGTAAAAACCTAAAAAAATAAAAATTCAGAATGGGGGGAGAAGACTAGTTCTTTAGGGTCTACTAGGGAAAGACCATTCGGGTTCTATTTTCGAGAACTACACGAAAACTGAAAATCTAACACTAACAGAAATACATATTATCCTTTAAAGACTTGATTCTCCCCACACTTAGTTAGCTGTGGTATCGAAATTGTGATTAACTTCGTTGTCGACTTCCATCGGACTATCTATGTAATGTTTAACTCTGTGACCATTAACTTTAAATTCAATCCCATTTGAATTTATTAATTCTACTGTTCCGTATGGGAAAACTCTTTTGACTATGAATGGTCCAGACCATCTTGATTTCAATTTTCCAGGAAATAGCTTGAATCGTGAATTGAAAAGAAGAACTCTATCTCCTTCTTTGAATTCTTTTAAACTTTTGATTCTTTTATCATGCCATTTCTTCATTCTTTCCTTATAGATTAACGAATTTTCGTATGCTTCTTGTCTTAATTCTTCTAATTCATTTAATTGACTTAACCGTAGACGTCCAGCTTCATGTAAATCAAGATTACATGTCTTCAAAGCCCAAAATGCTTTGTGTTCAATTTCTACTAGAAGATGACATGCTTTTCCGTAAACGAGTTTAAAAGGTGTGGTTCCAATTGGAGTTTTGTAGGCTGTTCTAAAAGCCCAGAGTGCATCCTCCAATTTAATGGACCATTCCTTCGGATTTGAGCCTACGGTTTTCTCTAGAATACGTTTTAAAGCTCGGTTGGTATTTTCAACTTGTCCACTTGTTTGTGGATGATATGCGGTGGAGATTTTATGAGTTACTCCATATCTTTTAAGAACTTTCTCAAGTTGATTATTACAGAAATGAGTTCCCCGATCACTTATTAAAGCTTTCGGTGTTCCAAACCTTACAAAAAGACGTTTTAAAAAGTTGACTACAACTCGTGCATCGTTAGTTGGGAGAGCTTGTGCTTCCGCCCATTTAGATACATAATCAATGGCTACGAAAATATAGAGATTATTATGAGATTTTGGAAATGGACCCATAAAGTCAATACCCCAAATGTCAAATACTTCACATACTTGAATGACATTTTGTGGCATTTCATCACGTTGACTTATTTTTCCGGCCCTTTGACAAACATCACAGGATTTGCAAAGAAGGTGTGCGTCTTTGAAAATTGTAGGCCAATAGAATCCAGCATCATAAACTTTTCTTGCTGTTAGTTGAGGCCCATAATGCCCTCCTGTTGGTCCTGTGTGACAATGATTTAAGATTTGATTGGCTTCATCTCCGAATACGCATCGGCGTATTATTCCATCTGGACAACTTTTAAACAAATGTGGATCTTCCCAGAAATACTGTTTTATATCACTGAAGAATTTCTTTCGTTTTTGGTACGATAATCCTTTTTCAAGGAATCCACATACTAAGTAGTTTGCATAGTCTGCAAACCATGAAATTTCATTATAATCTATCTTCAATAGATATTCACCAGGAATGTTGTCTTGTATGGCCAATTCATTTAGAACTTCTAATTCGGGATTTTCAAGACGAGAAAGATGATCGGCGGCAAGATTTTCTGCTCCTCTTTTATCTCGGATGTCAATATCGAACTCTTGTAAGAGTAAGATCCAACGGATTAATCTTGGTTTGGCATCTTGTTTCGAAAATAGGTATCTAAGAGCAGAATAGTCGGTATAGACCACCGTTTTTGCTAGAACGAGATATGAACGAAATTTGTCAAAAGCAAAGACAATAGCAAGGAGTTCTTTTTCAGTAGTTGTGTAATTTGTTTGTGCTCCTTGTAACGTCTTACTAGCATAATATATAGGTTGAAATCGTTTTTCAATCCTTTGTCCTAAAACGGCTCCCATTGCAAAATCACTTGCATCGCACATTAGTTCAAACGGTAGATTCCAATTTGGTGTTATCATGATCGGCGCATTAGTGAGTTTCTCTTTAAGAATATTAAAAGATTTGATACATTCCTCTGAAAAGATGAATGGAGCATCCTTTTCTATGAGTTTATTCATAGGAGTGGCAATTTTAGAAAAATATTTTAAGAAACGTCGGTAAAAACCGGCATGCCCTAGAAAACTCCTAACTCCTCTAACATTGGTGGGATGTGAAGTTTAGCAATTACATCTACTTTAGCTCTATCCACTTTAATTCCTTCCTTTGAAATTTTATGACCAAGAACAATGCCTTCTTTAACCATGAAATGGCATTTCTCCCAATTAAGTACTAGATTTGATTGTTCACATCTAATAAGCATTCGTTCCAGATTAACTAGACATGATTCAAAAGTATCACCGAAGACTGAAAAGTCATCCATGAAAACTTTCATGCATTCTTCTATCATGTCGTGAAAAATCGCCATCATGCATCTTTGAAAGGTTGCAGGGGCATTGCAAAGTCCAAATGGCATGCGTTTGTAAGCAAAAGTACCATAAGGGCACGTGAATGTGGTTTTTTCTTGGTCTTCGGGTGCTATTGGAATTTGAAAATATCAGGAAAAACCATCAAGAAAACAATAGTAACTATTTCCGGCTAATCTTTCCAACATTTGATCAATAAAAGGTAAGGGAAAGTGATCTTTACTGGTGGCGTCATTTAATTTTCTATAATCAATACATACATGCCATCCTGTTACAGTCCTAGTTGGAATAAGTTCATTTTTCTCATTTGTAATGACAGTCATGCCACCCTTCTTAGGCACGCATTGAACTGGGCTTACCTATGGACTATCAGAAATTGGATAAATTAAACCTGCATCTAGCAGTTTAATTATTTCTTTTTAACAACATCTTGCATATTAGGATTTAGTCTTCATTGGCGTTGCACATACGTTTTATGACCTTCTTCCATAAGGATTTTATGTGTGCAATACGAAGGACTTATTCCTTTAATATCATGAATCTTCCATGCAATGGCTGGTTTATGAGCTTTCAACACAGAAATGAGTTGAGATTTTTCATTTTCAGTAAGAGAAGACGATATTATTATAGGTAATTCAGATTCACCATGTAAATAAGCGTATTCCAAATGGTTTGAAAGTGGCTTTAACTCTAATGTCGGAGGTTCTTCTATCGATGATTTGTATCGATATCTGTCTTCTTCTTTTAGCATTTGAATTTCTTCTGTTGTTGGTTCATATCCATTAGCTATTAGTGTAGATAACATTTCAAGTTCATCAATTGGTTCAGTTCCTTCTCCTAAAGAACATTCTCATGTTCCTTTTAATTCTGGAAATTCTTCTAACAATTCTGCATGTGAATCTATAGTTTGAATATAATAACATGTATCATCTGCAGATTGCGGTTGTTGCATTGCTCTATCAACTGAAAAGGTAACACTCTCGTCCTCTATACTTAGGGTCAATTTCTTACCAAACACGTCTATCATTGCTTTAGCCGTGTTTAAGAATGGTCTTCCTAATATGAGAGGAACTTGAGAATCTTCTTCCATGTCCAGAACAACAAAATCTACTGGAAATACTAAAGTACCAACTTTAACTAGCATGTTCTCCATTATCCCTCTAGGATATTTTATTGATCGATCAGCTAGTTGTATACTTATTCTTGTTGGTTTCAATTCTCCAAGGTCTAGTTTAGTGTATAGTGAATACGGCATTAGTTTAGTTGTATACTTATTCTTGCGGTTGTTGCCAATGCTTCTATTGAACTAAGACTACCCAGAAAACATGGAATTGTGAAACTTCCTGGATCCGATAATTTTTCTGGTATCTTATTCAACAGTACTGCAGAACAATTAGCATTAATAGTAACAGCCGAGAGTTCTTCCATTTTCTTTCTATTTGAGATTAGATCTTTCAGAAATTTAGCGTATCTGGGCATTCCTGAAATTACATCAATGAAAGGAAGATTTACATTTATCTGTTTAAACATATCCAAGAATTTGGATTGCTTGGCTTCAAGTTTTTCTTTTTTCATTTTACTCGGGTAAGGAAGTGGTGGTTGGTATGGTTTAACATAAGGTTTAGCCTTAACTGTGTTATCTTCATTAACCTTTTCAACTACCGGTTCTTTTTCCTTATCTTGATCAGGTTGTGGTTCTTGTGGATTAGGAATAGTTTCATCAGAAGTTCCAGGTATTTCAGGTGGTTTATGTGTTGTACCACTTCTTGTGGTAATAGCTTTAGCTGTTTCATTCCGGGGGTTTGCATTTGTATCACTAGGTAAACTTCCCGGTTTTCTTTCACCTATTAACCTTGCTAGGTTACTTACTTCTTATTCCAAGTTTTGAATAGAAGCTTGTTGATTTCTAAATGCTTGAGCATTTTGTTCATTTGTTTGTTTCTGAGATGTGAAAAACTGAGTTTGAGTTTCAACTAGCTTTGTCATCATATCTTCTAAATTCGGCTTTTTATCATCGGTTTGTGGTGGTTTGTTTTGAAAATTAGGTCTTTGCTGGTTGTAAGTATTATTGGATACTTGTTGATTGCTAGGACCTTGTTGGTTGTTGTATGAAATATTTCGGTTATAATTCTGGTTTTGATTGTAAATCGGCCTTGGCGGTTGATAATTATTCTGATAATTATTTCCAGGCCTTTGGTTTATGTAAGAAATATTCTCTCTTTGTTCCATTGTTAGTTCAATACTAAGACAATCTTTTGTCAAATGTGTTCCTCCACACTGCTCATAACTAATTCGTATTGAGTGTATATCTTTAGTCATCTTTTCCATTCGTCTCTCGACAGCATCTATCTTTGCGGAAATGGAATCTAAGTCATGGATGGAATCGGCTCTAGCTGCTTTAGATGATCTAACAATATCTTTTTCTTGGTGCCACTCATGTGAGTGGGAAGCAGTGTTATCAATAATTTTGTAAGCATCAGTTTCGGTTTTCTTCATAATAGAACCACCAGATGCTATATCGATGTCTTTCCTTGTAGTGATGTCGCATCCTTGGTAGAATATTTGTACTATTTGACAGGTGTCTAAACCATGTTGCGGACATCCTCTTAATAACTTTCCAAATCTTGTCCCCGCCTCATATAGAGTTTCATTTGGCTTCTGTGTGAACGTAACAATTTCACCTTGAAGTCTTACGGCTTTAGATGCCGGAAAGAATTGTTTAAGAAATTTTTCAACTAAAACATCCCATGTATCAATCGCCCCTTCAGGTAACGATTCCAACCAATCTTTGACTTCTCCCTTTAAAGTCCAAGGAAATAACATGAGATATATTTGTTCATCCTCAACTTCTCTTATTTTAAATAGTGTGCAGATCCTATTAAAGGTACGAAGATGTTCGTTTGGATCTTCCTTCGGCGCACCACTAAATTGGTATTGATTAGTCACCATGTGTAGAATTTGTCCTTTGATTTCATAATATGGCGCATTAATGTCAGGATGAGTAATTGCGTGACCTTGGCCAGTGCGTTTAGCTCCCATTCGGTCTTCCATGCTTAAAGGTTCCAGATTTTCCATAATTGAATTTGTTGAATCTGAATCACTAGAGGATTCTGATTTAATGGTTCGTTCCTCAACAATCTCTGTTTGAATGATTGGTGGTTCCGGAGGAAAAATTAATGGTTCAGGATCTATGAATCGTCCCTGAATATTCTTCGGATTCTCAATTGTGAGGTCGGGTTCAAAAAATGGATTATCGGAAATTTGAATTGGAGTACTTGGTTGACTGGATGACGATTCTAAAGAAAAATGAACGGCGACAATATTTGCTAGATGTCTTGATCTGGTTATAGGTGGTGAACGTACAAAAGGTGGTGAACGTCTTGCTCAGTGCATTCACTGAATATCCTATTAGTTTTTAAAAGGAAAGAAAAATTATATAAGTTATCCAATTAATAGAATTTTCTGAGTTTGCCCACGTTTCGAATAGCCAAAAGATGCAGCAGAGGGGCAGGATTCGTTTGGTCTCAATATAATTGAGTACTGTTTGGCTCCAATAACCCTGTCCACGTACAAATCCAACTATTACTACGAACCAGAAAATTTTTATGTCTATCAATTTAACCACTTAAAATAAATTTTCATAATTTAAAGAAATTTAGATAAGAAGTAGAATAAAATCTATGTCCTAAAACTAGAATAGCGAGAAATAAGAAAGAAAAAGAGCTCGTCAAAAAAGGTTGAAAAATAAAAGGCGTCGAAAAATAAGAAAGAAAAAGAGATACTTATAAAACTTAAAAACACTCGACTAACCCAACCTTATTACTATCACTAACTTAAAATTAAAATTGCAAATTGAGATTACTAATTGGAGTGATAATTGATACATAGGTAAAAGGCGTCGAAAAATAAAAATAAGAAAGTAGCGCGTTGAAACTTAAAAAGGAACTAAAAACTAAAAGTTGCGTCTAAAAATATTAAAGCTTACAAGAAAAACTATATCCCAAATGGCAATAACTTAAAAAGGTACTAAAACTTAAAAAGGTGTCGCAAAATTCTAAAGCACCTAAATCTTAATTTAAAGAAAAAGCACTTAAGGTATTTTACGGCAAAGCCTAAAATTCTAGAAGGTAAAAAAATAACTTTAGTAAAAACTATATTTAAAAACTAAATACGAACGAAAAATACAAATATTACGCGAAAAACAATTAAAAAGGAATAAAATATAAAAATATACTAAAAGTTGTAAAAATTACAATTTTTATAAAAATATTATTTATTTTATAAAAGTATTAATTTTATAAATTATTAAAACTAATTAAACATAAAAATACAAATTAAATAAACTAAACTAAATTAACTAATAAAATACTAAACCCTAATTAGGGTTTAAGTATAATTAATAATAATACTCCGTAATGATTACTGAATTGGTCAACCCTGGCGTGTCTGCAGGGCTCATGCTATCGCATGAGTTCTAAGTTACCCGGCCATGCGATCGCATGGGCTAGGGTTTCGGGCCAGACACTGGGCTGCTACAGTACTTGGACTCGAGTGTTTTTAATTTTTTTTTTTTCTGTTTTGCTGTTTTAATAAAAAATTATGTAATATATTTATATAAATTAAATAAAACTTATTTTTTTTTTAAATAAAGATAAAGAAAATTTTTATATAACTTACAAACTCTTAAAAATATTTATATTTTTGTTTTTCTTTTTATATTTTCGAATATTTAAAACGTATTTTTACAAAAGTGTATTTTTTTTATAAAAGTAAACTAAATTTTTTTTTTTTATATTTAGCGTTGCGCTTCCGGCTTTTAAGCTAGATTTTGTTCCCCGGCAGCGGCGCCTGTACATCTATGATGTTATGCGAGGTGTATATGAAATAACTTATATTTTACTATGAAAAACTATTAAATACGATACAATTTTACACAAGATATTTATTTATTTATAGAATGGATATACTTAAACCTTGCTACAACACTTATAGGCAGTGTACCTAATCGTACAGTAGTGTAGTTTTTAGTAAGTCCGGTTCGTTCCACAGGGAAAAATCTTTAAACAAAGCTTAACGCTATATTAGTTTTATTTTATAAAAATACATATATATATATATAAGTAATATTATTATTATAAAGGGGGGGTTTTTTACCGTTTAATGACCTGTTTGTCGATTTTAAAAACTTAAGTCGCAGTTAAAACCAAATGTAAAATATTAAAAATAAATACAAGACTTAATTTAAAGCGTAAAATAAATAACGATAATGAAATTGCAATATATAAAAGTGCGATAAAATAAAATTGCGATAATTAAAAAGTACGATAATTAGAAGTGCAATTAAATATAAAATAAAGGAAATTAAATATGAAATAAAAGAATTATGCTTATTTAAACTTCCGTAATCATGATGTTTGACGTGTTAATTTTAGTTTTATGCCCATGGGTTAATTGTCCTTTGTCCTGTATTATTTAATATGTCCGTCTGGTTTTTGTCCATAACAGTCCATCAGTCATAAATATAAAGTGCGAGTATCCTCGTCAAATTATCCAATTACCCGAAGTTAAATATTCCAACTAATTGGGGACTTAAACTGTAACAAGATTTTAATACTTTGTTTAATAATTACACCAGGTTATCGACTGCGTGTAACCCAAGGTTTTAATACTTTGTTATCAATTATGCCAAGTGTCCTTATACATAATTTCACCCCTGTTTTAATAATTCTAGTGACTATTAATCCATTCCCGTGTCCGGTTAAATGAACGATTATTCGTACATATAAATACCCCATCCATCGTGTCCGATCGAGTGTATATGGTTATTTATAGGGATGTCCAATTGTAAATCTTTATATTAAAATTAACAAATTATCATTTAGTTAAAGAAATATAAAGCCCATTAATAGCCCATAGTCTAATTTCCACAAGTGTCGTTCTTTTGTCCAAACCCCAATTATGGTACAAAGCCCAATTACCCAATTTTAATATTTTTAGCCCAACATCATGATTACTTCGGATTAAATAAGCATAATAATAACTTAGCTACGAGACATTAAATTAAAAAGGTTGAACATAACTTACAATGATTAAAATAGCGTAGCGTTACACGGACAGAATTTCGACTTACACCCTTACAACATTCGCTAACATACCCTTATTATTAGAATTAAAATTAAAATTAAAATTAAAATTAAAATTATAATATATATATATATATATATACATATATATATATATACATATATATATATATACATATATATATATACATATATATATATATATATACATATATATATATATATGTTTACGAGATAGAGAGAAAGATATAGATGATACACTGAACCAACACACGAATTTATAGGCCTTGTGATCTGAAAAAGTTGGCCATGCGATCGCATGGGATTTCTTCCTCCAGGCCATGCGATCGCATGGCCGTCAGTGACAGCTCAAAGTTCTTGTTTTCTTGTTTGTCGACGTTTTAATTAAATAAATATAACATATAAATAATTATAAGAATTATTTAAATATTATATTATATTTATGTGCATAGTTGACTTGTAATTTTTAGTCCGTTGCATCGAGCGTTGAGAGTTGACTCTGGTCCCGATTCCGGATTTTCGAACGTCCTTGCGTACAATTTAATATTTTGTACTTTGCGTTTTGAATCTTGTACTCTTGTAATTTCGAGACGTTTCTTATCAATAATTGGAACCTCTTTGATTGTATTTTGTACTTTTGAGCTTTTTGATCGTTTGCGTCTTCAATTCGTCGAATCTGTCTTTTGTCTTCACCTTTTATTATTTAAACGAATATCACTTGTAAATAGAACAGTTGCAACTAAAAGCTTGTCTTTCTTGAGGGATAATGCTATGAAATATATGTTCGTTTTTAGCATTATCAATCTAACTTTGGATAACTAGTTGTAGGTTACTAACGAGGACAGCTGACTTAATAAACTTAAAACATCAAAATGTATTAAAAATATTTTAATTATATTTTGAAAATAATTTGATATATATGTACATATTTGTTATAGGTTCGTGAATCTACCAGTGGCCAAGTCTTACTTCCCGGCGAAGTAAAAATCTATGAAAGTGAGTTATAGTCCCACTTTTAAAATCTAATATTTTTGGGATGAGAATACATGCAGCTTTATAAATATTTTACAAAATAGATACAAATACATGAAACTAATTTCTATGGTTGAATGATCGAAACCGAATATGCCCCTTTTGCTTGGTAGCCTAAGAATTAGGGAACATCACTAACTTTGAGAATTAGTGCACGCCTAATTGACGCGAATCCTAAAGATAGATCTATTGGGCCTAACAAACCCCATCGAAAGTACCGGATGCTTTAGTACTTCGAGTTTTAATATCATGTCCGATGGATGTCCCGGAATGATGGGGATATTCTTATATGCATCTTGTTAATGTCGGTTACCAGATGTTCACCATATGAATGATTTTTATCTCTATGTATGGGATGTATATTGAAATATGAAATCTTGTGGCCTATTATTACGATTTGATAAATATATAGGTTAAACCTATAACTCACTGATGTTAAAGCGAAGGGGTACGAAATACTATATATTTTTAATACGAAATACGATACAAATTACACAAGTTTTAATTATTTATTTACTGATGGGATATACCTAAACCATGCTACAACACTATAGGCAGTGTACCTAATCGTAGAGTAGTATAGTTTTTAGTAAGTCCGGTTCGTTCCATAGGGAGCTGGTGATACGTACTATATTTTTTTATAACTATATTTGTACAAAATATATTATATATAGTAATAATATATAAAAGGGGGTTTACCGTTTAATGACCAGTTTGTCGATTTTATATTTTAAGTCACAATTAAAACCTAATGCAAAATATAAATGACGATAATTAAAGTGCGTAAAATAAATAACAATATAATAATTATGCTTATTTAAACTTCCGTAACCATGATGTTTGACGTTTTGATTTTTAGTTATTACCCTGGGTTAATTGTCCTTTGTCCTGGATTATTCGATAAGTCCATCTGGTTTTGCCATAATAGTCCATCGGTCATAATTATAAAGTGCGAGGGTCTTCGCCAAATTAACCTTATACCCGAAGTCAAATATTCCAACTAATTGGGGATTTAAACCGTAATAAGGTCTTAATACTTTGTTTAATGATTACACCAGGTTATCGACTGCGTGTAATCCAAGGTTTTAATACTTTATTAACAATTACACTAATTACCCTTGTATGTAATCCACCCCTGTTTTAATGAGTCCATTGATTATTAATCCATTCCCAGTGTCCGGTCAAATGAACAATTATTAGTATTTATAAATATCCCGCCTACCGTATCCGATCAAGCGTATGTGGTTATAGATAACTACGTCAAATTGTAAATCTCTATATTAATCAAATATAAAGTCCATTAATAACCCATAGTCCAATTTCCACAAGTGTCGTTCTTTTGTCCAAACCCCAATTATGGTACAAAGCCCAATTACCCCGTCTTTAATATTTAGCCCAACATCATGATTACTTCGGCTCAAATAAGCATAATAATAACTTAAGTACGAGACATTAATTTAAAAAGGAAGAACATAGCTTACAGTGGTTATTAATCGCGTAGCGTTACACGGACAGAGTTCCGACTTTAAAACCCGTAAAATAACTTTTACATTACCCAAACTAATCTAATATAAAACTAAACTAATTTATAATATATATATATATATATATATATATATATATATATATATATATATATATATATATATTAATTATACAGAGAGATAGATTGATGGTTTTTGGTGTAAAACTCGACAGACTTCGTTGCCTTTTATAGGCATTTTGGGATTTGACTGCTCCGAGATCGCGAAGCAAATGTGCCTTCCAGCTCCGAGATCGCGAAGCGACGCACTCCAGCTCACCAACTTTTGGCCATTTGCTTGTCGAAGTTTTTATTATATAATATAATATATAAATAATTTATATAATTATTTAAATATTATATTATATTCTTGAGCATAGTAGACTTGTAATTTTTGGTCCATTGCGTCGGGCGTTGATAGTTGGCTCAGGTCCCGGTTTCGGATTTTCGAACGCCTTTTCGTACAATTTAATATCTTGTACTTTGCGTTTCATAACTTGTACTCTTGTCATTTTTAGATGTTTCTCATCAATAAATTGAACCACTTGAATTGTATCTTGTACATTTGAGCTTTTTGGACGTTTGCGTCTTTAAATCTTCGTTTTCGCCTTTTGTCTTCGCACTTATTTATTTAAACAAATATTACTTGAAAATGGAACAATTGCAACTAAAATTTTTACATATTGGAAGGATATTGCGCCTAAATATATGTTCATTTGGAGCACTATCAAATATCCCCACACTTGAATGTTGCTTGTCCTCAAGCAATACAGAACTTGAAATTAAATCACACTTCACTCGAATCACTTTTTTATTCTCACACTTTATACATCAGTGATTTTGATATAGCGGTATAAACAATGATAATAATGATAGAACTATGGTTAAAGGCAGGTGTTCCATCCACAGTTGCCTCGGGTTTAGGTCAACGACACTTGCAATCAAATAGCCGATTTACTTTCGGTTTCCAAAGCAAAGTGCACATTTGAAATGCGGTTTAAAGTCCCACGTGATAATGAAAATTTAGATCCTTAAGGAAATTGGATCTTTATGAAAATATTTGATCTTTTTTAAAATTTATTCTAGCTTTTACTCTAGATAAGTTTTCCGGAATAACCCTTCACCGGTGTTGCAAAATAATTTTGTGGGTTGTGTAGGTTTCAGATTTGAAAATTTTAGCTCAAAACTTATGGTTTTGTGTCACCCACTTGCTAACCTTGTATTAGGAAAGCAACACGTCCAGTTTACTTGCTCCGTATATTACCTTTCGGCAAACTACCGCCCGGTTGTAAAGGAAAGCGATGAACAAGAAACTGTTACGGCAATGTCTAATGACATGCATTTGTTCATGGTCTAAAACGTGTCGGATGCTATTACTATCCTTTGTAGGAGCAATAGTAAAGATCACCCTATGATTTTTCGGTCTGGCACAAGGTCCTGTCTTCGACCATGCTATGCAACCACCGTTCTTATGGTTGATACCCGATTTGGTTCAGGTGACCTAATGAATTCCAGGTGAATTCCTAGGATTTTACGTTCAATGGTAATGAACGCATTGAAAATGGGTTTTCAGAAAATAAATCGGTTTGTTTCTAGATCAAAATATTTTCTCGTTCAAGCTCGAGTTTAGATATCATCGAATTCCATGAGTTTGTAATTCTCAATCTTCAAGGTCAATCTCAAGGATTGAGTAATATCAGGCTTAAATGCTGATTTTTAATCTTTAAGGAGATTATCCTTTCTGGGGGTCTGATTCATTAGTCTTATGAAGCTAATTTGCACGGCGCCCTCCCCATTTTATGAGACAGATCCTCTTATGGTTAGGATAAGTCTGACCACTTGGCGACCCTTTTGATGCTGAGGTCCGTGAATTTCCTGCTGATTTTAGAGATGACTTTTCTAGATTTTTCGTCAACCTACAGCTGGTCTGGACGACAACTTCTTGACCTAAATCAAGAAGCGCGTTTCTTTTTCGGAAGACTTTACTTCCTTTTAATGATGGAATTGATTCATCGTGTAGATCCATCTTTCATTCAAATATATTACAGTAAAATAGGGTAAAACTAATTAGTTTAGTCCAAAGTAAAAGTACTTGCAATAAACTTTACAGAAACATGTGATAGATAGTTTTTAATTGAATAACTTGGTACATTCTCCCCACACTTGGTTTTTTCATGCGTCTTTTTATATCTTAATAAATAAATTCAAGCGTTTTAGTTGTTTCTCAATTTATGTCATTTTCGAGGTAACGATAATTTCGGCATTAACACCTAGTTTTATCGTTCATAAATATGTATAAACATGATTTTGAATTCATTTAGTTGAAAATTTTTAAAATTTTCATAAAATTTAGAAAATAAACCAAGTACAAACCTGAGAGAATTTATAACCATTCCCCACACTTGAGATCATGCAATGCCCTCATTTGCATGAAATCAGACTATAATTATAAATTCATGAGGGTGATTAGTGTAGAAAAGTGATTAAGAATATCCAGTTTGTAATTTCAAAGCTCGTCGAATGATAGATGGTGCACCTCATCGTTCATTCCTTCTTGTTTTATCACACATGTTTTTCTTCAAAAACGGCTGCTTTTCTGAACTGTTTACTAATATTTGAAAATGCGTCTTTAACCTAATCGTGCATTTTTATTAACGAGTTATGCACTAACCCGAACCCCTAATTTAACGTTAAGTGGGGTTAGACTTCCCCACACTTGGTTGACGACATGTGAAGTCGGTAGAATAAGTTCCATGAATTAGAATAGTGAGCCAGTTATTAACATCTCGGGTGGTGTATAATATATTAATGGGTTTAAAATTTAGACTCACCCGATCGTCACTACTTAATTCTTTTTTAAGTGTAGCTTTTAGTAAATGGATATGTCTCTTTTCTGGTTCTTGGTCAAATGGATCGATATACACCGACATACATATTTCTATAGGGTGGACAATTCCTAACATTTCCTTCCATTTATTCTCAGGATCAAAGTTTTCACCTCTATTACCCAATTGGGTGAAATCCGAGGTGTCATTATCTATTACAGCTCGTAGTTCATCTTTGGTAGATGACTCATCTATTGAGAATATTGAGTTGGAAGGTTGTGGCTGGATCGAAGCAAATTCTTCTTCATTAACGGTCCTTATCGGTTCCTCCACTTTGGTCTCGGGGGTAAAATTTTCAACGTTATCGTTTTCCCAAGAGTACCAATTTGTCACCCTTACTTCTTCTTCATTCATTGATTGATCGATGATTTCGTCGGTAGAGGCTAATGTGTCGACATGTTGTGAAATTGTTAAAGCTGAATAAAAAGTATCATCGGAATAGTTGGTGATTTCGGAGCTCTCGAATTCATTAAAATTCGATAATATGAGATTTTCTTGCACAATACTCCTCAGATTAACAGGTGTGTAATCTGATAGAGTTTCAGCTTGCCGATTTACAAACTCTCTCATTTGTTCATTTTGAGCATCGAGTTCTTCGAGTTTGATTTTCATATTGTCTAAAAGATTTTCTGACACATAATTTTCCTCGTCTTCTGGTTGTTGAGTTTGGAAATATTCTTGGGAATAATCCCAATTTGAATTGTATTTCTCATAATCATTCCATTCAGGTTCCGTGGATGCGTAATTTTCCATAGGAACGTAATAATAACATTCCCATGTTAAGTGATAATCTCCACAGATTTCACAACCAGTTATCATTTCGTCATTCGTGATCCAAGATTGACCGAATGAATTTTCATCAACACTCGTTTGAGAGTATTGATTTAATTGATTTCGCATGTCATAAAGAGTTTCCAAGATATTTTCAAGATTTTCCATAATGCGCTTATTACCAAATTTTAGCTACAATGTGGTGCATTTACTAATTATCCTATTAGTTATAAAACTAAAAATTATATAAGTTATCAAATTAATAGACTTTTCTAATTTTGCCCACGTTTTGAATAGCCAATAGATGCAGCAGGTAGCCAGGACCCTTTAAATCGGAAGCCCATAACTCGCCACTAACAAATCCAACTATTACTACGAACCATAAAATTTTGGATGTCTATCAATTTAACCGCTTAAAATAATTTTTTTCGTTTGAAATTTTAGAGAAGAAATAGAAAATCTATGTCCTAAAAACTAGCGTGTCGAGAAATAAGAAAGAAAAAGATTACGCGTCGAAAAACGTCGAAAAATAAAAATAAGAAAGTAGCGCGTCGTAACTTAAAAGGTACTAAAATTTATAAACAGCGTCGCAAAATTCTAAAGCACCTAAATCTTAGTCTAAAGAAAAAGAACTAAAGGGATTTTACGGCAAAGCCTAAAAATCTAGAAATATAAAATAACTACGGCAAAAACAAATTTTAAAACTAATTACGAACAACAAATATAAAATAAACGATACAAATACAAATTATAATAAAAATACAAATTTTATAAAAATATTATTTTTATATTATTATTATATAAAAATATTAATCTATATAATTAATAACAATAATAATACAAATAAATAAAACTTGATATTACAAATTAATAATAAAACTAGATATTAATTATATTAAATAATAAAACCCTAAAAATTAAATATTATAATAATAATAATAAATAAAACCCTACTTCGTAATTAATGTGTATCAGGTCAGGCCTGTCAGACCAGACTCCACGATCGCTATGTGGTTTGCCTATTTTTCTCCGAGATCGCGGAGATATGTAGATTAAAAATTATAGCGTTTTGCCGATTCCCCGGCAGCGGTGCCAAAAACTTGATGTTAAAGCGAAGGGTTACGAAATACTATATATTTTTAATACGAAATACGATACAAATTACACAAGTTTTAATTATTTATTTACAGATGGGATATACCTAAACCTTGCTACAACACTATAGGCAGTTTACCTAATCATAGAGTAGTATAGTTTTTAGTAAATCCGGTTCGTTCCACAGGGAGCTGGTGATATGTACTATATTTTTATATAACTGTATTTGTACAAAATATATTATATATAGTAATAATATATAAAAGGGGGTTTACCGTTTAATGACCGGTTTGTCGATTTTATATTTTAAGTCACAATTAAAACCTAATGCAAAATATAAATGACGATAATTAAAGTGCGTAAAATAAATAACAATATAATAATTATGCTTATTTAAACTTCCGTAACCATGATGTTTGACATTTTAATTTTTCTTTATTACCCTGGGTTAATTGTCCTTTGTCCTGGATTATTCGATAAGTCCATCTGGTTTTGCCATAATAGTCCATCGGTCATAATTATAAAGTGCGAGGGTCTTCGCCAAATTAACCTTATACCCGAAGTCAAATATTCCAACTAATTGGGGATTTAAACCGTAATAAGGTCTTAATACTTTGTTTAATGATTACACCAGGTTATCGACTGCGTGTAATCCAAGGTTTTAATACTTTATTAACAATTACACCAATTACCCTTGTATGTAATCCACCCCTGTTTTAATGAGTCCATTGATTATTAATCCATTCCCGTGTCCGGTCAAATGAACAATTATTAGTATTTATAAATATCCCGCCTACCGTATCCGATCAAGCGTATGTGGTTATAGATAACTACGTCAAATTGTAAATCTCTATATTAATCAAATATAAAGTCCATTAATAATCCATCGTCCAATTTCCACAAGTGTCGTTCTTTTGTCCAAACCCCAATTATGGTACAAAGCCCAATTACCCCGTCTTTAATATTTAGCCCAACATCATGATTACTTCGGCTCAAATAAGCATAATAATAACTTAAGTACGAGACATTAATTTAAAAAGGAAGAACATAGCTTACAGTGGTTATTAATATCGTAGCGTTACACGGACAGAGTTCCGACTTTAAAACTCGTAAAATAACTTTTACATTACCCAAACTAATCTAATATAAAACTAAACTAATTTATAATATATATATATATATATATATATATATATATATATATATATATATATATATATATATATATATATATATATATATATATATATATATATATATATATATATATATATATATATATATATATATATATATATATATATATATATATATATATATATTATATATATATATTAATTATACAGAGAGATAGATTGATGATTTTTGGTGTAAAACTCGGCAGACTTCGTTGCCTTTTATAGGCATTTTGGGATTTGACTGCTCCGAGATCGCAAAGCAAATGTGCCTTCCAGCTCCGAGATCGCGAAGCGACGCACTCCAGCTCACCAACTTTTGGCCATTTGCTTGTCGACGTTTTTATTATATAATATAATATATAAATAATTTATATAATTATTTAAATATTATATTATATTCTTGTGCATAGTAGACTTGTAATTTTTGGTCCGTTGCGTCGGGCGTTGATAGTTGGCTCAGGTCCCGGTTTCGGATTTTCAAACGCCTTTTCGTACAATTTAATATCTTGTACTTTGCGTTTCACAACTTGTACTCTTGTCATTTTTAGACGTTTCTCATCAATAAATTGAACCACTTGGATTGTATCTTGTTGATAATGCTAAAAACGAACATATTTTTCATAGTATTGTCCCTCAAGAAAGACAAGCTTTTAGTTGCAATTGTTCTATTTACAAGTGATATTCTTTTAAATAATAAAAGGTGAAGACAAAAGACAGATTCGACAAATTGAAGACGCAAACAACCAAAAAGCTCAAAAGTACAAAGTACAATCAAAGAGGTTCCAATTATTGATAAGAAACGTCTCAAAATTACAAGAGTACAAGACGCGAAACGCAAAGTACAAGATATTAAATTATACGCAAGGACGTTCGAAAATCCGGAACCGGGACCAAAGTCAACTCTCAACGCTCGACGCAACGGACTAAAAATTATGAGTCAACTATGCACAAGAATATAATATAATATTTAAATAATTATATAAATTATTTTTATATTATATTATATATTATAAACATCGGCAAACAAGAAAACAAAGGAGTGTGAGCTGATACCAACCACCATGCGATCGCATGGCTCTGAAATCCAGGCCACATGCCTATAAATTCGCGGTTTTTGTTCATCATATATCCATCCATCTCTCTATCTATCACTCGTATAATATATATATATATATATATATATATATATATATATATATATATATATATATATATTTATATTATAATTTTAATTTTAATTTTAAATTCTAATAATAAGGGTATGTAAGCGAATGTTGTAAAGGCGTAAGTCAAAATTCTGTCCGTGTAACGCTACGCTATTTTTAATCACTGTAAGTTATGGTTAATATTATTTTTAAATTAATGTCTCGTAGCTAAGTTATTATTATGCTTATTTAATGCCGAAGTAATCATGATGTTGGGCTAAATATTAAAATTGAGTAATTGGGGTTTGGACAAAAGAACGACACTTGTGGAAATTAGACTATGGGCTATTAATGGGCTTTATATTTGTTTAATTAGATGATAGTTTGTTAATTTAATATAAAGATTTACAATTGGACGTACCTATAAATAACCATATACACTCGATCGGACACGATGGGCGGGATATTTATATGTATGAATAATCGTTCATTTAACTGGACACGGGAATGGATTAATAGTCACTAGAATTATTAAAACAAGGGTGGATTATGTACAAGGAAACTTGGCGTAATTTTTAACAAAGTATTAAAACCTTGGGTTACACGCAGTCGATATCCTGGTGTAATTATTAAACAAAGTATTAAAAACTTGTTACAGTTTAAGTCCCCAATTAGTTAGAATATTTGACTTCGGATATAAGGATAATTTGACGAGGACACTCGTACTTTATATTTATGACTGATGGATGGACAAAAACCAGACGGACATATTAAATAATCCAGGACAAAGGACAATTAACCCATGGGAATAAACTAAAATTAACACGTCAAACATCATGATTACGGAAGTTTAAATAAGCATAATTCCTTTATTTTCATATTTAATTGCACTTTTAATTATCGCACTTTTATTTACTGTCATTGTATTTAATTGCACTTTTAATTTTCGCACTTTTTAATTATCGCAACTTTATTTATCGCAATTTCATTATCGTTATTTACATTACGCTTTAAATTAAGTCTTTTATATTTTTTTATATTTTACATTAGGTTTTAACTGCGACTAAAGTTATAAAATCGACAAACCGGTCATTAAACGGTAAAAACCCCCCCTTTTATAATAATAATATTACTTATATATATATATATATATATATATATATATATATATATATATATATATATATATATATATATATATATATATATATATATATATATATATATATATATATATATATATTTGTAGTTTTATAAGATTAAAACTAATATAGCGTTAAGCTTGTTAAAATTTCCCTGTGGAACGAACCGGACTTACTAAAAATTACACTACTGTACGATTAGGTACACTGCCTATAAGTGTTGTAGCAAGGTTTAGGTATATCCATTCTATAAATAAATAAATATCTTGTGTAAAAGTGTATCGTATTTAATAGTTTTTTCTAGTAAAAATAATACTATTTCATATACACCTCGCATAATATCACTTGTACATTTGAGCTTTTTGGACGTTTGCGTCTTCAAATCTTCGTTTTCACCTTTTGTCTTCGCACTTATTTATTTAAACAAATATTACTTGAAAATGGAACAATTGCAACTAAAAATTTTACATATTGGAAGGATATTGCGCCTAAATATATGTTCATTTGGAGCACTATCACTCACCAACATTTTTTGTTGACGTTTAAAGCATGTTTATTCTCAGGTGATTATTAAGAGCTTCCGCTGTTGCATGCTAATATATGGACAAGATTTGGAGTCAGCATGCTTGTTTAATATTGTTTAAAATTGCATTCGAAATTTACTTTGTTGTAACGTATTAACATTGTAAACCAATATGTATTGGTAGTGTGTAAGTGTGATATTTTAGATTATCATTTCTGATAATCTAGGTGGTGTTCTTTTAACCTTGTCGATAAAATAAAGGTTATGGTTTATTTTTAAAACGAATGCAGTCTTTGAAAAATGTCTCATATAGAGGTCAAAACCTCGCAACGAAATCAATTAATATGGAACGTTTATAATCAATATGAACGGGACATTTCAGCATGACAAGAGGGAAGATAAACTAACACAAACTCTTCTGGTTCCCAAGTAAACTCGGAACCTTTACTACGACGCCATTGAACCTTATAAGTTCTCTCCTCTTTATTCCTCAACCTTTTCACCTTTTCATCGAGTATAGCAATCGGCTCCTCAACATACTCTAACTTGTTGTTTAGCTCAATCTCGTCTAACGGCATCCATGAAGAATCATCCGCAAGACACTTACGGAGATGGGAAACATGAAATATATTATGGATCCTCGTAAGTTATTCGGGTAATTCCAAACGATACGCCACTTCACCAACACGGGCTAAAACCTTGAATGGCCCAATAAATCGAGGAGCTAACTTTCCCCGTTTTCGAAACCGAATAATATCTTTCCATGGCGAAACCTTAAGCATCACCATGTCACCTTCTTAGAACTCAATCAATCGCCTTCGTTTGCCGGCATACGACTTTTTTCAAATGAGCCCGTATCATATCAATTTTGCTATTCGTCTCTAAAACCAAATCGGTACTCCCAATTTCTCTTTGGCCCACTTCACCCCAACAAATCGGGGTTCGACATCTACACCCATACATCATTTCATAAGGTGGAATCCCAATACTAGTGTGATAGCTATTATTGTACGAGAATTCCACCAAGGACAAGTGCTCATCCCAAGTACCACCGAAATCGATAATACACACCCGTAACATATCCTCCAAAGTTTGATTCGTACGTTCGGTTTGACCGTCCGTTTGAGGATGGTACGGCGTGCTCATTCTCAATTGTGTGCCCATATCTTCATGAAACTTATTCCAAAACCGGGATGTGAAACGAGTGTCTCGATCCGAAACAATAGATATTGGAATCCCATGCCTCGATATCACCTCCTTCATAAACAATTTAGCCAAAGTCTCCGACGATATCGTTTCCCGAATGGGAAGAAACAAGGCACTTTTCGTCAACCGATCAACTATCACCCAAATTGAATCAAATTGGGTTCTCGCCGTCTTTGGTAACTTTGTAATGAAATCCATGGTAATTTACTCCCATTTCCATTTCAGAATTTCGAACGGTTGCAACTTACCATACGGCTTTTGGTGCTCGGCCTTAACTTGCAAACACGTGACACATTGTTCAACATAGTTTACAACATCACGTTTCATGCCCGGCCACCAATACTCTTTCTTCAAATCAAGATACATTTTTGTCTCGCCCGGGTGAATGGAATACTTTAACTTATGTGCTTCATCAAGTAGCACTCGTCGATAATTACCCATTTTAGGCACCTACACTCTTCCTTGAAAAGATAACAAACTATGCGGACCTAAGGTAATAAACTCCGTTTGCCCCACGATTCGTTCCTCATGCTTATTGTTAACAAAAGCTTCGATTTGAGTCTCGCCAAGCTTTACAAGAAAATTGTTAGTAATAATTATGCGTAACAATCCTACTCGTATCGTCGGATGTTGACTCTATCGACTTAACGCATCCGCGACCACATTCGCCTTTCCTGGATGATAAAGTATTTCACAATCATAGTCTTTCACCACATCCATTCATCTATGTTGACGATAATTCAAATCTCGTTGATCAAAAAGATGTTTTAAGCTCTTGTGATCTGAATAAATTGTACACTTGACACCATACAAGTAATGGCGGCAAATTTTTAACGCATGAACAACTGCCGCCAACTCAAGATCATGAGTCGGATATCTCATTTCGTGTTCCTTTAATTGTTGAGAGGCATACGCGATGACTTTACCTCGTTGCATTAGAACACAACCGATCCCATTTGAAGAAACATCACAATAAACCATCATGTCTTCTACACCTTCCGGCAACACTAAAACCTGAGCTTGACATAACTTCTCTTTTAACAATTGAAAAGTAATTTCTTGCTCGTTCTCCCAATTAAATCTCGCGTTCTTTCTCGTCAATTTCGTCAATGGAGAAGAGATCTTAGAAAAGTCTTGGATAAAGCGACGATAATAACCGGCCAATCCGAGAAAACTTCGGATTTCCGTAGGCGTAGTCGGTCATCCCCAACTCTTTACCATCTCAATCTTCCCCGGATCTACTTGAATACCATCTTTGTTTACAATATGGCCAAGGAATTGAACTTCCCTTAGCCAAAATTCAAATTTGGAGAATTTTGCATACAATTTCTCCTTCCGCAACGTCTTCAACACACCACACAAATGATGTTCATGTTCCTTCATACTATTCGAATAGACAAGTATGTAATCAATGAACACAATCACCGACTTGTCCAACATAGGTTGGCACACTCGGTTCATAAGATACATGAATGCCGCCGGTGCATTCGTAAGACCAAAAGGCATAACTACAAACTTGAAATGCCCATAACGCGTTCGAAAAGCCGTTTTCTCAATATCTTCCTCACGGACCCGCATTTGGTGATAGCCGGACCGTAAGTCAATTTTAGAAAAGTAAGTCGCGCCTTGGAGTTGATCAAACAAATCATCAATCGGAGGTAATGGATAACGATTCTTGATTGTCACCTTGTTCAACTCACGATAATCAATGTACATCCGCATACTACCATCCTTCTTCTTCACGAATAAAACAGGAGCGCCCCATGGTGAAGCACTCGGTCGAATAAAACCCTTTTCAAGCAACTCTTGGATTTGATTTAACAACTCTTGCATCTTCGTTGGTGCTAAACGATAAGGAGTTTTAGCTATGGGAGTAGCCCCCTAACCAACTCAATGCGAAATTCAACTTGTCTTTCCACCGGAACACTTGGTAATTCATCCGGAAAGACGTCTTCGAATCCACTAACCACCGGAATTTCACGAATGGATGGTGGCTCTTCACGAGTATCAACTACATGAGCAAGAAAAGCCATGCCACCTCTAACAAGAAAACGACATGCCCGTACATAAGTGCATAATGGCACAAGTCTTCTCCGTCTCTCGCCGTGAATAATTAACTCTCCCCCACTTGGGGTCTTCACACGAATAGATTTTTCATGGCATGCAATATCGGCTCTATGACGATCGAGCCAATCCATACCAACGACAATATCAAATTTACCCAAGGTCATCGGGATAAGATCAATTTTAAACATTTCGGTACCAAACAAAATATCGCAATCGTTACAAACATCAACCCCTAGCACCGTCTTACCATCCGCTATTTCAACTTCTACTGGATGACTCAACTTAGCTAGCGGTTTATCAAGCTTAGACACGAATCTTTGACAAACAAATGATAAATTAGCACCACTATCAAATAGGATCCTTGCCGGATTAGAGTTAACGATGAAAGTACCTGAGGAAACTTCGTTTGATTACTTGGCCTCATCATGGGTCATTAAGTAATTTCGTCCCCTCACCATCCCAGTCACCTTTTCTAGCTTCTTAACTTGATCACCCCTCAAATCGGGACATTCCGTCCTTCGATGACCCTCTTTATTACAATTAAAACAAACGATTTTGTTGGAAGATGAGTGTCAGACCCCGTCCAAGTCCCCCTGGACGGAATCATCAATATCTGGTTCCATTGCGATGATCGACTCCAAATAAGGTCCTTAGTATGAGCTAATGCACTGCGGAAGACTTAATTCGTACCTGAGAATAAACATGCTTTAAAAAGTCAACATAAAGTTGGTGAGATATATAGGTTTGATGCTAGCAGCGTTATAACAATGGACCACAAGATTTCATATGTAAACATTTTAATAAAAATATTCTAAGTGGTTGAGCACTTGGTAACCATACTTAACATTTAATCACGTCGCATATTCCCTTTATTATGAAATCTTACTACACTGTACCAAGTATAGTCACGAAACGAAGTACTGTGCAACCGTTGAATACTGGTCGTCCAGTCCGGTTGGGGTTGTCAGGCCCGATAGATCTATCAACAGGATTCGCGTTTACAATACCGCTGTAAATAATAGTTACCAAGCTACAGGGAAGTATGTCAGTAGTACAACTCAACGTAGAATATGTTTTTCAGTTACTTGTGTCCATAACGTAAATCATTTATAAAAACAGCGCATGTATTCTCATCCCAAAAATATTTAAAGTTCAAAAAGGGACTATATACTCACCTAATGTATTTTGTAGTAAAAATACATGAAACACCATTAATCAATTATAAGGTTGGCCTCGGATTCACGAACCTATATCATTTATACGTATATTAATACATATAATTGTAATCAAACAATTTGTATATTAATATTAGTGTTATAATTGTTATATTAGTATCTTATATGTTTATATATAGTTGTTGTCATAATAAGTTTCTCATTAAAATATTTATGTGTAATATTATGTAAATAATACTTAATATATTAGAATATAATAATGGATACTATATCTGTATCTAATTAGTATTTGTTGTAACAATAATAGTGATACTATATAATAATAATAATATAAGTGATAATCAAAATAATGATAATATTTATTATAAATATGAGAACTACCTTAAGAGACTTAAAAAGAATTAAATTGCCAGAGCAGGGACTCGAACCCGCGATCTCTAGGATACAGACACGCCACCCTTAACCACCAGGCTACTGTCTGTTTTTATGTTTTAAGATCCCACTCAGTTTTTATATACGTGTTTCTGCATAGCCTAATTCTTCTTCAACTTATAACCCGTCCACCAGGCCCAACAAGGAAGTTAGTGCTCAGCCCAGCATCTTAAATATTTACACGGCCCATTTACAAATCCATGTAATCATTTATCATATGACTCGCCAGCGAGATGAAAGAAAAAAAAAATATAACAGCTTAAATTATAAAATTTTCCTTCGGTCCATGTTCTAACATCTCAATTAATTCAATAGCGTTCAAGAGATGGTTTTGTTTATTTAAAACAGAAAATGCGAACAGCACTAGAGTATAATCTAATAAAGTAAAACAAGTGCTTTGTTTGTTTATTTGTTATGTCGATTCAAAAAAAACAAAGGGAAAAGAATCCCGTATTCTTTGCTTTTAACCTTAATAAATTAACATTTCTCAAGTAATCCACTACCTAACATTATTGAGAAGTGGGGTATCTTGCAAAAAAATCTCGGTCGGCCATATCAAAAAAAATATAAAAAAAAAATATAGGATGTGAGTAAAATGGAGTAGGCCATCGGTTTTATCAAGTAGTGGTTTATATATCTATTAGTCTATGTGTTAGTAAAAAAATGAAAAGAGATAGGACTTGGAAACAGACGTGCACAAGCTGGAAGAGAAGAAAAAAATTTATTTGATGGTTTTTGGTCTTGTAACGATTCGAATCACAAGGCAGCAAAGATTTGGGTTCTATGTTTGTTTTGCAGAAGAAGGATACTATATGATTATTGGTTCATAGCAACTATATGAAGATGATGGTTTGGTTTGCAGAAGGGTTAGAGAGACGTAGAGAGTGAAGGAGAAAGATGGAGAAAGGTGGTGATCAAGTGTCGGGTTTATTGTGGTGATGGGTTTGGTTATGGTGGTTCAAAGGAATTAAGTAATGGTGTGAAGGTGATGGTTTTGAAACCTGTCTTCGAATATTAAACACAAAAGGAACAACATAGCAGTTGTGTTGGGATGTGTTGAAAGGAATGAAGATAGTAGTTGGTTCTATACCTGGTGGTCTTGGTTTCAGATGATAATGATAATTGTTGGTATAGGGTTGGTGAAGATGATTAGAAGGTGACAGAGGTCATGGTTGATCAAGATAACCGAAGGTGTGGTTGTTCTTAAATGGTGTTCTTGCTTTGATAAAAAAAACAGAAAGCTAATGGACGAATTCCTATGTTAAATTGTGATTGAAAAAGACTTGCAACTAATTCGTACAAATCATCTGACACAAATTTTGTTTTGATTCTGTGTAGGGATTGACAGAATCATCTAGAGCAGGGAACAAACAAAATAAAGCAGATATGAGGACAAATTAAATCAAAAAAAAAATACACAAAGAAAATCAAATAGAATATAACTGATAGGGAAAGGAAATTTGATTGTACGTATATATAATTTTATATAAATAATACTATTAATAAATATAATCATATTAATAATAATTTCTAATAATAATATAATTAATAAAATCAGTAATATTATCTTTAAAAAAAAAATATATGATTTTTAATAATATTATTGATAATAATAATTGTATTATTTTCTATTCACTAAAATATTGATAATGATAATAATTTATAATAATAATAATGATAATATCTATTAACAAATAATAGTAGAAATACAGATTTTAAATGCTAATATTAATATACATATTAATAATAATGAATGTAATAATACTAGCGTTCAATTATATAATAACGTGTAATTCTTATAACAAAACCAACTAATATATATCTAATACCTTATTAACGTTATCAAATAAGTATATATCATATATACACATAAATGTTCGTGAATCGCCAGGCATGGTCAACGGGTAACTAATCATCCGAATACAAATTTCAAACTTTCTAGACTCAACATTAAGGTTTTTTTGCTTATCGTGTCGGAAACATATGGAGATTAGAGTTTAAATTTGGTCGGAAATTTCCGGGTCGTTACAGTACTCACCCGTTAAAGAAATTTCGTCCCCGAAATTTGGTAGAGGTCGTCATGGCTAACAATAAAATTTGTTTTTATGACGAATAAGAGTTGATAATTAAAGTTTTATCATTATTGATTAATATGAAAAAAACGATCCGATTATGTGAAGCGTACGAGTGAAGCTGTCACAAAAGTGTGAAATGAGTAAATAAATATATTCATTTCAACCGATGATGTAATTACTATTGACTTTCGGAATTTTAGGAATTTAAAAGAAAATCTTGGAAATCTAAAAGATTTGATTCTCCGATGAATAAGGAAATTATGATCTTCTTTGATTTAATGCGCCAATCTGTTTCGATTTCTCTGTCGAATATTTCACTATAAATCCACTCCTTTAGTTTCTTTATTTCTATATCTCACATCCTATTCTTTCTCCTCAGTTCATACCTTAAAGCATTCTTCAAAATGCTTCATCCCGTTCTTATTCTTGTTACACTTCTAACTTTCATATCTTTCATTCTTCTCTTTCAATTGCCGCCAGAAGAATCTATTCACTTCTATCATTTCCTTGGAATTATAATGTTTTTAATTCTCCCGTGTCTTTACGTGGCAATACGTATTAATATACACAGTTTGTAATTTCTGAGGGTTGTTATCGGCTTTTGTATTCTTCATTATTTTTCAAAGCCTCTTGCTTTTGTTTTCCTTTCCCGACTTCGAGTTAAGCGAGTAATGATCCGGAATTTGTGAAATTCGGAATGGATATAGCTAATGTTCTTAGAAATAAATGGTAATGGCACGATTCTGATTTGTCAAATTACCAGAATATCCAGGAAAATAGAACTATCAAGATGATATGTTCCTAATACGTTTCGGAATTGGATAGAATGTAAGAGCCGTGTAACATGGCACATGATGACGGTACTGTGAATCATCATGCTTCATTAGAAACTCAACATGAGTTACTGTAATATAATGAAGTTGATCAAGTTTCATTATATTATACTAATTCATGCATCAGTTCACAACACTACTTCAAAACATTCATATTTTAATCTCTAAGGTTTCAGAATTTTAGAAACTAACACAGTTTCTTTTATATTATAACGCAGATATTACGAAGAGGTAAATGATTGCAGATAAGAATAGTTGTGAAAATATTTCCAGAAATATTGAGGATATGAAAGATACGATGATATCTTGGAATTTCTAATATCAAGGATGATGATGAAGATTTACCCGTAAGAGTTTAGATTCGGAAGCAAGGTGTTCACTAAAGATTTCATCAGAAACAGAATCATCTGGATTCTTTAAATACAGAGTTTGGTCCTTGTATTTGTCCTTGGTCTCTTTCATGGTTAGCTCAATTCGATTTTTAATACCAAATTTTTCCATCAGGTGTTCCCAACACCTCCTTCTTTATCATCAACTTTTGGTCATTAAGACCATCTACAACATGCTGCTTCGTCAGCATTTTCAAAGTTAACAAATTTGGGTCTTTGGTTTTCAAACCGAGGTGATTTTAAGAGATTTGTGTTTTTAGATGATTAAACGCTGATGGTAGTATGGTGGAATATAAAAGGTTCTCCAGTAACGGCGGCGAAAGGATACGTATATATTGAGATTATAATAAAAGTAGTCTTACTGAGAAGTCGAAGTGGAGCTGTGGCAAAATCAGCTTCTTGAAAAGGAATTGTGAGATTGTTTTTGCTAATAAATGATAAGGAATTCGACGCGGATACGTTTTAACTATAATTTTGATTTCGTAAGTCTTTCAGGTGCATAATGTATGCATAAATCTTTCTTCCGTAGACGAGGTGCGGCTGGTTCAACTTCTCGATCGAAGTGTTTTCAAGAATCATGAAAAGATTTGAACGCAGATTGTAATTGTCGAGGTACCAATGAGGTTTAAGATGAAATCAAGTGGCAAGCTTGAAGAATTATTTAGTTTCATATGTTATAATCAATATTTTAATTTAATTCATTTTAATTGTCCAAAGTTAGCAGTCCAATAGTCCGATGGTTCAATGATTCATATATAATTTAATATATAATATTCAAATTAAATAATACATATCGTGACCCGTGTACCGGTCTCGGTGTCGATCACAACTCAAAGTATATATATATTTTGGAATCAACTCCGACCCTGTATAGCCAACTCCCACCTTCACATATAGAGTGTCTACGGTTGTTCCGAAATATATATATAGATGGGTCGATATGATAAGTCGAAACCTTGCATACGTGTCCCGTTATTTAAAGTGCGTAAAAGTAAATAACAGAAATTAAATGACGATAAATAAAATTGCGAGAATGTAAATTGCGATAAATTAAATGTTAATCAGTTAGCTGGGAACAGTTAGCCGGAACAGTTAGCGTGAAATCCTATCACAATTCCAATTAATTAATTCGTTTGTTTCTAACACTTTTTATTTTTGTCCAATGTTTTCTTCTTTATGCCACTTGTTGGATTCGGATAGGTAAAAATCCAAATATGAAATTTAAATGGAGGTGGTTAATCTGGGGTGAACGGATGCGTATATTGGTGATTGTAAATAGAATAGCAATTGACCGTTGAATCGATTCGAAGAATGTACAGTGTAACTTATTGATGTGAATTCTAAATATTCCTTGGGTACAACCCACCCGTTAAAATATTTTCATCATTAACAGTTTGTACGAAATAATTTTTAATTACAATCTTTATGAAAATATACCTGCATATATATTTTCTTCAGATGTAATTATGGATTTAATGAGTCAATAAGATTTTATACTCATTTGATTTATTGTTAGCACTTGATTACATGATCTCTAAAACTTTAGAGATTACATAATTGCCATGCCGGACAAAGGTAAATGAGGTAGAACAATGCGTAGAACGAAATTAATCGATGTAGAATGATATGTAAAACAAGGAGTATACTTGAAGTACAGATGATGATATTGAAGCATATGATGTTGATATCCGAGGTACAGATCGTGACGTTGAGATTTATGACGTGATTGTGGTTGGTGTGATAAGAGTATTGTCGGCGTTGATGATGGTGGTACGGTTTATGCTGCTGGTGCTGCTGCTGGTGTTTGTAACCTCCGCACCAGATTTTCCAAAGCCATTTCTCGATCACGTAGTTCGTTAACTTCTTATATTATGTCTGGATGATTGACGATTGAAACGAGCGGGTGAGTACGATTCGAAATATAGGATAATATATAATCGTAACAGGATATTTCTAGAAATGAGAGGCTAAATGGTTTCTCGAACAGGTTCGCCGGTAAGTGCTTTCAGGTTCAATGCCAAGAGAAAGTCGATGAATAGAATAGTTATTCGATGTGAAATAATTTTCGAATATAGGATGATATTCTAACTACATAGAATATCTATATATATATAACACTAAGGATTTTGTAGACTACAGAAGAACCTACGGCATTTGTCAGGCAGGTCTACAGATGCGCTAAGATATGAATTATCAGATACGCTAAAATATGAATTTCGTCCATACACTATCGTTGCACTGAATGCAGTAGAACGTGTCTAGACTTGAGAATGATAGGCAAGCAATTTCCTAGAGATGATAAGCAGATGGTTTCCGACTAGAAATGATAAGCAAAACTTTTTGACAGGTAGACACGGTCAAAGTCCAGACTCACTAATGTATCCTAACAACTACTAGTCAGACACAATAATGCAAGGCCTGGTTCGCTAAGACCAACGCTCTGATACCATTCTGTCAGACCCCGTCCAAGTCCCCCTGGACGGAATCATCAATATCTGGTTCCATTGCGATGATCGACTCCAAATAAGGTCCTTAGTATGAGCTAATGCACTGCGGAAGACTTAATTCGTACCTGAGAATAAACATGCTTTAAAAAGTCAACATAAAGTTGGTGAGATATATAGGTTTGATGCTAGCAGCGTTATAACAATGGACCACAAGATTTCATATGTAAACATTTTAATAAAAATATTCTAAGTGGTTGAGCACTTGGTAACCATACTTAACATTTAATCACGTCGCATATTCCCTTTATTATGAAATCTTACTACACTATACCAAGTATAGTCACGAAACGAAGTACTGTGCAACCGTTGAATACTGGTCGTCCAGTCCGGTTGGGGTTGTCAGGCCCGATAGATCTATCAACAGGATTCGCGTTTACAATACCGCTGTAAATAATAGTTACCAAGCTACAGGGAAGTATGTCAGTGGTACAACTCAACGTAGAATATATTTTTCAGTTACTTGTGTCCATAACGTAAATCATTTATAAAAATAGCGCATGTATTCTCATCCCAAAAATATTTAAAGTTCAAAAAGGGACTATATACTCACCTAATGTATTTTGTAGTAAAAATACATGAAACACCATTAATCAATTATAAGGTTGGCCTCGGATTCACGAACCTATATCATTTATACGTATATTAATACATATAATTGTAATCAAGCAATTTGTATATTAATATTAGTGTTATAATTGTTATATTAGTATCTTATATGTTTATATATAGTTGTTGTCATAATAAGTTTCTCATTAAAATATTTATGTGTAATATTATGTAAATAATACTTAATATATTAGAATATAATAATGGATACTATATCTGTATCTAATTAGTATTTGTTGTAACAATAATAGTGATACTATATAATAATAATAATATAAGTGATAATCAAAATAATGATAATATTTATTATAAATATGAGAACTACCTTAAGAGACTTAAAAAGAATTAAATTGCCAGAGCAGGGACTCGAACCCGCGATCTCTAGGATACAGACACGCCACCCTTAACCACCAGGCTACTGCCTGTTTTTATGTTTTAAGATCCCACTCAGTTTTTATATACGTGTTTCTGCATAGCCTAATTCTTCTTCAACTTATAACCCGTCCACCAGGCCCAACAAGGAAGTTAGTGCTCAGCCCAGCATCTTAAATATTTACACGGCCCATTTACAAATCCATGTAATCATTTATCATATGACTCGCCAGCGAGATGAAAGAAAAAAAAATATAACGGCTTAAATTATAAAATTTTCCTTCGGTCCATGTTCTAACATCTCAATTAATTCAATAGCGTTCAAGAGATGGTTTTGTTTATTTAAAACAGAAAATGCGAAAAGCACTAGAGTATAATCTAATAAAGTAAAACAAGTGCTTTGTTTGTTTATTTGTTATGTCGATTCAAAAAAAACAAAGGGAAAAGAATCCCGTATTCTTTGCTTTTAACCTTAATAAATTAACATTTCTCAAGTAATCCACTACCTAACATTATTGAGAAGTGGGGTATCTTGCAAAAAAATCTCGGTCGGCCATATCAAAAAAAATATAAAAAAAAAATATAGGATGTGAGTAAAATGGAGTAGGCCATCGGTTTTATCAAGTAGTGGTTTATATATCTATTAGTCTATGTGTTAGTAAAAAAATGAAAAGAGATAGGACTTGGAAACAGACGTGCACAAGCTGGAAGAGAAGAAAAAAATTTATTTGATGGTTTTTGGTCTTGTAACGATTCGAATCACAAGGCAGCAAAGATTTGGGTTCTATGTTTGTTTTGCAGAAGAAGGATACTATATGAGTATTGGTTCATAGCAACTATATGAAGATGATGGTTTGGTTTGCAGAAGGATTAGAGAGACGTAGAGAGTGAAGGAGAAAGATGGAGAAAGGTGGTGATCAAGTGTCGGGTTTATTGTGGTGATGGGTTTGGTTATGGTGGTTCAAAGGAATTAAGTAATGGTGTGAAGGTGATGGTTTTGAAACCTGTCTTCGAATATTAAACACAAAAGGAACAACATAGCAGTTGTGTTGGGATGTGTTGAAAGGAATGAAGATAGTAGTTGGTTCTATACCTGGTGGTCTTGGTTTCAGATGATAATGATAATTGTTGGTATAGGGTTGGTGAAGATGATTAGAAGGTGACAGAGGTCATGGTTGATCAAGATAACCGAAGGTATGGTTGTTCTTAAATGGTGTTCTTGCTTTGATAAAAAAAAACCAGAAAGCTAATGGACGAATTCCTATGTTAAATTGTGATTGAAAAAGACTTGCAACTAATTCGTACAAATCATCTGACACAAATTTTGTTTTGATTCTGTGTAGGGATTGACAGAATCATCTAGAGCAGGGAACAAACAAAATAAAGCAGATATGAGGACAAATTAAATCAAAAAAAAAAAATACACAAAGAAAATCAAATAGAATATAACTGATAGGGAAAGGAAATTTGATTGTACGTATATATAATTTTATATAAATAATACTATTAATAAATATAATCATATTAATAATAATTTCTAATAATAATATAATTAATAAAATCAGTAATATTATCTTTAAAAAAAAATATATGATTTTTAATAATATTATTGATAATAATAATTGTATTATTTTCTATTCACTAAAATATTGATAATGATAATAATTTATAATAATAATAATCATAATATCTATTAACAAATAATAGTAGAAATACAGATTTTAAATGCTAATATTAATATACATATTAATAATAATGAATGTAATAATACTAGCGTTCAATTATATAATAACGTGTAATTCTTATAACGAAACCAACTAATATATATCTAATACCTTATTAACGTTATCAAATAAGTATATATCATATATACACATAAATGTTCGTGAATCGCCAGGCTTGGTCAACGGGTAACTAATCATCCGAATACAAATTTCAAACTTTCTAGACTCAACATTAAGGTTTTTTGCTTATCGTGTCGGAAACATATGGAGATTAGAGTTTAAATTTGGTCGGAAATTTCCGGGTCGTTACAATGAGTTCGGACAATCACGGGCCAAGTGCCCTTGTCGACCACAATTGTAGTACGTGGGTCCAAAACTCTTAGAAGCCCCCTTTCTCACACTACCAACGCTCTCGGTCACACTCTTGCTCTTCTTGTTCGAGTGGCTAGTAGCTTCAAATTTTCGTTTGTCAAAGGTGAAGTCACTCTTTCTTGGAGCAAGCGACTCAAAACCCTTAGCGATATCAAACAATTCATCAAAAGTCTTTGCCTAATTCCTACTATACCTTTCTTGATAGTTATCATTCAAGGTTCGATAGAAATCTTCTTTCAACATATGATCATTCCCATCATACTCCGGGCAAAATTGGGTCTTTGATAAGAAAGTGGACTTGAGACTGTTCAAATCCATTGACCATTGCCTTAAAGTATGTAACTCGTCCTTTAGCTTTGAAAGATCGACCGAAGTTCGGTACTCCTTGAAAAATTCTTCTTTAAACTCGTCTCACGTCAAAGTCATACTTTGTTCTTCGCCATAAAGTCAGATTTTCGCGTCCCACCACAACTTGGCATCACCCCTCATCATGCTACTACCAAACCTCGTCTTTTTATCGAGAGGGCACTCACTAGTATGAAAAGCCCCCTCCATATCGGAGATCCATCAAGCACTCTTTAGTGGGTCACATTCACCTTCAAAGGTGGGAGGTTGAGCATCTTTGAAGTTTTTATAGTGGAAGTCTCGCCTTCCAGTGTTATCCTCTTTAAGAACAATTTTAACTTGTTCCTTGACTAGATTGACTACTTGTTCGTCAATCGAATTCAAGAACATCTTCTTAACATCTTCTTAACATCCTCTAGGAAGGCCGCATGACGCCTTTGCATAATGGCCTCAACCTTGGCCGTAAACTCGAAATCCTCACTCGTACCCCCTTCATTGTTCTCGGGTCTGTTTCTCATCTTCATACTATAAAACAAAAATAGGTTAAACAATGAAACAAAAAGACGTAACTTAACGCATAAATGTACATCTCACACCTCCCCATCTTGCTCAACAATCGTCGTACATCGCTTGTTTGACACGATTTGAGCCCGTAACAATGGTAGCTAATCATTGTTACGCTAGCACGTCGCGTTAACTTGCTAGTACAACGTCTATCTCGCTTGATGATTGCAAATACAACACAAAACAATTAGTGCATAGTTAGTTCACCTAACCCTAGGCACTAACCAATTCCCAGTCCAACCCATCTCCTATAAGTCCCGCATAACGCGCATATACAATAAAGTCTAAGTCTGGCACCTATCTCAAGTCGCCTAAATCCCTTAGACCATGCTCTGATACCACTTGTAACAACCCAACCCAATATCCAAACAAACACACGAACTAAATTTTTTTTTATATAGTATGGGTGCGCGGCGCGCACAAGCCCATTTCAGGTCTGTCCGGTTTTGTCAATTTTCAAATAAAGATCTCCCACTTCCTGACATATTTAGACGAAATGCTTTTCACAACAGGTTATAATAGTTAAAACGCACACGATTCAATAATAAAATAAGTTTTACGAAACTGGGCCCACATATGCAGTAATACGAGTTTCGTACAAAAATATGAGTTTCGACCACACTAGTTTAAATTCCAAAAGACACTATGGGCATGGTGTTTGGGGGTTAAACTACCCAAATCTCGGTCAAACTCCGAAAGCTATAACATCCAAAAGCATCCCCTAACGAGCAAGCGGGATCTCTAATCCATACGAAAGCCCTTACCCTTGTCTCCGCCGGAGCCTATAAAAAGATAAACAACGAGAGGGTAAGCAAAGCTTAGTGAATGCAATAATTATACCCATATATATATATATATATATATATATATATATATATATATATATATATATATATATATATATATATATATATATATATAATATACCTACTTGCAATCACTTACACACATACCGCATACACGCTAGCAATACAATTAGCATACCATCTCAAGTACGAAGCTAATAATCTACAACAACCCACAACTAGCGTAATCAATAACATATAATCGACATAATACAATATGCTACAATACAATACACAACCATGGTTAACCATTCTCGCGTCATGGTGCTACCGGCTCTTTGGTTCACACCATACGCATCGGTTATGATGCTACCGGCTCTTTGCTTCACATCACAACCCGAGTCATACTCGCGTTAAAGTGCTACCGGCTCTTTGGTTCACACTCTAACAACTCATGCCGTAGTGCTACCTGCTCTTTGGTTTACACTACAACACACGTACTATGATGCTACCGGCTCTTTGGTTCACATCATAGCACAATCACACATACTATGGCACTACCGGCTTTTTGGTTCATACCATAGCATACAAATAAATACATTATATACATACGCATATAATCATTCCACTCACCTTAATGCCTTCGGTGAATGTTTTATACTTCCGCAAGCTTCAAGGCAAAGTACCTAATACAATAAGTACTCAATCAACACACAAACTAGTTGGACTAAACACCAACCATTCACTCATGTACATTTAATGACTTAAATGCATTAAATGCCCCATTTTCACCAAAACCATCCATTTAAGATCAAGACCATCATTAACCACTAAAAGCTAGTGCTTAAGGTCCAACAACACTAACTACCTCAAAATCGAGACCCATCTTTCCCAAATTAGGTCAATCATTACCCAATTGACCATTTAAAGTCAACACACCCATTTCGGGTCATCCACTAACCCAACTAACACCCATTTACCAATTAACTAGGTGTGCTAATAATTAACTAACCAATTAAGACTCGAAATCACCAATTCACAATTTGAAACTCTAGGTTAGTTGCTTTTGAGTCTTCATGACTCAATCTTACTCAAGAACACCCAAAATCATCAAATATGGGTCTTATGTTCACCACTAGCCCAAACCCTAACCCATAAACAAATCAAAACAAGGAAATCAAGATTAGAACTTACCACCACAACCACAACGTAGCTAGTGAGGAGATGAACAACTTTAATACTTGAGCTTTAACCCGGATCAAGCTTCTTCCTCCTTGATTCAAGCTTTCTCTCACAAGAACACTCTTCTCTCTCTAGAATTTGATTTGGGGTTGAAGATACGGTTGGTGATGAAGTTAAATGTGTTTTAACCACCACCAAACTGGCCATCTAATGTCCTATCTCGTTCTCATGTGAAAATACCACAATACCCCTCATTAAACTTAAATAAAAAGCTGGAATCCGCCAATAGTACAGGTGCGAGGTGCACACACCTACACCTGCGTGGCGCGCATAAAGGCCTGAGCAGGCTCTGACCCCTGTTTAACTATATACAGCTCCCCACACCATATGCACTCTATATACACTACTATACAGTGATTGTTCGGGTCTTACATCCTGTCAATCCTGAAACCTTCAAATTTGTCCGCCTAGCTCTATCCTTTATGTGCTTGGAAAAGTTCTCAAACAATACTAATAGATGATATCAGCTTCACTGCATGTATCCGTGTAGATATGGCTGATAAATTTGTTTGCAATTTCTGCTGATATGACCACTGGCTGAACGGATAAAGTCCAATTTTGGGTTGGTTAAAAAATGATTGGAGCATATCTCCAGCTGTCCACATTGTTGTATGACTGCTCACCGTCTTCATAAATACTATCATTAAACCACACCATCTTGATTACCACTTTTGGAGTTGGTTCACGCTCTCCGTATGAGTTTCTTTTTTCGCATCCGCCATGCTCTTCCCTTCTTCTGTTCTCATCCCGACGCCCTCTTCGACCATCATTCTTCTGCCATGCAAATTTCTTTCTGGGATAATTTCTTCTATATTTTTTGCCTGGCAGCAAGTGATTTAACTCCCCTGCCTTAATCATTCCAATGATTTCCCTCATCAAAGACTTGCAATTATCTGTATCATGACCCCACGCATCATGAAAGTCACACCATAGCTCACTTCTTGGACCATCTCTTTCCTTCATAGGTGCTGGAGGATTGAAAGCAGTCTGGATAGGTTCAGTGAAAAGAATCTCCTTAGGAGTTTTGGTTAACGCCATTATCAACGGATGCCTCTCTAAGGGCCTCATGTTGTGGTAAAAATCATTGGGATGATTGTTGCCTCTCCATTGGAATTGTCATTTCTCCTTTGATTTTGATCAAAGTACCGTCCTCCGTTGTGCAGTTTGGTACTGATGTTACCATCAAACTTGCTTGGTCCTCGCTCACCAGCTCGAACATGCTTTTGTGCAACTTCTAATGCTTGATACAGAGTTTTTAGCAAGTCATACCTTAACGTATGAACGAGTGCACTAAACCTTTGCTGATCCAAACAGAAAATAAAACCAGATACTAGTTGTGACTCTGGACAATCAGGTATTTTTTGTGCTTCAAGCGTGTATCTCTTCATGAAATTACTCAAGGATTCATTATGATGCATCGTTATTTCATGTGCATCAAGATGTGTCAAAGTGCAGCTATGAAGATTTTGATACTGCATAACAAACTTTGCACGAAGGTCCAAATAACTTGTTATACTTCTTGGTGGCAAACTAGTAAACCATTCCCTTGCCATTTTCTGCAACACCATGGGAAGCATATGACAAGCTACCTCGTCATCCCAATGCTGCAACCTCATTGCACCCTCAAAAATAGTAAGAAAATCTTCAGGATCTGTAGTACCATCATAAACTCCAATTGCCAGTATGCCAAGATTCATAGGTAACGGATAGTTAGTAATTCGATCAATGAAACATTGAGTAGACTCTGCCATAGCTGGTGGCTTTGTAGCTTGCTCTCCAGTAATTAGAGCGTAAAAATTATCCACAGCCACAACGCGAACAGTGGGCTGCGCTAAGCGTTGCTTATACTTTGCCGGAGCTGTCTGCTTAAGGATTCCATTTAAAAGTAATGCTGCTTTCTTTTCAGACATGAACTCCTCTTTATCATCATTCTCTTCTTCAGAGTCAATGCCAATATAGCTGAATTCATTATCATCTTCAGAATCATCAATAAGACTTCCCAACTCGTCAAGTATTATGGATAACTTGTACTTTGACACAGATTGCTTCTTCATGATTTGCTTGTTTTTACCATCTGTCATCCGTCGAAAAGATGTAAATGGTCCACATCGTCGTGGCTGCATCAATGGTGGCTTCTCTGGATTGGTAATGAAATTGCGAAGCCTGTCTGCACTCTTGGTTGCCATTTCTTCGATTACTGGCCCTTTCCCTGGACTAGTGGCCAAATGTTTATGCCTTTCTGCAGTTTCATCTACAGTTTCTTCAATTATACTCTCCGGTGGTTGAACAGGTGCATTTTCTTCAGGCATTAGCAGATAAAGTGCCACGCCTTTGGTTGACAAATTGTTGAATGTTTCGAGGATGCCTGTGGATGGGACTTCAGTTGTTTTTGTTCCTTTTCTGTTCCGCGTGTTCTTGACATTAGTGGATGGCGCCATTGTTAGCACTTATTTCCTTATAAGGTAAGGCTTAGTGTTTAAACACAATACTAGAAGTATCTAGCTAAAAGTGGGGGAGTGTTGCCGATTGATGTTTATCCTCAGGAAATAATCCCTGCAGACCCGATTCACAAGTATAGGAACCTGTGGGGTGGCTTAATAAATCTTTTATCCGCTGAGCACTGAGCTATTATCCGGATAACTTCTAGTGAGAGAAAGTACAATGTGAGAGAGAAAGGTGAAGCCTCTGCTCACAAGTTGTCAGAGTGTCTGAATGTGCAAAATGACGACCCAAGAGGTCTATTTATAGTGATAGATCCACCGGATGGTTCGAGGACATGTGTTAGATGATGATACGTTCTGTTATTCATGATCCGAAATTTATGCTGAATGTGACACTCTCCGGTCAGGACTTAAGCGCTAGGCGGCCTTCAAGACTTACGCATGATGGAAGCAGCCTGCATAGCGGAGAACGCTGGATGGATAGTTTCACAAAACTGTTATTCCAGTGTTCCTGATGCTAATTTCATGCGAATATTATGCCTTTATGTGTGTATACGATAGGATACACCATTAATCATCATCCTCAAGGGTCGGCAAATACTCGAGCGGCTGTCCTACATCCAATTCGAGACTCAAAAGTGTGTCTAGACAAAGGTTCGATGGCAACTCCAGGTGTGATAGGCTCGAAAATGGCTCCTCATCGGGGATGTTCCTGGTAATCTCAAAAACCTGGGCCATGGGTGGCTCTACTGAGATAGACATTGTCACTAAGTATAAGCGGTGTGATGGGAGCATCGTGAGTCAGAACGATGGCTGGGGTGACTGAACGGACTGAGACTTGAGTGGAGCACCTGGGGGTAGCTTGTCGTGTCGGAGGGACACGGCGTGCTAGCCTGAACGATGAAGGGCTCAAAGTACTCTTGGGCATTCCTTTACGATGAAGGTATGCTCTGAAAGCTCGATAAAGTCTCTGCAGGTCTCTAAGTAAGGCTCAAGTAACATCTGAGTCGTGCAAGGTGGCTTCATAATGAATCACAGTCTACGACTCACGTGTCTCTGGTAGCTCTGGAAACTCAGCTACTCTCGAGGCTAAACGTCGGGAGCATCGTACTGGAGGGGCTGGTGGTGTCGTACTAATGTCCTCCTCAACACTCTCAAGGATCATACGCCTTGGACCTAACTGTCATTTAGATGGCCTAACCTGATCTGTGATGCTTTCCGATAGGTTAACTTGGGGAGTCCTCCTTCTGCGAACTGGAATGCAATAAGAAGCTCCTGAGCTTGGCATTTTGCCTGAATACATTCAACAAACTCGTAAGTACTAAGCACAAGTATGGCGCTTAGGGTTAGTGCACAGAGATAATATATTTGTAGACTAAAAATAATTTGAAATAAAAATTAATAAAAATAAAAACAAAAAGGATAAGCAAGGAGTGCCTCCCAAGAGCGCTTTGTTTATCGAGTCGTTAGAGCTCGACTTTTTCTTGTCAGATCTTCGGAATGGGTTGAAGGAGAAGAGGTGCTCCTCCTTATCGTGGTCTTCTAGATAAGCCTTCAACTGGTGACCGTTGACTTTGAAGTTGCCAGTGGGTCCTTCTAATTCCACGGCTCCGTGTGGAAAAGCATGTACAATTTTTTATGGCCCACTCCATCTTGATCTGAATTTTTCAGCGAATTTCTTGAATCGAGAATTTAAGAGTCGAAATTTATGTCAATGAGTGAACTTTGTAGGTATCAGTTTTGCATCATGTATCAGCTTTGTTCATTCCCTGTAGATATATGACGTCCCGTAAGCTTGGTCTCTTAATTCGGCGAGTTCATTCATCTACATCTTTTGATGCCTAGCGGTTACTAAAGGATCGAGGTTACAAGTTTTCAGTGCCCAAAGAGCTTTATACTCTATTTCCAGCGGAAGATGAAAAGCTTTTCCATGGATCATTCGTTAGGGTGTAGTTCCTAGAGGATTCTTGTAAGCAGTCCGGAATGCCCACAGAGCATCATCTAGTTTCGCAGCCCATTTATTCCCATGATGGCCGACGGTGCATTCTATAATTCTCTTGAGTGCTCTGTTAGTGACCTCTGCTTGTCCGTTAGTCTGCGGATGATAGGCAGTGGACATTTTGTGGGTAACTTCGTATTGTTGCATCACTTTCATAATCTGGGTGTTACAGAAGTGTGTGCCTCTATCACTTATTATAGCGCGGGGAGCTCCGAATCGGCAAAAGAGTCTCTTAAGGAAGTTGGTGATGACCTTGGCATCATTGGTTGGAAATGCTTGGGCTTCGACCCATCTGGAGACGTAATCTACTGCTACAAGGACATATTCTTTCCCATTAGACTTGGAGAATGGCCCCATAAAGTCTAATCCCCGTATATCAAAGATCTCACAAGCTTGAATATTAGTCCAAGGCATCTCATTCTTCATAGAGATAATACCTTTCCTTTGGCATGCGTCGCAACGCTTTACAAGATCTTGCGCATCTCGGTATATAGACTGCCAATAAAATCCTAATTCGTAGACTTTTCTTGCGGTTAAGTTTGCTCCATGATGACCTCCAGTTGGTCCGTGGTGACATTGGTGAAGGATCCCTGCTCCTTGTTTCTCATCTATGCACCTCCTGATTATCTGATCAGGGCAAATTCTAAACAGGTACGGATCTTCCTAGTAGTAGTACTTAGCATCCCTGAAGAACTTCCTTCTTCTAGATGTGTTCATTCTTTTCTGTACTACTCCAGCAACTAGGTAGTTGGCTATGTCAGCATACCAAGGGGTATCAGTAAATTGCGATCCTATGTTAGCTTCTCCTAAGCTCATAAGCTGTTCTTCCGGAAATTTGTCTCTGATATGTTGTTCAACATGTTGTTCCATCGTTGGGTTCTCCAAATGACTAAGATGGTCTGCTGCGACGTTCTCTGCTCCTTTCTAAACCTTGATCTCAATATCGAATTCTTATAGGAGTAAGATCCATCATAGGAGTCTTGGTTTAGCATCTTCCTTAGTGAACATATTTTTAAGGGCTGGGTGATCTGTGTAAACCGTAGTTTTGGACAGGATGAGATAGGAACAGAATTTGTCGAAGGTGAAAACTATAGCTAGCAGCTCCTTTTTGTGGTGGTATAATTCTCCTAATCTCCGGTCAAGGATTTGCTGGTGTAATAGATTGGATGAAAGTGTTTATCCTTTCGTTGTCCGAGTACAGCTCCAACTGCGAAGTCGCTCACATCACACATGATTTCGAATGGTAGACTCCAATCAGGAGCAATCATGATGGGCGCATGTGTGAGCTGTTCCTTCAGATAGTTGAATGCTTGCACACATTCTTCATTAAAGACGAATGGAACTTCCTTTCCGAGGAGATGAGTAATAGGTCGAGTGACCTTTGAAAAATATTTGATGAAGCTTCGGTAGAAACCGGCGTGTCCAAGGAAACTCCTTACCGCTTTAACTGTGGTAGGTTCTGGAAGTTTAGCTATGGTCTCAATCTTAGCCTTATCGACTTCTATTCCTGACTTTGAAATCTTATGTCCTAAAACTATACCTTCTTTTACTATGAAGTGACTTTTTTTTTCCAATTTAGAACTAAATTCGAATCTTCACACCGGGTAAGCATCTTGTCAAGGTTCGAAAGGCACGAATCAAAGGTACTACCAAAGACTGAGAAGTCATCCATGAATACTTCCATACAATGTTCAATCATGTCGTGAAATATTGCCACCATGCATCGCTGAAATGTACCTGGTGCATTGCATAACCCAAAGGGCATGCATCGATAGGAAAATGTTCCATAAGGACAGGCGAAGGTTGTCTTTTCTTGGTCCTTTGGATCGAGAGGAATTTGAAAGTATCTGGAAAAACCGTCAAGGAAATAATAGAATTCATTTCTGGATAGACGTTCCAACATTTGATCGATGAAAGGTAATGGAAAATGATCCTTTCGGGTTGCATCGTTAAGCTTATGATAATCTATGCAAACCATCCAACCGGTGACCTCCCGTGTTGGAATAAGTTCATTATTCTCATTTTGGATTACGGTCATTCCTCTTTTCTTAGGTACAACTTGAACAGGACTGACCCATGGCAAATCGGAAATAGGATAGATCAGACCGGTGTCCAGAAGTTTGATTACTTCTTTCTTGACGAATTCTTAAATCATAGGGTTGACCCTTTCTTTGCCTCTGAACTGATGGTCTGAAATCATCTTCCATGAAGATCTGGTGGGTGCAATAGTTGGGACTGATTCCTTTTATGTCGGAAATCTTCCAAGCAATTTCTTTCTTATGTGATTTCAGAACCTAAATGAGTTTCGCCTTCTCATGTGGTGTGAGGTCTTTCAAAATGATTATAGGGAGTTGCGATTCTCCTTCTAAGAATGCATAATCCAAATGTTCGGGTAACTTCTTCAATTCTAATTCCGGAGGCTCCTCGATATATGGCTTCATTCTCACTATTTTTGATTTGTCTAACGAGTCATACCTCTCCTGGAATTCTGATTCTTCATCCTTAATAGCAGTTACTGATGCTATCTGTTCTTTTGGTTCTGGAAATTGTCCTCCTTAATGCTTCTTCTTCAGAAACGTCTTCTTTAGTTTTGAAGATTGGTTCACTAATCTCCACACCGTCCTCTTCTGACTAGGGTTCTTGAAATACTGGAATGAAATCTGTTTCTTCATTCGGTCTTCTCCTTAATAGAGTTAGGGAATGCCTTGACCTAGCGGTCCTATTTGGATAGTTTTGCCGAGAAAGTTAATTTCAGAGAGGGAAGATTTATTTTGACCAGGATCCATGGCTGAATGGGTGTAGAGATTTTCTTTAGGAGGTGTAAAGAACAGATTCTTAGAAATTTGATCTTGACTGCATATAGCCATGGTATCCTCCAAATATTCGTTGATGAGTTCTTGAAAAGAATCAGTGAGATTGATATCTTCTTCGCGGGGTGGCTCATGAGTCGGTCGACATTGAATGTAACTTCTTCACTACCAACTATTAATTTCAACAATTTTTCATGAACATCGATTACGGCCTTGGCAGTATTTAGGAATGGTCTGCCAAGTATGAGTGGGATCTTCGTGTCTTCCTCAATATCCTTAGTGACGAAATCGACGGGGAATACGAACTTATCCACTCTGACTAGGACATCCTCAGCTATTCCTCGAGGAATCTTAAATGATCTGTCCGCAAGTTGGATAGTCATTCTGGTTGGTCTTAAGTCTTTTAATCCTAGCTTTTTGAATAACGATTAGGGCATTAGGTTTACACTGGCTCCTAAGTCTGCTAACGCATTGCTAATCTGGACATCTTGCAGGTAGCAAGGAACCGTAAATCTTCCTGTATCTCCTAACTTAGGGGAAATACATGTTGTAATACTAACGAGCATTCTTCACTTAAGGTCATGCTAACTCTCTCTTAATCTCTCTTTGTTTGAAAGCAATTCTTTGAAAAATTTAGCGCACTTTGGCATTTCAACTAAAGCATCTACTAGTCGTATATTTAAATGTAAATTTTCAATAATATTCTAATACTTAGCGAATTGCGCTTCTTGTTTTTCCTTCCTAAGCCTACCTGAGAAAGGTATGCTAGCACGTGGATTGATTTTTGGGGCCTTAGGAGAGATAGGTTCCGGTGGATTGACAACTGGGTCAATTGGCACAAGTTCCTTATCGAAAAAATCTTGTATGGGTATGTTAACAGTTGTTTTCTTCCCACCTCTAGTGACTACTAGGGCATCAAACTCACTACACTCTAATTCAACTTTAGTGGTGAAACGTTTAAGTGTAAGCTGAAAATTGATTATTAACTCTTCAAAAGGTTTTATCAAGGTATCAAAGTTGTTTTGGCATTTTATGACTTGAAGATTTATCGTGTATTGCTTTTTCATAAATTCAACTAAAGTTTCCTTAGAAAAGGTAGCAGGTTTGTGTAGTGGGAGGAGTATATTAAAGTACGAGCTATTCTGTTGTTTATATGCCCATCTAGGTAAGGATACCTTAGATTGGTTCTAGTAGCATCGGTACTTTTAGGAATTGATAAACTTTGAAGAGTGAGGGAGAGATCTTGTAACCTGGTTTCCAGCATTTGTATTGTATGAGCAAAGATGTCATTCTTCTCAGCAGCTTCATTGTTCCAATCTTCCTGCTGTGCAGCTATTGTGTCCAAAAGATCTCATGCTTCGTCTGCTGTTCGTGACATGAAATTGCCATGCGAGGCCATGTCTAGGAGAGACTTATCATCCTTGGTCAAACCATTGTAGAGTGTGCAGATTATGTCTACTCGACTTAACAAATAATTCGGACATCTTTTAAGCATTACTTTTACTCTATTCCATGCTAGACACAATGACTCGTTTTCTTTTTGAGAAAAATTGGTGATGTCATTTCTTAAACAGGTTTGCATGGAAGGTGGATAAATTTTTTTAAAAACATAGTGACTAATTCTTCCCATGAATGTATTGAATTCGGGTTAAGCTCATCAAACCATGTTAAAGCACGTGTAGACAGAGAGTATTGAAAAAGATGTAGTTTCAAAAGGTTTTTCTCGTTTTCTTCCTTCTTAAAAGAGTCAACCAGACTGATAAATTTGTTTAAGTGAAAGTTTGGATCGTCAGTCGGTAATCCTTGAAATTTACAGATCATACTGACCAGCTTGATCATATGTAAACTGATGTCAGGAGTTCCTTCTGTTCCTAAGGTGATTGGTCCTCCTCTTTCTTCTAAGCATGACTTTTGCATAGAAGCAAGGGTGTTTTGTTATTCCGTTTTTATGATTTCCTGTTTTAAAAAGACTCAAAAGTAAATTTTAGAAAATATTAATTGACTAAAAGGATCGATAATTTAATAAAAACAGTTATTCTTGAAATTCGGTCGCTAACCTTATCGATATTCCAATTGATAGGATTTCTTACAGATTGCTGAGTATCTAGGTGGCCACGCAACTACGGAGAGGCAGGATCCTTTTGGTTCCAATATAATTGGAGACTATTCAAAAAATCCAACAACAAGTCCGTGTATAAATGTCTTTCTTAGACACCACCAAAAAATACTTTTGTCTGTTTAAAATCTTTCTCAATCAAAATATTCGAACCCCAGCAGTGGCGCCAAAAAACTTGATGTACTTCTAAAGATACGGCCGAAACAGACGGTTTTATCCGTGCAATTTCGTTAGGTCGCAGGACGTCAGATTCAGTTGATCAAGGTAGCATACAGGGGTTTTGTTTAATTTATATTGGGCGAGGCCTAAATTTACTTTTAACTTTCTAATGTAGAAGGTGTAAGTTAACCTAGGGTCGTGTTTTTGAATGGTTTAACGAATTGAAGATCAAGTGGATAATTAGCGTTTGTTTAAATTACCTGGATAGAAGGATAGTAGTTGTTTTAAGCTAAAGGTCCTAATTGTGAAAAAGTAAATAAAGTGGGAGGATGTCCGGAGTATGCAGATCAGGGAAATGTTGACCAAGATATTAGTTTGGGCTAGGGAAAGGTAATTATGTTGATATTAAAGCTATGATTGGAATGGTGTCAATCTGGTTAGATGAGCCAATTACACAGACCTACTTGTCTCTAGACTCTCAGAGTTCTCGTTGAGCTGTGAAAAATATGTCACGTGGTTGTATAATTGAATTGTAACTATACCTCGGAGGTTATCCTTAGTAAAGCACTAGGTTTATTAGTGAGTTGAGTTCTAATCCTAACCCTCGTTATCAGTTTAGTTAACTAAATAACAACGTGCCGTGTTGATTGAACACTGATCACAAACGGAAGGAGTCCGTCGGGTTAAATTGACAAAACCTTAAATGAAAACTAACAACCATTTCATCATACTAATGAGATCAAACCAAATCAAATATTATACAGCATTATAGTTGATATACTAAAAGTAAAGCAGATAGAAACCTAACAGATACCTAAACAGTTGATATGACTCCATCCTAGGTTGGGGTTATATAGTCAAGGCACTAGCTAGATCTTAACAGCTCTTAAGAGGTCTCTTTGAAATAGTCAATAGGTATACTAGGTCATTCATGTCTCAATTGCTAAGTTCCGTGTCCTAAAAGCGCATTAGATGTGTCTCGGGAACTCCGGCCATACTGAGTTCATAGAATATTCCAATACAGTATAACCAGGGGTCTTAATCCTATGAAGTAGCTAAGTTCATATAATGGACAAGTCCTGATCACAACCTAGGTTGGTCAATCCTTAAGATGCTAGCATACAAATCTATTAGACTCACAAGTCCAGCATAATAACAGTAACCGTACTAATTTAACATAACTACGCTAACCCAAACTTCTATCATGACAACATACAGATTAATTAAGCTAACATGGTAATATCGTAACGCATTACTAAACATAAAAGTTAAGAATACTTGTTTAATACAAATGACAAGCATTTCGGATAAAAACCTGAAAAGGCTGAAGAAATCTGCCCGAGATCGCAGGGCCTCGCCGGGATATCCTTCGAAAAATAAAAGCTAAGCTAGCTACTATTAAAAGCTAACTAAAACTTGAAAATATATTGTGAATTGTAAATTGATTATGTGTTGGAATGGATGGAGAGAGCCCTTTAAATAGACTTAATTTTTGCCTGCAAACGGTTAGTAGGCCATTTGGCAAGTCGTTTGCAGGGGCCGTTTGCCAGACCAGGACATTTGCTGAGAGCGTGTGGCAGGCCATTTACAAGCCAGGCAAGCCATTTGGCAGGCCGTTTGGCAGGCCGTTTGCTTGCCTGGTCAGCTAAAATTCACTGGATCCACTACAAGAAAACTGTTATCTTAGGACCCCCAAAAGGGTCGTAAAAAGCCTATTCTTAGGACCTTTGGCCTCATAGGACCCTCAAACCATTGGACGTATAGGTGGGCGTCGTATTAACCAAAAAGGGTCCTAATGTTTATAGGACCGGTTTCATGAGTCCTATTAACAGCATAAAAAGTGTCCTTATAGAAGACCATCTTAGAACCCTTTATAATATACTCTGACGCATAAATTTGTGTTGTTAGAACCTATTAGGACTCCAAAAAAGTGTACTAATATAATTTAGTACCACAAAAAAGGTCCTAATATAAGTAGATGTTAATTAAGTACCACAAAAAAGGGTCATAATATAATTTAGTACCACAAAAAAGGGTCTTAATATAATTTGGTACCACAAAATAGGGTCCTAATATAATTTAGTACCACAAAAAAGGATCCTAATAAAACTAGATGTTAATTAAGTACCATAGAAAAGGGTTCTAATTCAATTTAGTACCACAAAAAGGGTCCTAAGTTAACTATATGTTAATTAAGTACTACAAAAAAGAGTCCTAATTATAAGTAGATGTTAATTTTGTACCACAAAAAAAGGGTCCTGAGATATGTATATGTTAGTACCAAAAAAGGGTCCTAACAAGTAATAGGCTTTCCGAATATCAGGTTCGGATATTCGGGTCGATTTCGGGTTTTGGGCCAGGATATGGTAATTGGGCCTTTCTAGCCCAGTTCACATAATTGGGTCTTTGGGATCTGCTTCAGCTATCTGGGCCTATCCCACGTTTAAGCTTACTGGGCCTTTTGTGCCCTGTAATCCTATTTGGGCCTTACGGGCCTGATTCAGCCATTTTGGGCATGCTTCAGCTATTTGGTCCTTTTGGTCCTGGTTCGGATCCAGTTTTCTTTTGCTGCATTAATTTAATATTCATTACAATTACAAAACAAATATTAATATTGTTGCAATCCAAAAAATATTACAGATTACAGATTATAATATTGTTTCAACCTTACAAATGCAAGAACATGTCTAGGTAACATCAACATATAACAGATCATTGTCTCAAACACACAAACTAATAAAACAATTAATATTCATGTTCAAACATTATAATCAAACCGGCCAGCATTACAAAACACACAAACTCTTCAATCCGCCACCAATCTATCTTGATCAGTCATCAAAATCTGCCACCTACAATTAAACCATCCACGTATAAGCATAAAGGTGCACGTTATAAAAATGAATTCATAATTTTAGTACAAAATTAACAAAGATATACCTCGATCAACGCAGTAGGCCAAGCAGTAGACGTACCAATGACGTCATGAATGTATCTCATATGCTCATATGGCCTAAATAAAACTTCATTTCTTTCGATGGCCACTTGAAGCTCTACCTCACACCAACCAGCTCCAAGTTCTGTCTGCAAAACAACCGTAGTTGGATCCATGCTTACCAACTTTCCTCTTGCTACCTTGTTGTTTGTAATGCTTTTCACATACACTTCATCTCTCACCTAAAATTTAGTTTCCAAAAAAAAAAAACATTTATGAAGGCTAAAAGGGCAGAAAAACAGTAAGGTAAGCTATTAAATTGAAACATACCTTTAAACTTTTAATAACCGAACCATTATCCTGATGACCCGAACCTTCATTCTCAACACCAGAACCATTATTCTTCCGAGCCAACTGGGCTTTTAACCTTGAATTTTCATTCTCAAGTTCTGCTTACGAACGGCTGATCGACCAGGTACTACGCCCCACAAGTCTTTAGCACGAATGCCAAGTCCATATGTTTATGCAGAACCAGAATTATTGCGCCCATTACCTGGGAAAAAACATCGTCTGGTCCAGGTGTATCAGTTTCACCGTCCACAAGTTTGTCCGTAAGTTCTTTCATTTGTTTCTGCATAAAAAAATTAATATTTAAACAGGCATATAAATATATGTCATGCAACATATTTCGGTATGACAAAAATGATTCTACTTTAGTATTCGATATATGCAATGCCCAATCAAAGTATAGCCCAATCACACCCAGATATTCGATGTATATCCAATGCTTAACATATTAATGCTAGACTAGGATTTTTGGATTTCAACATTAATACATAATGAAAAGCAAGTGGTGACTATCAATTGAAGACTCTATTAATATTCACCTCAAATAAATTGGCTAGAAGATTATCAAGTGGTTTATGGTGATTAACATATAAATATACAACTAATTAACTTAAAAGATAAAATAACCCAACTGAAGCGCAGGAACATATCACAAAGGTAAAAGTCACTAAAAGTCTACTTCAAATGCAATAAAAACCTCATAGGTGGTTTATGGTGATTAACATATAAATATACATCTACTGATATCATGTGTAGGATATATTTGATCCACTTTTGATTCTTTCATACATCATAATAGTGTTTGTAAAATTACTTATGAGTACAGTTGCAGCTTCACCATCAGCACTTCCATTTGTAAAACATTTCTTAAACATATTGACCCGAGTAGGTTCTCTTCCAAAATTTGTCTGCAATGAGTAAAAACGAGGTAACTATTAACAGTGTATATTCAAAAGCTATACTATATTAATAATTTCCCCATGATATTACCTTCAGTTCTTTACGAATTCTTGCAAAACTTTTTTTCCCGGTCAATTGCGTCAACTTCTTGTTACCCCTATTGGCTTTATTTTTGTCGGTCATAGCCTAAAAAAGAAAATATATTAAATATTCTTATATGAAAATAATATAATATACAAAAAGTTACACCAAGTGTAAGATTATTTCATACCTTCACCCTTTCTCTACTCTAATATTTAAGAACTCTTCTCCAATGTCTTTTGGTCAGTTCTTCAGGTGGTGAATTCAATTGAACCTCCATTGATAAAGACGGATCAAAGTAGGTTTCCTTTATTCTCGCCCTCCAATTTTTCATTTTTCGACCATATGACTGGAGTATCCAAGAATCAGTAGTTTGTGGAATATCAAAATTTGTCTACAAATTATAAAAAGAGAAAACATATCACATAAGAAGTAAAAAAGGCTTATTATCACACAGATTTTAAATTACATACCCTTAAGAAGTTGAGCAACTTATCTTTTGTTTTTGTGTTTTAACTTGATTCCACGGTCTATAAACTGGACAATATTGGTAGCTCCGCAATAAGTTACCAAGAAAATGGGTGAGTTTACTACTGTTTTTTCAAATCGGCTGTCCATGTTCATTAACAAAAATTGGAATTCGAACAGATGCCTTCTATTTCCAGATTTTTCGCATAAGTGCCGGTCCTCGAACTCTGTCGCCTTTATCTAAAAAATATGAGCACTTGATTTACAACTGATATAATACTAAACAATCAACAATATAAATCAAATAAACAAAATAAATTAGAAAAACAAAAAATAACCTGATTCGTCTACTAGTTGGGTGGTTTGCTGATCAACATTCATCACAGGTTGAGTACTCGCATTTACTTCTTTACTCGCATAATAAAAAGGATACTGAAAGTTAGAATACATTCTTTAACATAATAAAAAGAATCAAGCAATATATAACAAATAAACCTTCTAGTTGTTGGGTGGTTTCTCGTTGGTGGTCTTCAAAATCATCATAATATTCATTTCCATATACGTAACCATCGTAAATATAATTGTTGGCTTCATACTCAGGCCCGGGCTCCGTATCTGTTTCTTCATCTCTAAAACTTCTAGCTTCTTCATGTCTAACTTTTTTGTGTCTAGACACCAACTTTCCCTCTAAATTTTGATCTTCAGGATTGTCTGTGTTAAGTAATGTAATCAATACATGTATTATTATATATTGTGAATGAATTATCAGTACATGAAGAGGGGCCATATATAGCCAAATACCCTAGCTAAGTATAATGGGCTAAGCCCAACAAGCATAATAAATGGGCTGAATATTGCCTAAACCCAACAGAAACAAACAACAAAAAACAAGCCCGATACAGCAAAAACAATTAATACCCCCAGATCAAGGTTTAATGTGAAATATATCACCAAACACATCTAAATTCCATACATCCGCAACCCTGCTAATACCTTCATAAATAATACATTATATGTGTACAGAGTAATGAAATAGTTAATATGAACTCACCATGACTGACTCTTATTCCATCTGGAGCTTTACTTTTTTTAACCCTCGGCCTCATATCACTTGTTTGGCCCTTGGATTTTACGTATAACCCTTTAGAGTTATCAGGAGTAACATGAACTCTTTTATTTGTTAAACTCGCTTTTCTCATTGTATTGGGAGCAAGGAACTGTTTGCTTTTGCTTTTCTTGGTGGTTTGAGTCACAGTAGCCTCAACCTGTTTACCGGATCTAAGCTTGCAAGAGTTTTTGTTTCCTTCCATTAACATAATCTAAAAGAATGTAACGAACAATACGTACTCAGCAATTATATGAATAACATGTAATCATTTAATATAAAATACTTGTATATTTATAAACCTTTTAGCTACATAAAAATAAAAATTAATAAAGCAAGCATAATACGCATTTTGGATGGTCCATAATCCACACATAATACGGAGTTGCATCTTTTCATCGTCTTATGCTCAAAAAGATTTAAGATTGCTTGGAAGTTAATTCAAATTTATGGCTATTTTTATTTAAAATGCTTGTTATTGGAAGTTAATTCTACAGAGTAGTTGACTATTTTAAATGCAAAATTAATCAAAGCATGGCCGAATTTGTTAAAGACAACATTTGTAGTGACCCGAACTTTTCCATGTTTATATATATATTAAATGAAATTGTTATTTACATGATTAAGTGTTTCCAACATATTAATCAATCAAACTTGTTAAGACTTGATTAATTGAAATAGGTTTCATATAGACAATTGACCACCCAAGTTGACCGGTGATTCATGAACGTTAAAACTTGTAAAAACTATACGATGACATATATATGGTTATATATAGTTAACATGATTTTATTATAAGTATGTATCTCATTAGGTATTTTAACAATGAGTTATATACATAAAAATGAGACTATTAATTTAAGAAACTCGAAAACGATATATATAATGATTATCGTTATAACAACGTCTTACTAGGTACATATGAATCATATTAAGGTATTGATACACTTGGTTAATTATGTTAAATGATAAATAAATATATTATTAAGTGTATTAACAATGAAATACATATGTAAAAATAAGACTACTAACTTAATGATTTCGAAACGAGACATATATGTAACGATTATCGTTGTAACGACATTTAACTGTATGTATATCATACTAAGATATATTATATATCATAATATCATGATAATATAACAATTTAACATCACATTTGTTATAATAAACAATGGGTTAACATCATTCAACAAGATCGTTAACCTAAAGGATTCAAAACAACATTTACATGTAACGACTAACGATGACTTAACGACTCAGTTAAAATGTATATACATGTAGTATTTTAATATGTATTCATACACTTTTGAAAGACTTCAAGACACTTATCAAAATACTTCTACTTAACAAAAATGCTTACAATTACATCCTCGTTCAGTTTCATCAACAATTCTACTCGTATGCACCCGTATTCGTACTCGTACAATACACAGCTTTTAGATGTATGTACTATTGGTATATACACTCCAATGATCAGCTCTTAGCAGCCCATGTGAGTCACCTAACACATGTGGGAACCATCATTTGGCAACTAGCATGAAATATCTCATAAAATTACAAAAATATGAGTAATCATTCATGACTTATTTACATGAAAACAAAATTACATACCCTTTATATCTAATCCATACACCAACGACCAAAAACACCTACAAACACTTTCATTCTTCAATTTTCTTCATCTAATTGATCTCTCTCAAGTTCTATCTTCAAGTTCTAAGTGTTCTTCATAAATTCCAAAAGTTCTAGTTTCATAAAATCAAGAATACTTCCAAGATTGCAAGTTTACTTCCAAGTTTTCTAAATCCATTCCAAGTAATCATCCAAGATCAAGAAACCTTTGTTACTTACAGTATGTTATCTATCTAATACAAGGTAATAATCATATTCAAACTTTAATTCAATTTCTATAACTATAACAATCTTATTTCGAGTGGAAATCTTACTTGAAATTGTTTTCGTGTCATGATTCTGCTTCAAGAACTTTCAAGCCATCCAAGGATCCTTTGAAGCTAGATCTATTTTTCTCATTTCCAGTAGGTTTATCCAAGGAACTTGAGGTAGTAATGATGTTCATAACATCATTCGATTCATACATATAAAGCTATCTTATTCGAAGGTTTAAACTTGTAATCACTAGAACATAGTTTAGTTAATTCTAAACTTGTTCGCAAATAAAAGTTAATCCTTCTAACTTGACTTTTAAAATCAACTAAACACATGTTCTATATCTATATGATATGCTAACTTAATGATTTAAAACCTGGAAACACGAAAAACACCGTAAAACCGGATTTACGCCGTCGTAGTAACACCGCGGGCTGTTTTAGGTTAGTTAATTAAAAACTATGATAAACTTTGATTTAAAAGTTTTTATTCTGGGAAAATTATTTTTATTATGAACATGAAACTATATCCAAAAATTATGGTTAAACTCAAAGTGGAAGTATGTTTTCTAAAATGGTCATCTAGACGTCGTTCTTTCGACTGAAATGACTACCTTTACAAAAATGACTTGTAACTTATTTTTCCGACAATAAACCTATACTTTTTCTATTTAGATTCATAAAATAGAGTTCAATATGAAACCATAGCAATTTGATTCACTCAAAATGGATTTAAAATGAAGAAGTTATGGGTAAAACAAGATTGGATAATTTTTCTCATTTTAGCTACGTGAAAATTGGTAACAAATCTATTACAACCATAACTTAATCAACTTGTATTGTATATTATGTAATCTTGAGATACCATAGACACGTATACAATGTTTCGACCTATCATGTCGACACATCTATATATATTTCGGAACAACCATAGACACTCTATATGTGAATGTTGGAGTTATCTATACAGGGTTGAGGTTGATTCCAAAATATATATAGTTTGATTTGTGATCAATACTGAGATACGTATACACTGGGTCGTGGATTGATTCAAGATAATATTTATCGATTTATTTCTGTACATCTAACTGTGGACAACTAGTTGTAGGTTACTAACGAGGACAGCTGACTTAATAAACTTAAAACATCGAAATGTATTAAAAGTGTTGTAAATATATTTTGAACATACTTTGATATATATGTATATATTGTTATAGGTTCGTGAATCAACCAGTGGCCAAGTCTTACTTCCCGACGAAGTAAAAATCTGTGAAAGTGAGTTATAGTCCCACTTTTAAAATCTAATATTTTTGGGATGAGAATACATGCAGGTTTTATAAATGATTTACAAAATAGACACAAGTACGTGAAACTACATTCTATGGTTGAATTATCGAAATCGAATATGCCCCTTTTTATTAAGTCTGGTAATCTAAGAATTAGGGAACAGACACCCTAATTGACGCGAATCCTAAAGATAGATCTATTGGGCCTAACAAACCCCATCCAAAGTACCGGATGCTTTAGTACTTCGAAATTTATATCATATCCGAAGGGTGTCCCGGAATGATGGGGATATTCTTATATATGCATCTTGTTAATGTCGGTTACCAGGTGTTCACCATATGAATGATTTTTATCTCTATGTATGGGATGTGTATTGAAATATGAAATCTTGTGGTCTATTGTTACAATTTGATATATATAGGTTAAACCTATAACTCACCAACATTTTTGTTGACGTTTAAAGCATGTTTATTCTCAGGTGAATACTAAGAGCTTCCGCTGTTGCATACTAAAAAGGACAAGATTTGGAGTCCATGTTTGTATGATTATGTGTAAAAACTGCATTCAAGAAACTGATTTCGATGTAACATATTTGTATTGTAAACCATTATGTAATGGTCGTGTGTAAACAGGATATTTTAGATTATCATTATTTGATAATCTACGTAAAGCTTTTTAAACCTCTATTTATGAAATAAAGGTTATGGTTTGTTTTAAAAATGAATGCAGTCTTTGAAAAACGTCTCATATAGAGGTCGAAACCTCGCAACGAAATCAATTAATATGGAACGTTTTTAATCAATAAGAACGGGACATTTCAGTTGGTATCCGAGCGTTGGTCTTAGAGAACCAGAAAATTTGCATTAGTGTGTCTTATCGAGTTTGTTAGGATGCATTAGTGAGTCTGGACTTCGACCGTGTTTTCTTTAAAAATGATTGCTTAACATTTTTGTTGGAAACTATATATTATTAACATGTATATATTATGTGATATATTAATCTCTTAACATGTTTGATATTGTGTGATAGATGTCTACCTCTAGCACAAATCCCATTGACTCGCCTAATAATAACGAAGAGTCGAATATATATTGGACTGATTCACAAGTTCCCGAAGAAGAACCGGAAGAAGAATTAGAACCGGAAGAAGAATCAGAACCGGAAGAGGAGGAACCGGAGGAGGAAATAAAACCGGCGGGGGAAATAATAAAATGGTTAAGTAAAAGAAAATCCTCAACCAACCGACCAAGGCTAATTATGGTCAATGATGTTTCCGCCAAGGAAGCAAAATATTGGGAGGATTACCAATTCTCCGATGAATCGGATTCCGACGAGAATTCCGATGATGTTATAGAAATTACCCCAACTGAATTTAAAAAGGCAAAAGAAAATAATAAGGGAAAGGGCATAAAAATAGAGAAATCTAATTCCAACCCCGATGAACTTTATATGTATCGTCAACTCCCGAAGCCCTTAAGTTGTAACAATGACCCGGGAACCTCTAAACCACCAGGTTTTTATAAACGGTTGTGGAAAATGACAGCTCGTATTAGGGGAACATCATATATCCCTAGAAACTTGGCAAAACGAACCAAAACCGAAGAAGAAGAAACGAGCGAGTCGGAATAAGATAGTTGTATTCGTGTGGTGTAATATATGTAATATAGTGTGCTTATGCTTTATGATATATGTAAAAATTGCTTGTATTAATAAGTATTTTTTTTTTTTATGAATCTAACTCTTGTCTATTTTACAGTATAAAAACACAAAATGGATAGACAACCCAATATTTTAAGAGACCTACCCGGAGACATGATTGATGAAATCTTGTCTAGAGTCGGTCAGAATTCCTCGGCACAACTATTTAAGGCGAGATCAGTTTGTAAGACATTCGAAGAACGTTCCAAGAATGCCTTGGTTTATAAAAGGCTTTCGTTCGAAAGATGGGGGATATCACATTGGGAAATCCATAAGTTACGATGTGTTTACTTTGACGCATATATTGCGAGGAACCCAAATGCTATTTTACGCAATGGGTTAAGAAATTATTTTGACTCAATATATCCGAATATTGGACTTCGTGATTTAGAAAAAGCGGCTAACATGCAACATAAAGAAGCATGTTATGCTTACGGATTAGTAATGTTCGCTTCTCACGAAAGTGAGAACAAGAACATCGGGCTACAACTATTAAACAAAACGTTCCCACAAGTGACGGAGTCGGTAATTGGGGTAAGAAATGAGGTTTTTAGATTGTTACGGGACTGTTGGACATTACGTAACACTCGTCCCTTTGACGACATTACAACACACTGTCTTATCAACGGCCATAACGGTTATGTTCCACAAGACCAAGGATGGGAAGTAATCCTAGTAAAACCAGAATGCACGACTTGTTTCTGAACGTATGAATTACGTGTCTTTATTGCCTTTGCTGAACGACTTGTGTACTAGCTAGAATTATCTTCACAAATATCTTGTATCAAAGTTATTGTGTGCTATATTTCATGCTTTATGTAAAATAAGCGGTATTGTAAGTTTGTAAAATATTGTATAAAAGTTTGAACGCGAAATATTATTATAATCAGTTTTTCATATAGAATTGTAGTAGTTGAATTGTATATTAGCTACTAAGTATGAACTTAACGGGTAGGTACTATCCGAATTTAAACTTATAAAACGCTAATATGAAGAAAAAGCTTTTATAAATGAGTTCATATTATGCTACGAAATACTATTAACTACTTTTAATATTCTGTATGATTAACTTGTTCCATTTGACTATTTTGAAGGAAATGGCACCGACTACTCGACACACCGTGAATATGAATGAAGAGGAATTCCGTACTTTTCTAGCTTCAAACATAGCCGCAGTACAGGCTGCGCTACATACCAACAATAACATTGGATCTAGCAGTACAGGAAATCGTGTAGGATGCACCTATAAAGAATTCACTGCCTGTAAACCTTTGGAATTTGATGGAACCGAAGGACCGATCGGATTGAAACGGTGGACCGAGAAGGTCGAATCGGTGTTTGCCATAAGTAAGTGTACTGAAGAGGACAAAGTGAAGTACGCTACGCATACCTTCACAGGTTCTGCGTTAACATGGTGGAATACCTATCTAGAGCAAGTGGGACAAGATGATTTGTACGCACTACCGTGGTCAGCATTCAAGCACTTGATGAATGAGAAGTACCGTCCCAGAACCGAGGTCAATAAGCTCAAGACAGAACTTAGAGAGTTACGAACCCAAGGATTTGATATTACCACATACGAAAGACGATTCACAGAATTGTGCCTATTGTGTCCGGGAGCGTTCGAAGATGAGGAAGAGAAGATCGACGCATTTGTGAAAGGATTACTGGAAAGAATCCAAGAAAATATAAGTTCACACGAGCCCGCCTCCATACAACAGGCATGTAGAATGGCTCACAAACTAGTGAACCAGATTGAAGAAAGAATTAAAGAACAGACTGCTGAAGAGGCCAATGTGAAGCAAGTCAAAAGAAAGTGGGAGGAAAACAGTGATAAGAATCACCAATACAACAACAACCGCAATTACAACAATAATCGCAACAATTATCCCAACAATCGCAACATCAATCGCAACTACAACAAACGGCCCAACAACAACAACAACAACAACAACAACAACAACAACAACAACAACAACAACAACAACTACAACAATCATCCCAACAACAATAATAACCGCAACAACAACAACAACCAGAAGCAGCTATGCCAAAGGTGTGAAAAGTATCACTCGGGGTTCTGCACTAAATTTTGCAACAAGTGTAAAAGAAATGGTCATAGCGCGGCGAAGTGTGAGGTCTACGGACCAGGGGTTAATAGAACGAAAGGAACAAATGGTGTCGGAACGAGTAATGGCATAGCAAGTAGTGTCGGAGCAAGTTATGCCAATGTAGTTTGTTATAAATGTGGAAAACCGGGCCACATTATTAGAAATTGCCCGAACCAGAGAACACGAATGGACAAGGCCGCGGAAGAGTTTTCAATATTAATGCGGCAGAGGCACAGGAAGACCCGGAGCTTGTTAAAGGTACATTTCTTATTGACAATAAATCTGCTTATGTTTTATTTGATTCGGGTGCGGATAGAAGCTATATGAGTAGAGATTTTTGTGCTAAATTAAGTTATCCATTGACGCCTTTGGATAGTAAATTTTTACTCGAATTAGCAAATGGTAAATTAATTTCAGCAGATAATATATGTCAGAATCGAGAAATTAAACTGGTTAGCGAAACATTTAAGATTGATTTGATACCAGTAGAGTTAAGGAGTTTTGATGTGATAATCGGTATGGACTGGTTGAAAGAAGTGAAAGCAGAGATCGTTTGTTACAAAAATGCAATTCGCATTATACGAGAAAAAGGAAAACCCTTAATGGTGTACGGAAAAAAGGGCAACACGAAGCTACATCTTATTAGTAATTTAAAGGCACAAAAACTAATAAGAAAAGGTTGCTATGCTGTTCTAGCACACGTCGAGAAAGTACAAACTGAAGAAAAGAGCATCAATGATGTTCCCATTGCAAAAGAATTTCCCGATGTATTTCCGAAAGAATTACCGGGATTACCCCCACATCGATCCGTTGAATTTCAAATAGATCTTGTACCAGGAGCTGCACCAATAGCTCGTGCTCCTTACAGACTCGCACCCAGCGAGATGAAAGAACTGCAAAGCCAATTACAAGAACTATTAGAACGTGGTTTCATTCGACCAAGCACATCACCATGGGGAGCTCCTGTTTTGTTTGTCAAGAAGAAGGATGGTACATTTAGGTTTTGTATTGACTACAGAGAGTTGAACAAACTTACCATCAAAAACCGTTATCCACTGCCGAGAATTGACGACTTATTTGATCAACTACAAGGCTCGTCGGTTTATTCGAAGATCGATTTATGTTCTGGATATCATCAAATGCGAGTAAAGGAGGATGATATTCCAAAAACTGCTTTTAGGACGCGTTATGGTCATTACGAGTTTATGGTTATGCCATTTGGATTGACTAACGCACCAGCTGTGTTCATGGACCTTATGAACCGAGTGTGTGGGCCATATCTTGACAAGTTTGTCATTGTTTTCATCGATGACATACTTATTTACTCAAAGAATGATCAAGAGCACGAAGAACATTTGAGAAAAGTGCTAGAAGTATTGAGGAAAGAAAAACTGTACGCTAAGTTTTCAAAGTGTGCATTTTGGTTGGAAGAAGTTCAATTCCTCGGTCACATAGTGAACAAAGAAGGTATCCAGGTGGACCCGGCAAAGATCGAAACCGTTGAAAGGTGGGAAACCCCAAAAACTCCGAAGCATATACGTCAATTTTTAGGATTGGCTGGTTACTACAGAAGATTCATCCAAGATTTCTCCAAAATAGCAAAACCCTTGACTGCATTAACGTATAAAGGGAAGAAATTTGAATGGAAGGATGAACAAGAGAAGGCGTTTCAATTATTGAAGAAAATGCTAACTACGGCACCTATATTGTCATTGCCTGAAGGGAATGATGATTTTGTGATTTATTGTGATGCATCAAAGCAAGGTCTCGGTTGTGTATTAATGCAACAGACAAAGGTGATTACTTATGCGTCTAGACAATTGAAGATTCACGAGCAAAATGATACGACGCATGATTTGGAATTAGGCGCGGTTTTTTTTTTTTTTGCATTAAAGACTTGGAGGTACTACTTATATGGGGTCAAAAGTATTATATATACCGACCACAAAAGTCTTCAACACATATTTAATCAGAAACAACTGAATATGAGGCAGCGTAGGTGGATTGAATTGTTGAATGATTACGACTTTGAGATTCGTTACCACCCGGGGAAGGCAAATGTGGTAGCCGATGCCTTGAGCAGAAAGGACAGAGAACCCATTCGAGTAAAATCTATGAATATAATGATTCACACTAACCTTACTACTCAAATAAAGGAGGCGCAACAAGGAGTTTTAAAAGAGAGAAATTTAAAGGATGAAATACCCAAAGGATCGGAGAAGCATCTTAATATTCGGGAAGACGGAACCCGGTATAGGGCTGAAAGAATTTGGGTACCAAAGTTTGGAGATATGAGAGAAATGGTACTTAGAGAAGCTCATAAAACCAGATACTCAATATATCCTGGAACGGGGAAGATGTACAAGGATCTTAAGAAACATTTTTGGTGGCCAGGTATGAAAGCTGATATTGCTAAATATGTAAGAGAATGTTTGACGTGTTCTAAGGTCAAAGCTGAACATCAGAAACCATCAGGTCTACTACAACAACCTGAAATCCCGGAATGGAAATTGGAAAACATTACCATGGATTTCATTACTAAATTGCCAAGGACTGCAAGTGGTTATGATACTATTTGGGTAATAGTTGATCGTCTCACCAAATCAGCACACTTCCTGCCAATAAGAGAAGATGACAAGATGGAGAAGTTAGCACGACTCTATTTGAAGGAAGTCGTCTCCAGACATGGAATACCAATCTCTATTATCTCTGATAGGGATGGCAGATTTATTTCAAGATTCTGGCAGACATTACAGCAAGCATTGGGAACTCATCTAGACATGAGTACTACCTATCATCCACAAACTGATGGGCAGAGCGAAAGGACGATACAAACGCTTGAAGACATGCTACGAGCTTGTGTTATTGATTTCGAAAATAGTTGGGATCGACATCTACCGTTAGCAGAATTTTCCTACAACAACAGCTACCATTCAAGCATTGAGATGGCGCCGTTTGAAGCACTTTATGGTAGAAAGTGCATGTCTCCGATTTGTTGGAGTGAAGTGGGGGATAGACAGATTACGGGTCCGGAGATAATACAAGAAACTATCGAGAAAATCATCCAAATTCAACAAAGATTGAAAACCGCCCAGAGTCGACAAAAGAGCTACGCGGACAGTGAAAGAAAAGATATAGAGTTTGAAATTAGAGAAATGGTCATGCTTAAGGTTTCACCTTGGAAAGGCGTTGTTCGATTTGGTAAACGGGGAAAACTAAATCCAAGGTACATTGGACCATTCAAGATTATAGATCGTGTCGGACCAGTAGCTTACCAACTGGAGCTACCTCAACAACTCGCGGTTGTACATAACACTTTCCACGTCTCAAATTTGAAGAAATGTTTTGCTAAAGAAGATCTCACTATTCCGTTGGACGAAATCCAAATCAATGAAAAACTTCAATTCATTGAAGAACCCGTCAAAATAATGGATCGTGAGGTTAAGAGACTTAAACAAAACAAGATACCGATTGTTAAGGTTTGATGAAATGCTCGTAGAGGACCCGATTTCACCTGGGAGTATGAAGATTAGATGAAGAAGAAATACCCGCATTTATTTCCAGAAGATACGTCAACACCTCCAACTGCTTAAAATTTCGGGACGAAATTTATTTAACGGGTAGGTACTGTAGTGACCCAAACTTTTCCATGTTTATATATATATTAAATGAAATTGTTATTTACATGATTAAGTGTTTCCAACATGTTAATCAATCAAACTTGTTAAGACTTGGTTAATTGAAATAGGTTTCATATAGACAATTGACCACCCAAGTTGATCGGTGATTCACGAACGTTAAAACTTGTAAAAACTATACGATGACATATATATGGTTATATATATAGTTAACATGATTTTATTATAAGTATGTATCTCATTAGGTATTTTAACAATGAGTTATATACATAAAAATGAGACTATTAATTTAAGAAACTCGAAAACGATATATATAACGATTATCGTTATAACAACGTCTTACTAGGTACATATGAATCATATTAAGGTATTGATACACTTGGTTAATTATGTTAAATGATAATTAAATATATTATTAAGTGTATTAACAATGAAATACATATGTAAAAATAAGACTACTAACTTAATGATTTCGAAACGAGACATATATGTAACGATTATCGTTGTAACGACATTTAACTGTATGTATATCATACTAAGATATATTATATATCATAATATCATGATAATATAACAATTTAACATCACATTTGTTATAATAAACAATGGGTTAATGTAACGACCCTACTTTTTCCGTTATCTTTTACCGTTAACTATTTAACGACCGTTAATTGTTATTCGTGCCACGTCATTTCTATGACCTATATTATTATTTTTGTAATAATATATTAATTATTATGCGTTATATGAATATTTGTATTCATATTTTAAATTATACGTTCCTACGAGTCGCGGATTTCTATCCGGCGAATCTTTTCGGTTTTCAAACCAACGGTCGAACTTTTGGAATTTTTAAGTCCTAATTATTTTAATTATGATATTTTGATGTCATATGATTATATATAGTGTTTATATATTTTATCCGTCGCGTAGTTGTTATCTCTCCGAAAAATCAATCGCGTAGTAGCGTTTTCGCGTTTCGGGCTTCGATCGGGCGTTCGGGCTAAAAGAAATTACATATTTATCATTGTGGGCCATGTGGGGCCCACCCCATTCAGTTGTTGGCCGAAAATTCCCTTAGGGAGGGGGTGGTTTGTGATTTTATTTCATTATTCCATTTTTCATTTTCTAAACACTAGCATTTCCTCTCAAACCTAATTACTCCCATTTTATTTTCTTCCTCCTCTTCTCTTTTTTTTTTTGAGCCGTCACCCTAGCTCCACCAAATCATCATCATCTTCATCTAATCTTGCATGGATCATCAAATAGATTGCATAATCGGATTCTACACGTTCTTCTCTACAAGTTAACATCTCTTGATTATTGATTAGGGTATAAACCCTAACCCTAGATTTTTTTTAATTTTTCTTTATTTTTCTGTATTTTGATTATATTTTATTAGTATGATGATTATTAGTTGTTGTAATGATTGATTGTGTTCGTAGAATTACTCGATTGCATATTTTTCGGTTTGATAAAATTGGAACAGCAGCTTTTTCGTGTGTTTCTGATATTTTAACTGATGTTGATCATAAAATAAAGTATATAAATGAGTTCCTCTCATCAAGACATTAATTTTAGACTCCGGATTCATGTCGTTTCGATTCCCGGAGCCCTAGTTACGATCAAAGTGGTATTTTGTTAAGATTGAAATGTGATTTTGGTATGAACCAGGTTTGGTCCGACTTTGTGACCATATTTGGTGACTTTAGGGTGTGTTAGTGTGTTACTACTGATGGTGGGGCAAACTTTCATGTTCGGGTCATCTCAATCCGAGCCACGAATCACCCGTTACGTCTAAAACACGTTTTTGATTGAATTAAAGTTCCAAGTAGTGAATTGGCTGTACATCACGACTTGTGGGATGTTCTTGGGGTGTTCTTGAGTGTACCAAAGTGTCGGGTGGTTTGCTTGGGCGGAGATATATGTAAGGCTCGCCGAAAACCGATACCCGGGGCTCAGGATACGACCCGATGAACTTTTGATTTAAAACTTGTGACTAATTATTAAACTTATGATATAAATAATGGATTTCATTATTATTTAATTACTTATGATAAAAAAAGTAATTATTATTATTTACAACTTATGATATATATATTTATTATATCATTTAATTAATACCTATGATTTAATTAACATTTTAATTAAACATATGATAAATGATACTTCATTATTAATGGAAAATACTTATGATAAGTATTAAACTTATATTATGAGATTACTATTATAAGACTTATAATAAGGATTAATTAATTATTTAATTATTCTAAGGCTTAGTTATTATTTAATTATAATTTAATTATTAAATACTTATGATTTAATGATTATAATTAGAAACTTATGATATGATTAATAATTCATTATTAATTAATAATACTTATGATATAATTTAAAATTTATTATTAATGAATAATACTTATATTATGACTAATATTTAATTAATTAATTAAATACTTATGTTATATTAATTATATCATTTAAACTTATATTAACTTTAATAATTCATTTTAATTTAATTAAACTTATGTTATGACATAATTAGACATATTTAACTTTAATAAACGTTATAACTTATATTATTATTATAACTTACACTTTTAAAATTTACATTGACCATGTTTGACCAAGGTTGACTTTTGAGTTGACTTTCGGTTGACTTTGACTTTCAGTTGACTTTTGTTGACTTTCTAATTAAGGAAACTTTCCTAACTTATAAACTTTCCTAAAATAGCAACTTTCTAAATTTGGAAACTTTCCAAAAATAGAAACTTTCCAAAAATAGAAACTTCCAAAAATAGAAACTTTCCAAAAATAGAAACTTTCCAAAAATGGAAACCTGCTAAAAATAGAAACTTTCTAAAAATAGAAAGTGTGTGTCCGTAAGCTGTTCCGATCAAACCGATGCATATTGAGTATTGTTCTATGACTACTTGCAACATGTACAATAGCTGTCATACTAAGACTTGACCTAAGTTAGTTATTTATATCGACCTGCTTTATTTATAGGTCGGCGTTGTGATCATTCCTGATCACTGTACTACATTTGCTGTTCGCTTAATTGTATTGGTTACTTCGTTGCTATTAAGGTGAGTTATAGTCCCATTTTTCTATTTTAACTCTTTTGGGATGAGAATACATGCAATTTATTTTATATTTTGGACACAAGTGGAAGTTGATTTAAATTATTCATTGTGAGTTGAACAAAAATATTCCCTAGTCTGGTAACTGTAATCACTGGTTTCTACTGGTGAACGCGAATCCTACGGATAGATCTATCGGGTTTGACAACCCCATTTCGAGCTAGTCGCGCTAGCAATTTATAATCGGAATGTTTAGTACTTCGTATTTTGTTGTAGATACACTTGTTCGGTGTATATTATTTATTGTGTTTGGCAAGGGTAAATAAATGGTTAAGTGGTTACCAGGTGGCTCACGGAAAATGGAATAATGTTTTATTATATGTTTTCTAGCATATAATTTGGTGGTTTAAAAAGGAGTTTTATGTTTTCAAACATAAATTTTTATTGTTTAAATTAAATATTGTTTGCAATATTAAACCTATAATTCACTCAACATTTTTGTTGACAGTTACTCGCATGTTTTATTCTCAGGTTCATGATTGATTGCTTCCGCTGTGCTTAGAGAGTCTGCATATTTATGATAGCAGCTTTTGTTAAACATTAACTTGCACTCTATTTTGTTACATTTGGTAGTGGTTGTTTGTTGACTTTGTTTTGGCCAACTTTTGGTTAAAGTATTATTGTATAGTTTTTCTAAACTTATATATTTTAGTAGATTTCCTTTATAGGAAATCATTTTTTTTAAATAAAGAATGCAAGGTTGTTTTATTAAATTCATATAGAGTTTCGATCAAGCTGTGGGACCAAGTGACGGAGCCGTTAAGTGTTTTGACGGAGTCGCCACAGTTGGTATCAGAGCTCTGGTTGTAGGGAATTAGGCTGCATTGATGTCGTTACCCGGGTCAATAGGGTGCATTAGTGAGTCTAGTCTACAGCCCGGCCTATTATATATTATTATATGTGATTATTTGTGTCGTGTTGGTATGTATATTGTTATCATACATACATTTCTATTATGTTCTGAATCCGGGAGGAACTCCCATTCCGATTTAAACGTATTCTCCGACTCATGCGAGTTCATCTTTTAAAGGAACACCTCGGTTAGTGAAACCGAGGGGGTGTCATTCTTGACTTCTGGAATTCTCGACATTTCTATGTCATAATTAGTGTTTATTGATATAACGTTTAAGTTACATTACGTGTTCTAGAATTCTCGGCATTTCTATGTCATCTATTATGGTTATGTATATAACGTTTGAGTTATATTACGCGAGATGTCATTCTTGACTTCTAAATGCTCGGCATTTCAATGTCAGCTATTATGTTTAGGTATATAACATTTTTGTTATATTACGTGCATTTGTGCCGTTGTGCCTATGTGCTTTGGTTGTTGAAACGGAAAACGTCATTCTTACTTTTAGAGATTCTTGGTACTTCGAAGACATTTTTATCTCATCGTTACTCCTATTCATTACTTTCGATGTCTCTGTCTCTTGTGCTATCCTTAGCACATTGTTAAGAAATTGTTTTAGGGAAATTGTGTTGAAATTCGAGGTTGACCGCGTGTCCTGACCTCATGTAGTGCTATTGGAATGGAACTATGACTTAGTGAAATATAATGGCGTCAGGCCAACGTGATTATATTACGTTAATTCATAAAGAAGTCCCAATATTGTGACATGAGGAATAGAAAGCGAGTCAAAGAAAATTTGTACACCACTCATTCGGAAATTCTAACGTTATTACATGAGTAAGGAAGATACTCATTATCTTATTTGTTGATATGCGAGAGACTCATCTTAACCGAACTACCTACCCCATGTTTTATCATTTATAACTCGCTTGTTAGTGACAGCTTCGCACGTGAATAGTTTTGACCCAAGGACTTGTGTTCTGATAAAAGTCAAGACATTATTTAACTCATTGGTTTTCATGACCTCGTAGCATTTATTGAAGAGATGTCGCAAGACGATTCAAGTCCATCACTCGAGCTTTAACGATCTTACTTCAACTCGTAACCTCTGTGATGCGGATACCCTGCTTTTCATTAAAAATTTTACACATTTGTGTAATTGGGCGGATCTCACGAGATTTATGGGCGAATAGAAGTAATGAAATACTTTGTCATGTATACTATTTATAAAATCATATATGTACTTATGAATTCAAATGGACAAATTTACCCTTACCTATTTTGGCTAGTATACACTAATTTATACCTTCAAAATTATTTTAAAACCACTCTTATTGAGTTGTCTGGTTAACTCAAATTGATTTACGTAAAATGGTACACGTTGTACGTACTTCTAAATTTACTAAGAGCTTCGTTCCATTTATGGGGTTACATTAGACGTTTAAAGTTTTTTTTTTTTCAAAACTTCTTTGGTTGATTACATTAGAATTTTCGCATTACTCTACAAGGTGTTTGGATCACGGTTCTTCTTATTCTCCGTTTAAGGATGGAACTTACCATTAAGTTCGTTGATAGAAACTCTTACACCACTTTGGATTTCGGTTTTATAAAAATTGTTGGAAAGTCCTTGCGCTCATAAAACTTTCCCTCTTATGGTTGGACATGGCCGAAACGCAGACCGATAAATCAAGTTTCTGGGGTACACTCGATGGTCACCTTATTGTAGAAAAGGCGCTAGGTGGGTTTCTACCCCAACTGTTGTTATAATGGGTATCATGGATATATATTACTCTAGACCGTTTGAGGAGTTTCTACTCTCAATTTTCGCTGTCAACCGCAACACCCTCGTAAACATCAATCCTAGGATTCGATACTTTAGGGTGCACGAAATTATTTTTGGAGATTCATCTCACCTGGAGTCGGCCATTCTTTATAACCCATGATTCGCGTTCTTTTCATCCGCACATAAATTTAAGAATATGGATGAATCCTAGACTTCCTCGCTCATTGTACACGGAAGTTCACTCTCGTTGAATTATCACACCTTTCATACGTCTTCCTTTCGAAAATATAATGAAAATTTACTTTGGAGTCCATGATCCTCGTTAACTCCTTTGAGAGAATTGCCTTAAATATCTATGCCACAGATGTGACTACTCCATATTTATTTCTTCCTTCATTATTGCAACTTTATTTCATCCGTTCCAGTTCGTCCCCTTGGGGAGCTCCCGTTTTGTTCGTTGAGAAGAAAGATGGTTCATTTCGTTTGTATATTGATTATCGTGAATTGAACGAGCTTACTGTTAAAAACCGTTACCCTCTTCCGAGAATTGATGATCTGTTCGATCAACTTCAAGGTTCGTCCGTTTATTATAAGATTGATCTTCGTTCCGGTTATCACCAATTACGCGTTAAAGAAACTGATATTCTGAAAACCGCTTTCTGTACCCGTTATAGTCACTTTGAATTTCTTGTTATGCCGTTCAGATTGACAAATGCACCTGTTGTGTTCATGGACCTCATGAACCGTGTGTGTAGACCCTATCTGGACAAATTCGTTACTGTTTTCATCGACCACATCCTTATTTATTCTAAGAGTGATGAAGGGTGAAGAACATTTGAAGTTAGTGCTTGATCTGTTGAGGAAAGAAGAGTTGTACGCTAAGTTCTCTAAGTGTGCTTTCTGGTTAAGAGAAATTCAATTTCCTCGGACATATTGTTAGTAAATAGGGAATACAAGTTGATTCTGCTAAGATTGAGGCGATTGAAAAGTGGGAAGTTCCGAAAACTCCTACTCAGATTCGCCAGTTTCTAGGATTAGCAGGCTATTATAGAAGGTTCATTCAAGATTTTTCACGAGTAGCGAAACCTCTGACTGCTTTAACGCATAAGGGGAAGAAGTACGAGTGGAAGAGTGAACAAGAGTCTGCTTTCCAAACTCTGAAGAAGAAGTTAACTTCTGCACCGATATTATCACCACCTGAGGGTAATGATGATTTGGTTATCTATTGTGATGCTTCGTGTCAAGACTTTAGTTGTGTTTTGATGCAACGAAAGAAAGTTATTGCGTACGCGTCACGTCAGTTGAAGATTCACGAGCAGAATTACGTAACCCATGATTTAGAGTTGAGAGCTGTTGTGTTTGCGCTTAAGATTAGCAGACATTATCTATATGGGGTCAAAGGTACATTGTACACTGATCACAAAAGTCTTCAACATATTCTTGATCAGAAACAGTTAAATATGAGGCAACGAAGATGGGTTGAGACGTTAAATGATTATGATTGCGAACTTTTATATCATCCGGGAAAGGCCAATGATGTGGCTGATGCATTAAGTCGTAAAGAAAGGGCTGAACCTCGCAGGTTTAGGGCCTTGAATATGACAATTCAAACAAACCTCGCTAGGCAGATCCTTGAGGCACAATAAGAAGCCTTGAAGGAGGAAAATTTTGTAACGGGAAGGTCCGAGGCTTGAGTAAACAGTTAGAGGTACAAACCGATGGTACTCGGTATTTTGCGGGATGCCTTTGGGTTCCGAAGTTTGGTGATCTACGAAAACTTGTTTTAGATGAGGCTCATAAGTCTAGGTACTCTATTCATCCTGGTTCAGGAAAGATGTATCATGATCTTAAGGAGCTGTATTGGTGGCCTAATTTGAAAGTTGATGTGGCTACGTATGTGGCTAAGTGTTTGACCTGCGCTAAGGTTAAAGCTGAACATCAAAAACCGTCTGGACTTTTGGTGCAACCTGAAATTCCCGAGTGGAAGTGGGAAGGTATTAAGATGGACTTTATTACGAAGTTACCGGGAGTTGTGGGTGGTTATGATACCATTTGGGTGATTGTTACCGACTCGCTAAGTCAACTCTTTTCTTGCCAATTAAGGAAACATATTCAATGAAGAAGTTTACTCGTTTGTATTTGAAGGAGATTATTTCGAGACATGGTGTTCCCGTATCGATTATGTTGGACTGAGGCAGTCCTAACAAGGTGCTCTAGGAACTAAATTGGATATGAGCACCGCTTATCATCCACAGACGGATGGTCAGAGTGAAAGGACCATTCAAACATAGAAAACATGTTAAGAGCGTGTGTTATTGATTTTGGAAATGGGTGGGATAAATATTTGTCGCTGGATGAGTTTTCTTATAACAGCAGTTATCATGCAAGTATTAAAGCCGCACCATTTGAAGCTCTGTATGGTAGAAAGTGTAGGTCTCCTGTCTGTTGGAATGAGGTTGGGGATGCTCAACTCACATGACCAGAGATCATTCACGAGACTACCTAGAAGATTGCACAGATTAAGGAAAGATTGAGAATCGCCAGAAGTTGGCAAAAGAGCTATGCCAATAAAAGAAGAAACGATATTGAATTTCAGGTCGGTGATCTTGTTATGTTGAAGGTATCACCTTGGAAGGGCTGATACGTTTTGGTAAAAGGGGGAAAGTTGAATCCTCATTTTGTTGAACCTTTTGGGATTATTGAGAGAGTTGGACCAGTGGCTTATCGTTTGAAATTGCCACAAGAACTCAGTGCTATTCGTGACGTTTTTCATGTATCGAATTTAAAGAAGTGTTTGGCCGAGCCCAATGAAACTATTCTTTTTGATGAACTTCATGTTGATAAGCAACTTTATTTTATTGAAGAACCTGTTGAAATTATGGACCGAGAGGTAAAGACTCTTAAGCAGAGTAAAATTCCTATTGTTCGAGTTAGAGGGAACACCGGATGCGGTCCCGAGTTCACTTGGGAGCGTGAAGATCAGATGAAGAAGAAGTACCCGCATTTGTTCCCAAATGCTGAGTCAACCCCTGCACCTGCTTAAATTTCGGGACGAAATTTCCGTAACGGGAAGGTACTGTAACGACCCTACTTTTTCCGTTATCTTTTACCGTTAACTATTTAACGACCGTTAATTGTTATTCGTGCCACGTCATTTCTATGACCTATATTATTATTTTTGTAATAATATATTAATTATTATGCGTTATATGAATATTTGTATTCATATTTTAAATTATACGTTCCTACGAGTCGCGGATTTCTATCCGGCGAATCTTTTCGGTTTTCAAACCAACGGTCGAACTTTTGGAATTTTTAAGTCCTAATTATTTTAATTATGATATTTTGATGTCATATGATTATATATAGTGTTTATATATTTTATCCGTCGCGTAGTTGTTATCTCTCCGAAAAATCAATCGCGTAGTAGCGTTTTCGCGTTTCGGGCTTCGATCGGGCGTTCGGGCTAAAAGAAATTACATATTTATCATTGTGGGCCATGTGGGGCCCACCCCATTCAGTTGTTGGCCGAAAATTCCCTTAGGGAGGGGGTGGTTTGTGATTTTATTTCATTATTCCATTTTTCATTTTCTAAACACTAGCATTTCCTCTCAAACCTAATTACTCCCATTTTATTTTCTTCCTCCTCTTCTCTTTTTTTTTTTGAGCCGTCACCCTAGCTCCACCAAATCATCATCATCTTCATCTAATCTTGCATGGATCATCAAATAGATTGCATAATCGGATTCTACACGTTCTTCTCTACAAGTTAACATCTCTTGATTATTGATTAGGGTATAAACCCTAACCCTAGATTTTTTTTAATTTTTCTTTATTTTTCTGTATTTTGATTATATTTTATTAGTATGATGATTATTAGTTGTTGTAATGATTGATTGTGTTCGTAGAATTACTCGATTGCATATTTTTCGGTTTGATAAAATTGGAACAGCAGCTTTTTCGTGTGTTTCTGATATTTTAACTGATGTTGATCATAAAATAAAGTATATAAATGAGTTCCTCTCATCAAGACATTAATTTTAGACTCCGGATTCATGTCGTTTCGATTCCCGGAGCCCTAGTTACGATCAAAGTGGTATTTTGTTAAGATTGAAATGTGATTTTGGTATGAACCAGGTTTGGTCCGACTTTGTGACCATATTTGGTGACTTTAGGGTGTGTTAGTGTGTTACTACTGATGGTGGGGCAAACTTTCATGTTCGGGTCATCTCAATCCGAGCCACGAATCACCCGTTACGTCTAAAACACGTTTTTGATTGAATTAAAGTTCCAAGTAGTGAATTGGCTGTACATCACGACTTGTGGGATGTTCTTGGGGTGTTCTTGAGTGTACCAAAGTGTCGGGTGGTTTGCTTGGGCGGAGATATATGTAAGGCTCGCCGAAAACCGATACCCGGGGCTCAGGATACGACCCGATGAACTTTTGATTTAAAACTTGTGACTAATTATTAAACTTATGATATAAATAATGGATTTCATTATTATTTAATTACTTATGATAAAAAAAGTAATTATTATTATTATTTACAACTTATGATATATATATTTATTATATCATTTAATTAATACCTATGATTTAATTAACATTTTAATTAAACATATGATAAATGATACTTCATTATTAATGGAAAATACTTATGATAAGTATTAAACTTATATTATGAGATTACTATTATAAGACTTATAATAAGGATTAATTAATTATTTAATTATTCTAAGGCTTAGTTATTATTTAATTATAATTTAATTATTAAATACTTATGATTTAATGATTATAATTAGAAACTTATGATATGATTAATAATTCATTATTAATTAATAATACTTATGATATAATTTAAAATTTATTATTAATGAATAATACTTATATTATGACTAATATTTAATTAATTAATTAAATACTTATGTTATATTAATTATATCATTTAAACTTATATTAACTTTAATAATTCATTTTAATTTAATTAAACTTATGTTATGACATAATTAGACATATTTAACTTTAATAAACGTTATAACTTATATTATTATTATAACTTACACTTTTAAAATTTACATTGACCATGTTTGACCAAGGTTGACTTTTGAGTTGACTTTCGGTTGACTTTGACTTTCAGTTGACTTTTGTTGACTTTCTAATTAAGGAAACTTTCCTAACTTATAAACTTTCCTAAAATAGCAACTTTCTAAATTTGGAAACTTTCCAAAAATAGAAACTTTCCAAAAATAGAAACTTCCAAAAATAGAAACTTTCCAAAAATAGAAACTTTCCAAAAATGGAAACCTGCTAAAAATAGAAACTTTCTAAAAATAGAAAGTGTGTGTCCGTAAGCTGTTCCGATCAAACCGATGCATATTGAGTATTGTTCTATGACTACTTGCAACATGTACAATAGCTGTCATACTAAGACTTGACCTAAGTTAGTTATTTATATCGACCTGCTTTATTTATAGGTCGGCGTTGTGATCATTCCTGATCACTGTACTACATTTGCTGTTCGCTTAATTGTATTGGTTACTTCGTTGCTATTAAGGTGAGTTATAGTCCCATTTTTCTATTTTAACTCTTTTGGGATGAGAATACATGCAATTTATTTTATATTTTGGACACAAGTGGAAGTTGATTTAAATTATTCATTGTGAGTTGAACAAAAATATTCCCTAGTCTGGTAACTGTAATCACTGGTTTCTACTGGTGAACGCGAATCCTACGGATAGATCTATCGGGTTTGACAACCCCATTTCGAGCTAGTCGCGCTAGCAATTTATAATCGGAATGTTTAGTACTTCGTATTTTGTTGTAGATACACTTGTTCGGTGTATATTATTTATTGTGTTTGGCAAGGGTAAATAAATGGTTAAGTGGTTACCAGGTGGCTCACGGAAAATGGAATAATGTTTTATTATATGTTTTCTAGCATATAATTTGGTGGTTTAAAAAGGAGTTTTATGTTTTCAAACATAAATTTTTATTGTTTAAATTAAATATTGTTTGCAATATTAAACCTATAATTCACTCAACATTTTTGTTGACAGTTACTCGCATGTTTTATTCTCAGGTTCATGATTGATTGCTTCCGCTGTGCTTAGAGAGTCTGCATATTTATGATAGCAGCTTTTGTTAAACATTAACTTGCACTCTATTTTGTTACATTTGGTAGTGGTTGTTTGTTGACTTTGTTTTGGCCAACTTTTGGTTAAAGTATTATTGTATAGTTTTTCTAAACTTATATATTTTAGTAGATTTCCTTTATAGGAAATCATTTTTTTTAAATAAAGAATGCAAGGTTGTTTTATTAAATTCATATAGAGTTTCGATCAAGCTGTGGGACCAAGTGACGGAGCCGTTAAGTGTTTTGACGGAGTCGCCACAGTTAACAACATTCAACAAGATCGTTAACCTAAAGGATTCAAAACAACATTTACATGTAACGACTAACGATGACTTAACGACTCAGTTAAAATGTATATACATGTAGTATTTTAATATGTATTTATACACTTTTGAAAGACTTCAAGACGCTTATCAAAATACTTCTACTTAACAAAAATGCTTACAATTACATCCACGTTCAGTTTCATCAACAATTCTACTCGTATGCACCCATATTCGTACTCGTACAATACACAGCTTTTAGATGTATGTACTATTGGTATATACACTCCAATGATCAGCTCTTAGCAGCCCATGTGAGTCACCTAACACATGTGGGAACCATCATTTGGCAACTAGCATGAAATATCTCATAAAATTACAAAAATATGAGTAATCATTCATGACTTATTTAAATGAAAACAAAATTACATATCCTTTATATCTAATCCATACACCAACGACCAAAAACACCTACAAACACTTTCATTCTTCAATTTTCTTCATCTAATTGATCTCTCTCAAGTTCTATCTTCAAGTTCTAAGTGTTCTTCATAAATTCCAAAAGTTCTAGTTTCATAAAATCAAGAATACTTCCAAGATTGCAAGTTTACTTCCAAGTTTTCTAAATCCATTCCAAGTAATCATCCAAGATCAAGAAACCTTTGTTACTTACAGTAGGTTATCTTTCTAATACAAGGTAATAATCATATTCAAACTTTAATTCAATTTCTATAACTATAACAATCTTATTTCGAGTGGAAATCTTACTTGAAATTGTTTTCGTGTCATGATTCTGCTTCAAGAACTTTCAAGCCATCCAAGGATGCTTTGAAGCTAGATCTATTTTTATCATTTCCAGTAGGTTTATCCAAGGAACTTGAGGTAGTAATGATGTTCATAACATCATTCGATTCATACATATAAAGCTATCTTATTCGAAGGTTTAAACTTGTAATCACTAGAACATAGTTTAGTTAATTCTAAACTTGTTCGCAAATAAAAGTTAATCCTTCTAACTTGACTTTTAAAATCAACTAAACACATGTTCTATATCTATATGATATGCTAACTTAATGATTTAAAACCTGGAAACACGAAAAACACCGTAAAACCGGATTTACGCCGTCGTAGTAACACCGCGGGCTGTTTTGGGTTAGTTAATTAAAAACTATGATAAACTTTGATTTAGAAGTTTTTATTCTGGGAAAATTATTTTTATTATGAACATGAAACTATATCCAAAAATTATGGTTAAACTCAAAGTGGAAGTATGTTTTCTAAAATGGTCATCTAGACGTCGTTCTTTCGACTGAAATGACTACCTTTACAAAAACGACTTGTAACTTATTTTTCTAACTATAAACCTATACTTTTTATGTTTAGATTCATAAAATAGAGTTCAATATGAAACCATAGCAATTTTATTCACTCAAAACGGATTTAAAATGAAGAAGTTATGGGTAAAACAAGATTGGATAATTTTTCTCATTTTAGCTACGTGAAAATTGGTAACAAATCTATTCCAACCATAACTTAATCAACTTGTATTGTATATTATGTAATCTTGAGATACCATAGACACGTATACAATGTTTCGATCTATCATGTCTACACATTATATATATTTCGGAACAACCATAGACACTCTATATGTGAATGTTGGAGTTAGCTATACAGGGTTGAGGTTGATTCCAAAATATATATAGTTTGAGTTGTGATCAATACTGAGATACGTATACACTGGGTTGTGGATTGATTCAAAATAATATTTATCGATTTATTTCTGTACATCTAACTGTGGACAACTAGTTGTAGGTTACTAACGAGGACAGCTGACTTAATAAACTTAAAACATCAAAATGTATTAAAAGTGTTGTAAATATATTTTGAACATACTTTGATATATATGTATATATTGTTATAGGTTCGTGAATCAACCAGTGGCCAAGTCTTACTTCCCGACGAAGTAAAAATCTGTGAAAGTGAGTTATAGTCCCACTTTTAAAATCTAATATTTTTGGGATGAGAATACATGCAGGTTTTATAAATGATTTACAAAATAGACACAAGTACGTGAAACTACATTCTATGGTTGAATTATCGAAATCGAATATGCCCCTTTTTATTAAGTCTGGTAATCTAAGAATTAGGGAACAGACACCCTAATTGACGCGAATCCTAAAGATAGATCTATTGGGCCTAACAAACCCCATCCAAAGTACCGGATGCTTTAGTACTTCGAAATTTATATCATATCCGAAGGGTGTCCCGGAATGATGGGGATATTCTTATATATGCATCTTGTTAATGTCGGTTACCAGGTGTTCACCATATGAATAATTTTTATCTCTATGTATGGGATGTGTATTGAAATATGAAATCTTGTGGTCTATTGTTACGATTTGATATATATAGGTTAAACCTATAACACACCAACATTTTTGTTGAAGTTTAAAGCATGTTTATTCTCATGTGAATACTAAGAGCTTCCGCTGTTGCATACTAAAATAAGGACAAGATTTGGAGTCCATGTTTGTATGATATTGTGTAAAAACTGCATTCAAGAAACTGATTTCGATGTAACATATTTGTATTGTAAACCATTATGTAATGGTCGTGTGTAAACAGGATATTTTAGATTATCATTATTTGATAATCTACGTAAAGCTTTTTAAACCTTTATTTATGAAATAAAGGTTATGGTTTGTTTTAAAAATGAATGCAGTCTTTGAAAAACGTCTCATATAGAGGTTAAAACCTCGCAACGAAATCAATTAATATGGAATGTTTTTAATTAATAAGAACGGGACATTTCAACATTCTCATTAGAAAACTTCTTATATGAAGAATATCTATTCATTTTACGCAACAGAGTTATAAACAATTATATATATGGAGTAGTTAGCAACAATGTTATAAACAATCTAAAAGAATCGTTAATAACAGACAAGATAGATACCTGTACTGTGTTCTTTGGTGGAAAAAAGAGAGAGCTTAAGTTTCTTTGGTCAAAAAAGAGATAAGTGTGTTGTTCAGAAACCTTTTAGCTACCCCAATTTAATTTGGCGCCTTCAATTTTGGGAGGTGATCTTTACACACTAGTATTTGATCCATCCACACCAAATTAATCCAAACTTCCTATTTTACCCTTAAACTACTATTTAGTCAATATACTATTTATAAGGGTAAAATAGGTAATTTATATTGTTTTGGTGTGGATGGATCAAAACTAGTGTGGCAGGATCAACCCCGAATTTTTTGAATTTACCAAAATTTTTGAATGAAAACATTTGGATCAGCTTAAAAATTTGGCTCCGAAATCTGTGATATTGGCGGTAATGTTTGAGAGGGTAATTTTGGTGAAAATTAATTGAGGATAACTTCTCTATCTAGTTACATATTTACTTACATATACTCCGTATAATTTAAATAAATAATACGTATCTATCTATTTATTTAATTTAATTTATTTATTTTTTGATATTAAATCTCTAAAATGATGATGTTATAAATAAACATTTTCTAAGCATAAAAATAATTCAAAAGAAAAAATAAAAAATTTAAAACATCTTTGATGATGTCATTATTTTATATTAAATTTATTAAAAAAATAATACGAAATCTTTTACAAAAGGAAATACTAATCTTTAAAAGAACACCAACATATTTGCAAGTTCATGTTGGCCGTTAACCTAAACGAACATCGTCTATCATAATATTGATCCTAATTGAACATCGTTTATCATATATGTTAATTTGTTTAACGTAAGTACAGTGCATTACGATCAATATATGAATTAATATTATTAAGATCATCGAACACCCGATAAGCCTTTAATTATAGTGTTCGCTACCTCAGCTTCAATCAATGGTATATTATAATTGAGATCGCCTGATCGATTAAGTTCATATGTCTTATCATATCATCTGTCAAGTTCTAAACTGCTTGAATAGTTTGTTAGGTGATATACCATATCGCATTAAGTTCATCCGATAAGCAAGCTTATCCTCGATCATCATTACGATGGGTCGATGGCACTAAACCCTAAACCGTAAACCCTAAACCCTAAACAGTACTAAACCAACAACAACAACAACAACAACAAACAAACATACCCAATATCACATGTGTGAGGTATGGGGGAGGTCAGATGTAGATAATCGTACCTCTATCATATCCTAAAATAAAGAGAAATCATTTCTCTACCCCGAGTGAAACACTCACAAGCTAGCTAGAGTAGGGAAATTCCTCCCTCTCTCTATTCACAATAAACCTATAAACCCAAAACCCTAAACCGTACACCCTACACCCTAAACCCGACTTAAACCCTAAACCATAAACCCTACACCAAATCCTAAATTACGTACCCTAATCATTAAACCGTAAACCCGGCCAATATCACATGTGTGAGGTTTGGGGTAGGTGAGACGTAGACAATCCTACTATACCTCTATCATATCCTAGAATAAAGAGAAATCATTTCTCTACCCCGAGTGAAACACTCACAAGCTAGAGTAGAGAAATTCCTCCCTCTCTCTATTCACAATAAACCTATAAACCCTAAACCCTAAACCCTAAACCGTACACCCTACACCCTAAACCCTAAACCCGACTTAAACCCTAAGCCATAAACCCTACCCCAAACCCTAAACCCTTAACCCTAAATTACGTACCTTAGTCATTAAACCATAAACCTTAAACCCCAAACACTAAACCATAAACCCAATCCCTAGCCAAAAGTTCAAACAAGAACCATACAAATTAAAGGCAAAAACTGCGAGAACCATTTAATTTCAATTGGTGACACCACGTGATCACTTGATTCAATTCACATGTAAATGTTAATGGTCGGATAGTAATTAAGATTTAACAAAAAAAAAAATAAAAATTTTAAAAACATATATATAATATCTAACCAGCCATAAAATTATTAGATATATATAATTTCTCGTATGTACGTATGTGCAGGTATGTTGTGAGAATGTGAACATTTATACCTGCCTAAACCCTACCCTAAAGTACCGGCCTAAACCCTATATATACCCCAACCCCGGCCTATACCTAAACCCTAAACCCTGAACCCTAAACCCGCATATACCCCAAACCCTACACGCACCCTAATCCCTATATATATATATATATATATATATATATATATATATATATATATATATATATATATATATATATATATATATATATATATATACCCTAAACATTACATTAAACCATAAACAAATTAATAACCCTAAACCCTAAATCATTAGTGTTGTATATTATAGCTAGTTTTAAGCTTGTCTAAGTCGATGTTTTGATTATATATACATCACTCTAATTAAGTTAATACTAGCTGTACGAAATTGAAGACATAAGTTAATTGCGATCATCGAAAACTTGGCAAATTTATTGAACACGGTCAATTTCTTTCTTCTGGTTACTGAAGTCATTTAGTTTAATGACTAGTGGAACCACATAGTCTGACTAAGAAACTCGTCACCTGAACATTACATCAAATACCTAAAATGAATATTAAACATTCCATATTTTTATTTTAAAAGTGTAAAGTAAAATATAAATTTAGAATTTGTTTCCTTCTGTCTAGCTTTTTTACCTTCTCGTACTCAATTCATAATAATTAATTAAAATAATTCAAAATTATTTAATTTTAATAATTAAATTACTTATTAATAAGTTTTGTTAATAATAATTAATTAATAATATTTAATTTTACTTCAAAAATTTTTCCAGTAATGACATCACCCACCATGCTTAGATTTTTTTTTATTTTTTAATTTTTTAACAAAGAAATTAGCCTAATAATGACATCATCAATATAGGATTTTAATAGAAAACTAGTGAATGACCCGTGAAACACGGGTTTGTTTAAACGAAACTGTTTAATGATATGTTTTAGGTATTAAGTGAATGTAAATATTAAAGTCATTTAGTTTATTGACCCGTGGAACCACGGATTCTGACTAAGAAACGTGTCGTTGATATTACAAACATAAAGTTCGCTCAAAGTTTAATATTTATATTTATATTTATATTTATAATAATAATACTCAGTAATAATTATTAATGCCTTTTAAATTTTTTTAGAAAAATAAAATTACAATTTAGAAGAGATTAATATTTCCTTTTATGAAAGATTTTGTAATATTTTTTAATTAATTTCATATATAATTATGACATCATCAATATGAAAAGTAAAGGGTAATTTAGCTTAATGATGACATCATCATTTTAGAGGTTTATTAGATTATATAGATATAGATAGATGTAGATAGATAGATTAAGTACGTTTTTGTAACACCAAAACGTGGTTTTGAAATTAAACAACACCACATGCACACTCGTTTGATTAGTTTTATTATTTTATAAATCATTTTGATTTTCTTTATTCACCTTAGATTTCAAAAATTAATAAGCTGATAGTATATGATAAAAAAACCTATCTCAACTATGTTTATTTGATCCACCTATGTTTAAAATCCTTAGTATGTTTACTTAACAAATGAATGAGGATGCATTTTATGTAAGTCCTATATAAGAAATTGATGAATATTGCAGATTTTGTCGAAATTTAAAATAATAATATGTTAATATAAAAGCGAACTAAAATCCAGATTTTAGGAAATCAATAAGTATTTTAGTAAGGGAAGGATTTAAGTCGAAATTGATATAACTATAAATTTTCTGTTGTTGTTGTAAAATTTAATTTGTAATTTCTTAAATAATTATCAAAAACTTTTTTATTAGTCAACATGAGATAAACTTGAAATAGATTTTAGGAAATCTGTATCTAGTATATTTATATATTTATTCTCGTATTCCATGTTTTTTTAAAAGTCGTTATTTATTAAACTCAAATCTACTGATTTAATTTTCTTATTTGCATCTTTGAATTGATAATCTATTAATTACGAAAAAAGCTCCATTAATTTAGGATCAATTTTTTTTTTAAAAATAAATTTTAATTTTAATTAGAAGATTATGACATTGGCATGATTAATAAAAATTAGAAGATTAGAAGTATATATATATATATATATACTGTATATTTTAATTTTATTTATACTCTAAATCATCATTAAGTGCACACGTGGAACTTTTGGGTTGATTATAACAAAAATCAACTTTAAAAGGACGTGGGCAGACGGCAAGTTGCCTTTTGTGTCTTGTTATTTCCCATCATCATCATCATCTTCTACAAAACTAAGCACAATTTTCATCTCTTTTACAATATCTTTTAAAAAAATTACAAAAATAAATGGATGTTAGGGTTAGACATGCGAACATTCTAGAAGATCTTCCACAAGATATGCTTGTGGAAATCTTGTCTAGAGTTGGTCAGAATTCATCCGCTCAATTATTCATGGTGAAGTTGGTTTGCAAAGCATTTGGGAAGCTTTCCGATGATGCTTTGGTTTATAAAAGGCTTTCCTTTGATAGATGGTGTATCTCACCTTGGGGAAACCATAAGTTGGCAGATATTTTCATTTCTTCTATGTATTTTGGAAACCCTAATGCGATTTTTCGCTATGATTTGAGGGCTTATTTTGATTCTAAATACCCCGTTATAGGGCTTCATTTATTAGAAAAAGCTTCGAATATGCAACTTAAAGAGGCATGTTATGTTTATGGTTTGGTCATGTTTGCCTCTCACCAAATAGAGAAGAAGGACATCGGATTACAAATTATTAATCAAACATTTCCGCCGGTGCCGAATTTGGTGGTTGAGGTGGGAACCAAGGTTTTTGATTTGTTGCGACGATGTTGGGTATTATTTAACCACCATCCTTTTGATGATGTCGCAACGTGCTGCACTATCAAGGTTCACAATGGTTATTTTCCACTTGACCATGGGTGGGAAATTATATTGACTAAACCAGAATGCATGTCTTATTTTTGGTCCTATGAGTTGGGTGTTTTTACTGAACGATTTGGGTTTAACCAGATTTGTTAGTATTTTATGTTTTCTGTATTTTAGATTTTGTATTAATTTTACTCATCATTTAATGTAAATATTAGTAGTTATGTCTATTATCATATATCTGTTTATTTCCATTTGCGATGTTATATGTTAATTACGGAGTACTAGTACATTTGTGATGTTACTGTATTTTTATAATCTATGTTAAGTAATACTGTAATATACAATAGTGAGTGGAAAGTAAAATAATCATGAGTTTAGATTATTACCTACATAATAGGTCAGCATTACTTGCATAATAGGCCATGATAGTAGATAACTTACTATTATCTATAAAGTAAATTACAAGTTACAAAACATAAAAAATATTTCTTTATTTGTTGGATTTAGTCACTAGATAACCACTCTCATTATTATCTTGAAATATAAAAAAAAAACCATTCTCATTATTTTTTTTAAATGCACATTATTAATCTTATTAACTCACTACAAAAAAATTCTCTTTTTTTGACACTTAAAATTGCCAAAAGAAAACTTTTTGACACTTTAAAAGTGTCAAAAAGTTAATACTTCATATTTTTTTGACACCATATTTTTTGACACTTTAATTTTTTGACACCATATTTTTTGATACTTCAATTTTTTTGACATCTTATTATTATAGGTGTCACTAGAACATGTGAGAAGAAGCAAAATACAAAGGTTGTAATCTAACCATTCCCATTATTATCTTGAAATTTAAATTCAAAAATTAGATTTCAATCTATATACGTATATCTCATAGGGTTTTTAACTTTTTATCATAGATACCCTCTTAACCTTTAAAATTATATATTTACTCACTTAAATATGTTACTTTTAGACATTAAAAAAATTTTCACCTTAAGTGGCCTAATATGAGATTTCAAAAATTATTCACCTTAAGTGGCAAATATTTTATCTTTAAATAAAATAAAACGAGCGCATTAAATGCACGTCGAATTAGTAAAACCAAAAATCTCCTTTAAAGGTTAAGATGCCAGACAAAAGGTTGAGTATTTTCTTAAATACAGTCTTCTCTCAAGTACACCAAACACAAAAAGCTTAAAAAAACCTTTTATATTTTTTAAAGAATACAATAATGGAAGAAGTAACTCAAGAGAACATACTTGAAACTCTTCCACAAGATATGCTTGTGGAAATTTTATCTCAAGTTGGTCAGGAATCATCCAAGCAGTTGTTCATACTCAAGTTGGTTTGCACAAGCTTTTTGAATCTTTCCGACGATCCTTTGATTTGTAAAAGGATATCCTTAGATAGGCGGGATCTCGTACCTTGGAGAAAAGCTAAGATGGATCATATTATCGAACGTTGTTATTTTTTTGGAAACCCTAATGCGATTTTTCGCATGGGTTTGATAAATTATTTTGATAAATCTTACACCAAATTAGGGCTTCGTCTTTTAGAAGAAGCTGCGAACAGCCAAATTATAGAGGCGGTTTATGTTTATGGTTTGATCATGTTTGGCTCTCACCAAATAGAAGCAAAGCATGTCGGATTACAAGTTTTGACTAAAACTTTCCCACCCGTGCCGGACTTGGTGGTTGCGGTGAGAACCAAGGTTTTTCATTTGTTGCATGAATTATGGTTACATAACCGCCGTCCTTTTGATGAATTGGCAACGCGTTGCCCTATCTCCAGCCACAAAGGTTATTTTCCACACATCTGAGGGAGTGGGTTTGAAATGAGGATACCAGAATGCATGTCATGTTTTTGGGCCTATGAGTTGGGTGTTTTTGCATACCGATTTGGGTATGTTACCCGGTGAATGTAAATATTAGTAGAAAAAAACTAGATTTATGTTGGTATTTTTTAGATTTTGAATAAATGTTACCCAGTTAATTAATGTAAATGTTAGTAGTAATTGCTATTACTTATGATCAGTTGATTATATTGCTTCCATTTTTCCTTTGTATTATGTGGATTTTGATGTTATTTATATTGTTATATCTAACATGACTATTAACAAATAAAAATAAATGCTAATTAAGTGTTTTTTGACAGTTATTTCAAACTAATTAAGCGCCTTCAAATATTACAAGAGTCATATCAGAGGAAAAGAGCCTCTAATAAAACTATAAAACTAATACTACACAAAAGAGAACACCCAAAGAGGTGATTCCTTCTTAGCGGTTGTATATTGGTCTGCACTTTGCTATTGACTTGGTGTTGCTTAAAACTGTCACCATTAGTCCCTTTCTATATTTTGATATATGATGGAGAACAATTTCTTCTGATCCAAACTTTAACAACCTTAAAAGGAAGGATTCCATTTATTTTGTTTGTTTATGTTCAGTATATTATAGTACGTAATACATTATTTTTTATTTTCTTAAATGCAGAGTTCAATATGGTAGTAATTAATTCTATCCAAATTAAGTAATGGGAAAATGGGTAGTATTCAATTAGCATCATTAGATCATTAACTAACATCATCAAATACATCATTAAATATGGGTGAGTTACTTTTTTGTATCGTTTGGGTGAGTTACTTTGCAATGTAAACTAAATGTACAATGAATACACATTGAAAGAATCACAAACCTTATCTTAGTTCATCTTGTTGTAACCAATTTCTGCACTAATTGTCAAATTGAAACACATAATTTGAAGCCAAAAGACATAAAAATGACAGTCACATACATTCATCTAACTATCAAAATAGCAACTAATACACACAAGACAACCACAATTGCTATCATAGTTAAAAGTTTGGGTGAGTTACTTTGCAATGTAAACTGAATGTACAATGAATACGCATTGAAAGAATCGCAAACCTTATCTTAGTTCATCTTGTTGTAACCAATTTCTGCACTAATTGTCAAATTGAAACACATAATTTGAAGCCAAAAGACATAAAAAGAGCAGTCACATACATTCATCTAACTATCAAAACAGCAACTAATACACGCACGACAACCACAATTGCTATCATAGTTGAAAACAACTTATCATAAACTTACAGATTTTTCTTGAAAATAGCTAAGTCTTCTGTGAGTTTCGAATCTCAAGATCATGAATTTGAGGGTTCAATTTCTTAATTTCCAAATGCATTTTGTATAGCAGATCTTTGTAATGTTGGTTTGGAAGCTCATCATCAAAAAACATAAAAAATTTACACTATCTTTGTTTATCCTGCAAAAGAAACAATTAATTGGGGAAAAAATTAAAAACTTAAAATTAGGGCAAATTGAGCACTTACAAATACTGGACACCCGACGAATCTTCTTTCTGGGTTTGCTCAAGTCCATGCAAGTCCAAAAGAAATAATCAATTGGGGAAAAATTAAAAACTTAGAATTAGGGCAAATTGAGCACTTACAAATACTGGACACCCGATGAATCTTCTTCCTGGATTTGCTCGAGTCCACGCAAGTCCATCATATATGATATACTCGATACCCACAATCATAATATTTTCTTCCTGGCAATGGATTCGTGTTGAGACTTGAGTTAGCTAGGTTTGAAAAGTACTGAGTAAATAAAAAAAGATAACAATTGCTTTAACTATTGATCGATGATCATGTTTTTGGTCCATGTTGTTTGGGCCAAACAAATAAATAATTAATTCATTAAATATGGCCAAACCACGGTTCCCAGCTGAAAGTCCGATCTGTTATACGAACATTTTTAATTTTTGAAACAAAAATAACAAAAAAGGGATTTAAACCCAGGTAAATCAGTTGAAAAGGTCACACGTAAACGACTAGACTATCTATGCTTTTAGATATTGAATGGAAGTTTAATTAAATAAGTTGAATCATTTTTTTAACAAAAGTGAAATAATACGACTTAAATAGTAAATATCATAAGTGCATATTTTCGCAACCACAATTTAAGGGTCATATGCTAATTGGGACCTTAAATACCCAAGCGTTCTATTTTTATGACCTTATTATCTTGTTGGTCACTCATTATGAGACACCAACACGATAATGTCATAATAACTCCATTTGTTCACAACCACAATTTAAGGGTTCTATGACAATTTAGACCTTAAATACTCAAGCGTCCTATTTTTATGACCTTATTATCTTGTTAGTCACTCGTTATGAGACACCAACAAGATAATTTCCTAATACGTCCTTTTTTCTCAACCACAATTTAAGTGTCCTATGATAGTTACGACTTTAGATACCCAAGCGTCCTATTTTTATGACCTTGTTATCTTGTTTGACACTCATTATGAGACACCAACAAGATAATGTCCTAATAAGTCCATTTTTATGCAACCACAATTTAAGGGTCCTGTGATAATTAAGAGCTTAATAACCCAAGCGTCGTATTGTTATGACCTTATATCTTGTTGGTTACTCATTATGAGACACCAACAAGATAATGTCATAATAAGTCGATTTTTATGCAACCACAATTTAAGGGTCCTATCATAATTAGGATCTTAAATACCCAAGCGTCCTAGTCTTATGACCTTATATCTTGTTGGTCACTTATTATGCGACACCAACAAGATAATGTCCTAAGAAGTCAGTTTTTATTCAACCACATATTAAGGGTCCTATGATCATTAGTACCTTAAATACCCAAGCGTGGTATTGTTATAACCTTATTATCTTGTTGGTCACTTATTATGAGACGCCAACAAGATAATGTCCTAATAAGTCTATTTTTATGCAACCATAATTTAAGGGTCCTATGATAATTAGGATCTTAAATACCCGAGCGTCCTATTATTATGAACATCTGTATCAAATAAATGACTCAAGTGTCCTATGATAATATGACCAAAAAATTATGTGTCCTATAATATAGATTTTATTACACCAGTTTATACAATCATATCATAGTGTGACTCACCTTCTAAGTGTCCTATAAAACATTTGAATAATAGGACCCCAACAAATAATGTGTCATATTAAAAAACTTTTTAGAACCAAGATTATGAGTGTATCTAATAATATGACCCAAAATTCATATGTCTCATTCTATAACTTTTTAGGACCCCACTTTATAAGCGTAACATGTTTTAGGACACCACTACTTTTGCATATATCTAATGGGACCCCCAGAATTGCCCCATCCCAAATTATGGTTTCTTAGGACGCTTTTTCTGCGGGGTCCCAGATGAGGGGTCCTAAGATAACAGTTTTCTTGTAGTGATTGTAACTTGATTTCTTGTCTTTCACCATTTTCGCTCTAGATTCTTCCTTTTAGCTCCGTTTTAATTGATTCTTTTTGCATCTCCTTCATAATTACTTAATCTACAAAATCAACCGACAAAGCGATTACTTTTGCGATGAATTTTGGAACTTTATGGATTTTAGGGCCCAATATCGGGGGTAAAAACGTGACTTTTTGGACGATATCATACCTTCTAACTTTCAAGTCGGTATTGAAGAAGGCATCAAATCAGTGTCGGAAAAACCGATATCTTCCCTGATTGTTTGAGCTGAGATACAAACAACGGTTCCATTAACCGAACTAATAATCACTTTCTTTCCCTCTTCAATTACAATACTAGCTGCATCCCAAAATGCTTGTTTATGAGAATAATACGGCGTGCATTAAACATTAATAGCATGGAAAATCCTCGATCTTTTCGAGAACATAATGATCTCGACAAATTTCTTTTGGGCCCATGGCCAATTTCATCAACACACGCTAAAATATTCGTTTTCGAACTTGTAGTTAACCCTGGCAGCCTAGAAGAAAGAGGAATCGCGATGGTGTCCTTAGATGAATGATGTTGTTCTTGAGACATCTTATGAAGCTGTAAAACACTCAAAAACAAAACATTAAGTATTACCACCATGTATCATGGGGTATCAACATTAAGATAAACACTCGCATCATTGTCAAGATATTTAAACTAAACAATCACACAATACAAGATATTAGGAATAACATAAACACATGATTGCATAGTTAAGTGATCATAGTTAGATTATTACACATACAAATTAGTATCACGAGAGAAATTTTAGATACAATCTCATTCAACCAAATATTGGCTGACAAATCATCCAACAATAGAATCTTCTGGCACAGGTTTTAAGGTATAACCGTCTTGGATTAACTCCTGCTCCTCAAACAGATGGTGTAATAAGACAGTATAAGGGAATGGACTATCTGATTCCAGAATATCCTTCATTATATGAATTAGGATATGACCCATATTCACCTTTATGTGTTTTGTAAGACAATACAGGAGAATGGCTTCAGTAAAACTTAGTACAACATCACCGACCTCTCTAAATGTTACATTTCTCTTGATAATCCTCGGGTGAGGTGCCAGATCATCACAGATGTCATTATCCCTTATCTCAATCCTACCTTCACTCATCGCATACTCAGGTTTAAAAAGCTGAGTCACCAATCCTACTGCACTAAACTTGCTAGGAACTTTTCTCAGGTCTTTACTAGGACAGAAGAGTTTGATTCTCCAGTAAAGAACTTGTAATAGATCCGAGAACTCATCCATGGTCCACCTAAAATGTTGTCCAAAGAAACTAGCATGAACGTACTTCTTCTTACCGTCCTCCAGTGCAATACTGGTGTAAAATTCCCGAACTAACTTGGGACAATAATAGTCTCCTATATCAAGAAAAACTAAACTTTCAAGGCCTTTCCAAAGATCATACGTGGTATGAGTCGTTATGACCTTTGATTCAAATTGAATTGGTCGAAGTCTAGCCAATACCCTCCTACGGTTAATACCGAAAATCCAATTTCCGATGAATGATCCACCTAACATACTAAACAATATACACCAAACCCTTTTAGAATAATTTGTCATGAGATCAAAAACAGTCGAACAATACTGGATATAAATCACAAAACTTAATAAACTTGAAAACCAAACACACACGATCATGTGTGTCAAACCACAAAACCTCTTATCTTCCAAAGACACTTGGTCGTGAGAGACACTCGTTGACTCACTCGGTCGAGTTTGTCAACACACTCGGTCGTGGGTGTTCTTCAAATCTGAATTCGCCAAATTTTCCAAATCGATTGATTTTGTTGTTTTGGTTTGAAAACTAGCTGAAACAAAGTCAGCGGGTGCTGATTAACATACATACATGAATAATTTAAACAGATAACAACCAAAACAGCTTCGATTTAAACCCTAAAACTCGGACATAAAATTTGTCATAACTTGTGATTTAGATCGAGTTAATATACCTAGTTTGTGGCACTGGAATCACAAGGACAAGTTGTATCTAAAATCAAAATCAAAATTCTTTTCTTTGAAATCGAAAATGAATGTAAAAATTGCCCAAATTTACACAAGTGTTTAAACCGTCTGACTATCATACCCTTTTATAGTTCCAGGACACACTCGGTTGAGTGTGTCACTCACTCGGTCGTTGGTGTGACTCACTTGGCCGAGTGTGTTTACATACCAACCCCTTTTATTTCACTACACGGTCGGTCAAGTGACTTGACACTCGATCGAGTGTGTCATCTCACTCGATCGACTGTGTCTAGGGTTTCAAAACTTAAAATTTTTGATTTCAAATTTCACTAACCCTTTCACTTATACTCCCGCTGGGGCTGATCTCTCCCCCTAAGGTCAACACATTTTGTTCTATTACACATTTTAAACTTTGAAATACTGGATTTCAAGGTTCCCTTCACATCAGACATTAAGAATTGAGTTGTAATGCTATAGAACTGTGACGAAAATGCAATTAAACACAAATGCAAATATTTTTTTAATTTTTCATATATAACATGCAAATATGAAATTCAAACGATGTACAAGTGTAAATTTCTCATGAAGAACAATACCAAATCAATCATGTAATGTAAGAGCTTCAAATTTTGTAGTATTCGCAGTTTACACATGCAACTTTAACATCTAATTCATTAAGCATTTAAATTATCAAGAATTAAATTTTCATTGGATAAGCACAGGTATTATCATTCATCAAAATAGCAGAGATTATAAAATAACACATATTTTTGTGATTTGTATTAATCATATTAATTTAATCATTTGATTCAGGATCAGAACTAAACTATTGTGGCATGCTTTTAGAATTTAAACAATAGAAACGAAGCAAATACATGACAATTTTCAGATTATTGGTATCAATCCTCATTAAACATTTACCAACTTTCATCCAGAATTCAATGATCATGTTAAATTAATTACTTTAGCATTTTGCAATGCTAGATTATGATCAAAGACTTAGTCCTCATTTGAGATCACACGATTTATTATTTAGTCAATTGAGCACAAATCTATTGACGTGTAACACCCCATTTTTCATAATGCGTTGATTTGGACGTGATCCAATCTAAGTGGGGGAGAGTTGAAAGATACTGAATTTTATGCATCAAAAGTGTTCTCAAAAGTGTCAGGAAAAGTCTACCTATACTTATGCATTTTCAGAATTTACATCAGAATCAGAATCAGACAACTTCAGTCCCTACACTATGAAAAATGAAGAAAAAGCTGAAAACTGCATGTCGCGGTCACGACTATGGCCTTTGCGGTCGCGAGATTTGAATTGCGGGCGCGATATGATGAAATGCGGTTGCGAGATGTCGAAGTATGAATGACAATTTTTCCTATTAAAATCGCGGTCGAGATTTGAGACCTAGCGGTTGCTAGGTTGTGCCAGAAATGCCCTTTAAACTCATTTTTAAGGGGTATTTGAGGAGTTTTCTTGTCTTTTCATTTTAGGGTCGGATTGTTGGTAGCATCATGGTACGTGTGTTATAGTGTGAACCACAAAGTCGGTAGCACTATAGCACAAGTTGTTAAAGTGTAAACCATGGAGCCGGTAGCACCTTAGCGTGAGTATGAATCAAGTTGCGATGTGAACCACAGAGTCGGTAGCATCATGAAAAATGCATATGGTGTGAACCACGGAGCAGGTAGCACCATGACGCGAGTATGGTTAACCATACGTTGTGTGTATGTAGAATTCGTGAGCATTATTTATATTACATGCTTTTGGTTATGCTAGCTTGCGGTATTGGAGATTATTAGCTTTATACTTTGTGATGGTATGCTAATTAAATTGCTAGCAAGTATGTGGTATTTGTGTAAGTGTTTGCAAGTAAGTAGACTATATATGTATATGTATAATTATTGCATTCACTAAGCTTTATGCTTACCCCTCACGTTGTTTACCTTTTTATAGGTATCGTTGATGCGGAGTTACCTAGTTGCTAGACTAGGGTTGATAGACATTGCCTAAGCTTGGAGGATTAGCTTTTGAATATTTGGACGTGGATTGGGGATTTGGTAGTCCCCGGGATTATGCACTTGGTATCGGGTTGGGTTATTGAGTGGTAACCCGGTTTGTAGTGTAAATGGGTCGTAATTACCCACTTGTTGTGTAACGGGTCAAAAGGCATTGAATTGTACGTTTTGGATTTAGTCACATCTTAAACATGTATTTTGTTGTATAGCGGGCACATTAAAACTATCGTTAAACGGATCTTGCATTATGATGTATTTAATTTTATCTAACTTATAAAAAAAAATAGTACTTCGTTTTTGGTAAACGGATTTGGGTTGTTTCATTACGCTGTCCGTTATCACCTCAATGTACTTTTGATTTAATTGAATAGAACGCATCTCATAATGTTTCTAGCAACCCGGTCATCCATGAGCTTCTACCTTACACGATTACTTTTCGTTTCAGATGAAATAGCTTGTCTCAATTTTATTGCATACTCTGAAATGATACATTTAGGTACCAATCGTCATAAACCCCATGCTTGAAGGAAAGTATGATAATGGATGATAGTGATATATTTGAGTGATGGAATGATGTACCCGAATATCCTCCAAAAAATGTCCTCTGCTATCTAAGCTAATTACTACAAACCCATACCACAGACAATAGTTGTAGGGACCTGCTAATTGTTAGCATTGCGGACAGAATGATTTGAGTACTCTATATCTAATAATTTGATCATCTTCTACCCCTCGGATGTAGATAACTTGACTCATTCTGATAGAAACATCTCGTGTCTCGGATATAGATAACATATGAAACCTTCCACCTTATTCAGTTCTCGATCATTGATCTTTGTGTTGTGGTGCACCATCATTATTTACAAACACAACTTAAACTACATAACCATATATTTTATTTTATTTTGCAATGACCCCAAAACCGTTTACCAAAAACGAAGCACTTTTTTTTTTAAATAACTTTCAGGTAAACTTCCAGGTGACACTAAACTTCCAGGTGACACTAAACTTTCAGATAAACTTCCAGGTAACACTAAACTTCCAGGTGACACTAAACTTTCAGGTGAAACTAAACTTTCAGGTGACACTAAACCTTCAGGTGAACTTTCAGGTGATACTAAACTTTCAGGTGAACTTTCAGGTGACACCTTTTTCAATAAAACTTCCAGGTGAAACTTTTGATCTATTTGAGTTTACAAAAAGGTTTCAACAACCATACAACTACACGGTGTAATTTCGAACCAAAAATACATTTAGACGAGTTAGGACTCTATAACCCAACCCGATACCAAGAGCATAATCCCGGGGACTAACAAATCCCCAATCCGCCTCCAAATATCCGAAAGCTACCCCATCGAGCCCAAGCGCTCCTACGCATCTAGTCTACCAACTAGCTAGCATCACAATACCTATAAAAAGGTAAACAAAGAGAGGGGTAAGCATAAACTTTAGTGAATGCAATAATTATACATATACATATATAATCTACTTACTTGCAAACACTTTCACAAATACCGCATACGAGCTAGCAATTCAACAACCATGCAATCACAAATGCATAAACTAAGTATCCGCAAATCACAATAAGCTAGCATCGCCAATAGCATATAGTTCACAATTTAATATGCTAAACTACAACACATAACCATGGTTAACCATTCGTACAAGGGAATGGTGCTCGCGAAAGACCATCGGAGTTCACAACATCGATTAATGTACTTAACACCGCGTATCACTAACCCTCAGGTGGCATCTTAACACCTCGATACTTCACCCCCCGAGTGGCATCTTAACACCTCGATGCTTCACCCGTCAATATACTTTCCAGAGTGGTCTCTTAACACCTCGACACTTCACTCCCAGGTGGCATATTAACACCTCGACACTTCACCCCGAGTGGCATCTTAATACCTCGATGCTTCACCCGTCAAACATCCGGAGTGGTGTCTTAACACTTTGACACTTCACTCGTCACGTGAAACGTGGTGTCTTAGCACCTCGACACTTCACATTTCATGCTACACAAATAAATACATCATATACATACACATATAATTATTCCACTCACCTCGAAATGCCTGCACAAGTCATGTATGTAAATCGCTTCCAAACGCAACCGATCAAGCTTTTACCTATAATACGCATATAGGTATACACATAATCAACATACATTAACTACAAGAGAATTCGACGCAAACGCCCTTAACCAAGGGTTTATATCTACCTCCACAATCTGCCGATTTAGACACCTAAGGTGGACTTCACCAATTACCACTACGGGTGGTAATTCCGACCCATTCAAACAAGTATAACTTAACCCAATTTATACTTGGTACCAATTAGACCAACTTAGGTCTTAACACTAAATTACTACTTAGGTAGTAATTATTTCAAACGCCATTTATACAAACACCACAACATGTGCAATATTGACCCATATTGCTTTTGACCACAATTGATTTATGTTAAAACATCAGTTTGATTCAAAATCACTTCTCATGTGTGATTACTTCCAAAAATGTCATTTAACACTTAACATAAATGTTTAAACATCCATTTGACCAAAACTAGTGTCATCATCAAATTTGACCAAATCAACTTACCCATTTGACATAAGTCCCAAAAACGCCCAAAATCACTATCGGCTAGTGATTATCTTTCCAAAAACACCAATTAACACTTAAACCAAGTATTTACATAATTGATTCACCTAAACTTGGCTCAAAACTCATTTTGACACCAAACCAAGTTAACATCCAAATTTTGACCAAAATCAAACTCTTTAACACACCCAAATCACCACCATACCACCAATTGATTAACAACACTATCAAAGATTAACTTTAGATCATAAACCTAGACCTCCACAACAACTTTACCTCTTTGAGGCATTTCATCAAACACCTTGTGTGCCTGACTTCAAACTTGTTCTTATGAACATCAAATTCACCAATACTCATCCAATCTAGTGATTATCACTTAAATCCAAGACAAATATGCCTAAATTAGTCATTAATCCCTAAACCCACAATATTAGGGTTCTTAATCACAAGCTTGCCCCAAAACCCCCAAATTTCATAAGAAATGGGTTTTATAACTCATCACCAACATAAACCCTAACCAAAACAAGAATCAAACAATTAAAATTGGAGCTAGAACTTACCATCACCATCAAAATTTAGCTAGAAGGAAGATGAATGACTTTAACTCTTGCACCTTGAAGAGATTCTAACTTCATCTTCATAATCTTGAGCTTTCTCACTCTAAAAGCTCTTCCTCTCTCTAGAAATGGATGAGAGGATTTGTGTGGATGTGAAAATGAGGATAAGATAAGGTTTCGGCCATATTTGTATCCACAAAATCGGCCCTAATGCGAAATACCAAAAATGCCTCTTTTAAAATATTAAAATCACGAACGGGTCTTACAAATCTCCTCCAATTAAACTGGATCACGTCCCCATGATCTCCGTCAGTTAGCCAACCGGACCCACACTCTATGGTCCTCCGACACGCATACAAACTCGATGTCCATAACAATTTTCATTAACCCGAATATCTCACCACACGTTAATAATTACTAGCATGCATTACCGCAACAAGCGGTATCTCATACGCTCAACGTCCAAAATGCCCACTTAGAAAAATACGGAAAAACACCATATATCCCTTCAAATTCTCTCAGCTACAACTCGCACAAGCTACATCCATAACTATATCACCCAACACGATCTACTAAACTCACTACGCCATTAACCAAGTCTTGCATTAATCCAAACCGAGAAGGATTTATGCAGCGTCAAAACTCCTTACTTCAACGACTCGTAAACCATCCAATCAAGAATGTTCTCTGAATGAAGAACCAACTTCCCCCATTTCCACTACCGGGTTATTCCTTCAACGAAGAAATTTCAGTATCCCCAAATAATCACACTAGGGACACAAACTTTCCCATCAATCGATCCACACACGACCATCAGTCTCTGGATTAATCCAGGGCGACAACAATACACCATGAGTTAGACGAAACACCAACACTCGATACAGGGTTTCTCCCCTAAACCCTCCAACACATCCTTACAATTGCGGCTTCTTAGTACTAATATGGAAACTATTCGTGTACTAGAATCCCGTCAACAACGAATTATCACCCCAACAATTCGCAATTCGTCACGCGACCCACAGAAATATCCACCAACGCCTGTGAATCCGCTTGCCCCGACCATCCGTTAAGGATGGCCTCAACATTTCAATGCAACTAACGGGTCACATCACTAAGGAACACGCCCTCGCAAACAAACAACATCCGCACATCTCTATGTGAGACAATCGGAATCGGCTCCCTCCGCCTCACAATCGCCCATAAAGTGGAATAATCCACTGACGATCTCCACGATCACGTTTCTCGACAGGGAAAATGCAGTATTCACAACGGTATAGAACTCGTTCCCATTCAATAATCTTGTCCGAGTTTCACGACAACCCAGATTTTCACTACGAGATCACCAACAATGAAAGCTTCATTTTCTCACTCCGAGACCTCAAGCTTCACATTTGGTCTCATACCGCACATTGGTACTACACGATCATTGTACATAAGGAGACCTTACACTTCCCTCGATCCCATCATCACAATCTTCACACATAACATTCCGGAATTGTAACACACAATCATAATGCACGATCTCGAGTCGACATCAATAACCCGTCACTCTTTCTCGTTAGGAACTACGAATCCCTATTGAGGCCTAGCATGGTACACTCCGATACTTTGGTATACAATACACCACCGGATCTTCCTCGGGCGGCAGTAAAAACTCCCCCACTTAGGATTCATCTCCACATTCTCACCACCAGGATGATAACATCGCGTGGAATTGTCAATCCATGACACACATGATCATTCTCACCGTTGGTAATAAACACCAAATCACCGCAAATTCACTTTAGGCTCGCAGAGCCGTCATACACAATCACTCAAAATGCCGTACACGCGACGACATCGCACCTTCATTCCACAAATCACAATCAACTGCCTTGATCGTTCGCAAAGTGAACTCCACCAAAGTCACACATGTGTCCCTATGCCTAAGCATATGCCACTTCGATTAATAAGTAGTGTTTCTCAGTCGAGATCACCCGGTCTTCCACCCAACAAACCTTTATCAACAATTGTTCACTATCATGGAGAAAAATGATCAATCTGACACACACAATAATTGCGTCGACTGCAATATCAACACTTCATCATATCCTACGGCCTAACTGTCCATTAACTCCATTACCGGCTCACCGGTCATCTTTACTCATCTAACACTTATGAGCAGCAAGATTCGCTCATCCGTCACTTCATAAGAAGTATTTACCTCAATACTTTTTTAAACTTCGACTTTCACAACCTTCGAATTACCATCACCCTTCGATCACTATTATAATCTCTGATGCTTCCAAGGGTATCTCACGGTCACCCTAAGTACAAAGTGATCACACTATCACCGGAGTTGAACATCATACTAGCAGGTATACGGGGGCACCTGACGCAGTGTCATGCAAACTCCCACCGCAGTCTACCAATTTTCAAAAACTCAATCCTTGGGTTCCATATACCCGATGTCACCCATCTCTCCACATTAATGACTCGAAGTCATACTTACCCGACAAACTTTACGGTTTATTTGTCTTATCAAAAGTTCCTACCAATCACACACTACCCGCAATTTCCACAAGGCCAAACGATACAACCTAACGAAGCCCTTCATCAATCACTACGGAGTTGCTCGGGAACACCAAGTCTTACACCCTTCCCCATAAGGGCACAACCACAACTGCATGGGATATTCCGTTAGGAATGTTCCCCTATAATCCACAACACAATAACACGCTAACGCAACCGTTGTCATATGAGCCCCACTCCCATGAGTTTAATGACCCGAAGACTCCTCGATTCACAAATTCCAAGATGACCCACAACTAGAACCCTTACACAATTCTCTAACCGCACACTCTACCGAGTGTAACCCAATTCTACAATCATTAGACTTGCTACATCCCAGTACAGGACTTAAGTCTTAGTCGCGCACACACTCACTAATCAGTCATCCTAGTTACGATGTGTAACTACAACCAATGACAATCTCGATAGTGCACCCACTACTTAGGGTGACTAAGCACGCACCAAACTCGTGAGTTTCACTCACTCACCTTAACTAATCGAATCCACCGTAACATTTCCTGACTAACAATGAACCCAATGCGACAATAAGCACATAACCCGAGATAACTATATCATAGGAACCAATAAAAGATTCCTAATTCGTCCCGATTCTACCCCAACCATGCCACGTTTCCTCCGTTCGGTACTCGTCATATCAAGCTTGGTGTCAAGATACACTTTCGTAATAATGGTGATCAGTCACTATTACAATTGTGTACCTTACCATTTCCACATGGTCACGCAAAGTACTTTGCCCAGACTGACGCAATATTCACACAAAATAACACGCGATAACTCCTAGTACCCAAATGACCAAAGTCCTTACCGTGAACTTGATCACTCAAACCGCCAAACATGCGAATCTGTCCAATAGATTCGTCTCTAGGACACTGCACCAATAGATACCTGTATGTACACATATATACAATATAATAATAGATATACACATGTACACCGCAACTACAAGTCAACCTACAACCTAGGTTACTATCACTAAAACAACGTCCAAGTTTGCCTACTTACATTAGGCACTAGCAATTTAAGGCACTAATTTACTCACAAAATAAGGCCCCACATAATCACACTTTGGACAAGCACAAGTCCTAGTTAGTCACCTACTCTAAGGCACTAACAAATCTCAATCCGACCCGTATTCCTATAAGTCCCGCAAATAATGCACCACTGTCAATAAGTCTAAGACTAGGCACCTACTCCAAGGTCACGTAATTTCCTTAGACTATGCTCTGATACCACTTGTAACGACCCCAAAACCGTTTACCAAAAATGAAGTACTTTTTTTAAAATAACTTTCAGGTAAACTTCTAGGTGACACTAAACTTCCAGGTGACACTAAACTTTCAAGTAAACTTCCAGGTGACACTAAACTTCTAGGTGACACTAAACTTTCAGGTGAAATTAAACTTTCAAGTAACACTAAACCTTCAGGTGAACTTTCAGGTGATACTAAACTTTCAGGTGAACTTTCAGGTGACACATTTTTCATTAAAACTTCTAGGTGAAACTTTTGATCTATCTGAGTTTACAAAAAGGTTTCAATAACCCATACAACTACACGATGTAATTTCGACCCAAAAATACATTTAGACGAGTTAGGACTCTATAACTGATAAGGCTAAAAAGGAACATATATTTCATAGCATTATCCCCCAAGAAAGACAAGATTTTAGTTGCAATTGTTCCATTTTCAAGTGATATTCGTTTATATTTAATAAGTGCGAAGACAAAAGGCGAAAACGAAGATTTGAAGACAAAAAGTTCCAAAATGCTAAAAAGTACAAGATACAATCAAAAAGGTTCAAATTATTGATGAGGAACGTCTAAAAATGACAAGAGTACAAGTTACAAAACGCAAAGTACACGATATAAAATAGTACGCAAGGACGTTCGAAAATCCGGAACCGGGACATGAACCAACTCTCAACGCTCGACGCAACGGTGTAAAAATTACGAGTCAACTATGCACAAGAATAAAATATAATATTTAAATAATTCATAATAAGAATAATATTAAATAATAAAAAGTTGTTAATTGAGCATAGTTCAGGGGTCGTAAATGAAAATTTCAATTCTAATTTGCCTATAAAAGGCTATGTAATTCGATCGATATAATATCCCTTTTTCTATCCTAAAAATCTATTATCAATATCAATATCTAAAAATCTCTATCATAATGTTAATGTAATAAGATATAACAATAATCTAAATTTTAATTTTAAATTATGATAATAATAAGATTTATGATAGAGATCGTTTGAGTGTGTAAGTCGAAATTCTGTCCGTGCAACGCTACGCGATTAATCACCACTGTAAAATATGTTCTTCCTTTTTAATTTAATGTCTCGTAACTAAGTTATTATTATGCTTATTTGAGCCGAAGTAATCGTGATGTTAGGCTAAAATATTAAGACGGGGTTATTGAACTTTGTACCATAATTAAGGTTTGGGCAAAAGACCGACACTTGTGGAAATTGGACTATTGACTATTAATAGATGGGGGGTATTGTCTAATTGAGTGACAACTCATTGGAGTCTGTCGAACCTATCTTCAAATTAATTAACCTAATAATTAATAATGATTATGGTTGTCCTATTTAGTGACGTTCATATGGAATCTGTTATAATCATTTAATTAATCAATTGGGTTGGGTAATTGATTATTCATTCTGATCAAGTGGATGAATTAATATTCATAAACTAATTAAAACAGGGGTGGATTACATACAGTGATAACTGGTGTAATTGTTGACAGAAGTGATAACTGCGTCACAGTTTAAATCCTTAATCAGTTGGAATATTTGACTTCGGGTATAAGGGTAATTTGACGAGGATACTCGCACTTTATATTTATGACCGATGGACTATTATGGACAAAAACCAGATAGACGTATCAAATAAACCAGGACAAAGGACAATTAACCCATGGTAATAAATTAAAATCAACACGTCAAACATCATGATTACGGAAGTTTAAATAAGCATAATTCTTTTATTGTATTTCTCATCGTATCTTTATTTACTGTCATTTTATTACTCGCAATTTTATTTACTGTCATTTTATTTATTGTCATTATTTTACGCACTTTAATTATCGTCATTTATCTTTGCGCTTAAAATATAGAATCGACAAACCGGTCATTAAACGGTAAAACCCCCCTTTTATAATAATATTACTACTTATATAATTATATATATTTTGTATAAATATAGTTTTTAAAAATATAGTAAGTATCACCAGCTTCCTGTGGAACGAACCGGACTTACTAAAAACTACACTACTCTACGATTAGGTACACTGCCTATAGTGTTGTAGCAAGGTTTAGGTATATCCCATCCGTAAATTAATAAAACTTGTGTCATATTTTATAGTATTTTGTATTAAAAATAATACTATTTCGTACCCTCACGCTACATCATCAAGTTTTTGGCGCCGCTGCCGGGGAGCGCTAAAACGCTATATTTTTAAATAATAATATTGAAATAAAATATAATAATATAATAATATTGAAATAGAATATAATAATATAATAATATTGAAATAGAATATAATAATATAATAATATTTTAGAATCAAAATTTGATACGTAAAGTTTTAAAAAGTCGTATTTATTAAATACTTCAGGGGTATATTATGTAACTTGTAATTAATAATTTCTATCATGTCGCTTTCATGTTAATAGTAAATTAATTAATTTATTTTCATTTACTATTCATGAATAGTAAATGAATTAAAAAAAGTTTTGAAAAAAAAAAATTATAATTATAAAAAAATTATTATTTTGTAAAAAAAAAATCGTTTTTTTAAAAAAAAAAAAAAAAAAAATTGTGTAAAAAAAATCGTTTTTTTTTAAGAAAAAAAAATTCGTTTAAAAAAAAAATATTGTAAAAAAAAATCGTTTTTTAAAAAAAAAAAAAATTTTTTTTTAAAAAAAAAAGTTTTAAAAAAAAATTTATATAAAAAAAAAATTTTTTTTTAAAAAAAAAAATTTAAAATCCTTAAAAAACGAAATAAAAAAAAATTAAAAAAAAAGTTTTTTTTTTATTACCTTTAGATTTTTAGACTCTAGTTACAATTTTTAGTATTAAGTTTAGTTTTGCCATAGTTATTTTTATTTCTAGAATTTTTAGGTTTGCCGTAAAATCCCTTAAGTGCTTATTCCTTAGACTAAGATTTATGTGCTTTAGAATTTTGCGACGCCGTTTTTCGCGCTACTTTCTTATTTTTATTTTTCGACGCCTATTTTTCGACCTTTTATTTTTCGACCTTTTTCGACGCGCAATCTTTTTCTTTCTTATTTCTCGCTATTCTAGTTTTAGGACATAGATTTTTATTCTACTTCTTATCTAAATTTCTTAAAATTACGAAAATTTATTTTAAGTGGTTAAATTGATAGACATCAAAATTTTATGGTTCGTAGTAATAGTTGGATTTGTACGTGGACCGGGTTATTGGAGCCAAACAGTACTCAATTATATTGAGACCAAACGAATCCTGCCCCTCTGCTGCATCTTTTGGCTATTCGAAACGTGGGCAAAATCAGAAAAGTCTATTAATTGGATAACTTATATAATTTTTCTTTCCTTTTAAAAACTAATAGGATATTCAGTGAATGCACTGAGTAAAACGTTCACCACCTTTCATACGTTCACCACCTATAACTCGATCAAGACATCTAGCCAATATTGTCGCCGTTGATTTTTCTTTAGAATCGTCATCCAGTAGACCAAGAACTCCAACTCAAATTTCCGATAATCCATTTTTTGAACCCGACCTCACAATTGAGAATCCGGAGAATATTCAGGAACGGTTCGTAGATCCTGAACCATTAAACTTTCCTCCGGAGCCACCAATCATTCAAACAGAGATTGTTGAGGAACGAACCATTAAATCAGAATCATCTAGTGATACCGATTCAACAAATTCAATTATGGAAAATCTGGAACCTCTAAGTATGGAAGACCGAATGAGAGCCACACGCACGGGCCAAGGTCACGCCATTATTAAGCCAGACATTAATGCGCCAGATTATGAAATCAAAGGACAAATCCTACACATGGTAACTAATCAGTGCCAATATAGTGGTGCGCCGAAGGAAGATCCAAACGAACATCTTCGTACGTTTAATAGGATCTGTACACTATTTAAAATCCGAGAAGTTGAGGATGAACAGATCTATCTCATGTTGTTTCCCTGGACTTTAAAGGGAGAAGCCAAAGATTGGTTAGAATCGTTACCTGAAGGGGCGATTGACACATGGGATGTTTTAGTTGAGAAATTTCTTAAAAGATTCTTTCTGGCATCTAAAGCCGTGAGACTTCAAGGAGAAATTGTTACGTTCGCGCAAAAGCCAAATGAAACATTATATGAGGCGTGGACAAGATTCGGAAGGATGTTGAGAGGATGTCCTCAACACGGTTTAGACACTTACCAAATAGTACAAATATTCTACCAAGGTGTCAACGTTGCTACACGAAAAGACATCGACATAACAGCTGGTGGTTCCATTATGAAGAAAACCGCAACTGAAGCTTACAAAATTATTGATAACACAGCCTCCCACTCTCATGAGTGGCACCAAGAGAAAGATATATATCTCTCATCTAAAGCGGCTAGAGCCGATTCTAGCCGTGACTTTGATTCCGTTTCAGCAAAAATAGATGCTTTCGAAAGACGAATGGAAAAGATGAATAAAGATATTCACGCAATACGAATCAATTGTGAGCAATGCGGTGGACCACACTTAATGAAAGACTGTCACATTGAACAAACGATGGAACAACGTGAGAATGTTGTCTACATGAACCAAAGGCTGGAAAATAGTTATCAGAATAATTATCAACCGCCAAGGCCAAACTTCAATCGAAATCAAAACATTCTTTACAATCCAAAAGGACCCGACAATAACTCGTATAACCAACAAGGTCCGAATAACCAACCAACTCAAAACAACACTTTCAATCAACAAAGACCTAGCTTGTATAAACCACCACAACAAACCGAAGAGAAAAAGCCAAATCTAGAAGAAATGATGGCAAAGCTAGTTGAATCTCAAACACAATTTATTACATCTCAAACCCAAACGAATGAGAGGTTTGATCAGTCATTAAGAACTCAACAAGCTTCCATTTTGAATATAGAAAAATACGTAGGTACTCTTGCTAGCATGATGAGTGTGAGGGAACAAGGAAAGCTACCGAGTAATACTGAAGTAAATCCTCGGAATGAGAATGTTAATATGGTGTCAACAAATTCTGAAAAACCAGCACCAGAAGATGGGAAGATTTTAGATGTGAGTAACAATGAAGAAGTTACACCACCACCACCACCACCCGAGTATGTAAAGCCAGTGGTGACACCATACAAACCACCCCTCCCGTTTCCAAGAAAAGGAGTTGAGTATGAGCAAGTAATAGGTAATAAAGTTTGTGATACCTCTGAAAGAAGAAGAAGAAGAAGAATAAAAAAGTGCAAGAAACAAAAACAGTAGAAGTAAACCCGGTGAAGACAGTTCCACCAAATCCTCCACCTAGGGTAGGTGATCCGGGTGAATTTATTGTTCCTTGTCTACTTAGTGACTGTGTCATGTATGATGCACTAGCAGATTTAGGTTCAAGTGTGAGTGTTATGCCTCTTTCATTATATAAGAGATTAGGTGTAGGTGAGTTAACTCCAACGGATATGAGTGTTCGACTCCTTGATCAATCCATTAAGCACCCAGTTGGAATTGCTGAAAACCTACCCGTTCAAGTAGGTAATTTAACCTTTCTAGTCGAATTCATTGTCATTGACATAGAAGAGGACTCAAACGTTCCTCTAATTTTAGGTCGACCATTCTTAGCGTCCACCGGGGCGTTATTTGATGTAAGAAAGGGTAGAATGACACTTAGTAATGATGAGAAATCGATCACCTTTATGATTCGACAGTCTAAAAATCCACAAACCAAAACCGTTGAACCGAGAAAAACGATTGGTAAGAACCATGTTGTTTTACCAACTCCAACGGTAATGCTTAACAATAATAGAACGCCTAAGTGTGGGGAAAATGAAGTAACACCTAATGATGACTTGATAATAAAGAACCCCATAGTTGATACGAAATTAAATAACCCCGTTATTAACAGTTCAATGAAGAAACTTTTTAAACGGGTTATTGATGCTAAAAGTAAGGGAAACTTTAAGTTATATAACCGGTTAGTATCCAATCTGTCGCCTAAAGAAAAGGCGAAGCTAGTTGAATTTGTGGATATTACGGAAAAAGCTGGGCACTGGCTTAAAGAAAAAGTCACAGATAGGCAAGTTGATTATGGACCAAAAGAAATTGACGATGAAGTTAATCACAATTTCGACACCACAGCTACCTAAGTGTGGGGAGATTCAAATGTTCTAAGAAAATGTTATCTAGAGTTAGTTGTTCTGTTCTCGTGTAGTTCCGAGAATGGAATCCGATTGGTCTTTTCCGCTAGTAGACACTAAAGAACTAGTTTTCTCCCCCCATTCTGAATTTTTTTTTTTTTTAGGTTTTATATAAAATTAATATGCTTTTTAAATTTAAGTTTTGTGTTTTTTTTTAAAAAACAAAATTTATTTTAATTCATTAAGTTTAAAAAATAATTTCTAAAATTCGTCGTGAGTTAAAGACTAGGTCGTTGAGCCGAAATTGCTTTACCCGAGGGCGGGGCGACAAATTTTGTTATCATTTAATTTTATTGATCTAAAGTATGCAAAAAAAAAAAAATATTATATTAATTTTTGAACGTAGGGGTTATATACCAAACTTCAAAAATATGTATATATGTTTGTATTTTATGTTATGTACACAACAGGGTAAAACAGCGCACTTTCAAAGACTGTCATTAAGTTCAACAAAAAGCTACTAATTTTGATGACAAGGCGCAAAATATCAAATGTGATGTAAAATAATATGCTTACAAACTGGGTATTTTTAATCACTTTTCTACACTAATCACCCTCATGAATTTATAATTATAGTCTGATTTCATGCAAATGAGGGCATTGCATGATCTCAAGTGTGGGGAAGGGTTATAAATTCTCTCGGGTTTACACTTAGTTTATTTGCCAAATTTTGTGAAAATTTGAAAAATTTTCAATTAAATGAACTCAAAATCATGTTTATACATATTTATGAACGATGAAAACTAGGTGATAATACCGAAATTATCGTTACCTCGAAAAGGACATAAATTGAGAAACAACCTAAAATGCTTGAATTCATTTAAAATGGAATAAAGGAGAATAAAAAGGCAAAGAAAGAAACTAAGTGTGGGAAGAATGTACCAAGTTATTCAATTAAAAACTATCTATCACATGTTTCTGTAAAGTTATTGCAGGTACTTTTGTTTTGGACGATACTAATCAGTTTTACCCGGTTTACTGTAATACATTTGAAAGAAAGATGGATCTACACGATGAATCAATTCCATCATTAAAAGGAAGTAAAGTCTTCCGAAAAAGAAACGCGCTTTTTGATTTAGGTCAAGAAGTTGTCGTCCAGACCAGCTGTAGGTTGACGAAAAATCTAGAAAAGTCATCACTAAAATCAGCAGGAAATCCACGGACCTCAGCATCAAACAGGGTCGCCAGGTGGTCAGATTTATCCTAACCATGAGAAGGATTTATCTCGTACAATGGGGGGGCACCGTGCAAATTAGCTTGATAAGACTAATGAATCAGATCCCCAGAAAGGATAATCTCTTTAAAGATTAAAAATCAGCTTTTAAGACTGATATTACTCAATCCTTGAGATTGACCTTAAAGATTGAGAATTCAAACTCATGGAATTCGATGATATCTAAACTCGAGCTTGAACGAGAAAATATTTTGATCAAAAATACAAACCGATTTGTTTTCTGAAAAACCATTTTCAATGCGTTCATTACCATTGAACGTAAAATCCTAAGAAATTCACCTGGAATTCATTAGGTCACCTGAACCAAATCGGGTGTCAACCGTAAGAACGGTGGTTGCATAGCATGGTCGGAGACAGGACCTTGTGCCAGACCGAAAAATTATAGGATGATCTTTACTATCGCTCCTACCAAGGATAGTTCTAGCATCCGACATGTTAAAAGACCATAATCATCTGCATGTCACGGGACATTGCCTTAACAGTTTCTTGTTCATCGCTTTCCTTTACAACCGGACGGTAGTTTACCGAAAGGTAATATACGGAACAAGTAAACTGGATGTGTGCTTTCCGATACCGGGATAGCAGTGGATTACACGAACCTAAAAGTTTTAGCCAAAATATTGATCCACAAATATATTTTGCAACACCGATGATGGATCAAATCAGAAAACTTATCTAGGGTAAAAGCTAGAATGAATTTTCAAAAGATCAAATGTTTTCATAAAGATCCAATTTCCTTAATGGATCTAAATTTTTATAGTCATGTGGGACTGTAAACCATATCGTTACTACCATTGTTTATACCGCCATATCAAAATCACTGATGTACAAAGTGTGAAGAATAAAGAAGTGATTCTAGTATTTCAAGACTATATTGCTTGAGGACAAGCAACGCTCAAGTGTGGGGATATTGATAAGGCTAAAAAGGAACATATATTTCATAGCATTATCCCCCAAGAAAGACAAGATTTTAGTTGCAATTGTTCCATTTTCAAGTGATATTCGTTTATATTTAATAAGTGCGAAGACAAAAGGCGAAAACGAAGATTTGAAGACAAAAAGATCCAAAATGCTAAAAAGTACAAGATACAATCAAAAAGGTTCAAATTATTGATGAGGAACGTCTAAAAATGACAAGAGTACAAGTTACAAAACGCAAAGTACACGATATAAAATAGTACGCAAGGACGTTCGAAAATCCGGAACCGGGACATGAACCAACTCTCAACGCTCGACGCAACGGTGTAAAAATTACGAGTCAACTATGCACAAGAATAAAATATAATATTTAAATAATTCATAATAAGAATAATATTAAATAATAAAAAGTTATTAATTGAGCATAGTTCAGGGGTCTTAAATGAAAATTTCAATTCTAATTTGCCTATAAAAGGCTATGTAATTCGATCGATATAATATCCCTTTTTCTATCCTAAAAATCTATTATCAATATCAATATCTAAAAATCTCTATCATAATGTTAATGTAATAAGATATAACAATAATCTTAATTTTAATTTTAAATTATGATAATAATAAGATTTATGATAGAGATCGTTTGAGTGTGTAAGTCGAATTTCTGTCCGTGCAACGCTACGCGATTAATCACCACTGTAAGCTATGTTCTTCCTTTTTAATTTAATATCTCGTAACTAAGTTATTATTATGCTTATTTGAGCCGAAGTAATCGTGATGTTAGGCTAAAATATTAAGACGGGGTTATTGAACTTTGTACCATAATTAAGGTTTGGGCAAAAGACCGACACTTGTAGAAATTGGACTATTGACTATTAATAGATGGGGGGTATTGTCTAATTGAGTGACAACTCATTGGAGTCTGTCGAACCTATCTTCAAATTAATTAACCTAATAATTAATAATGATTATGGTTGTCCTATTTAGTGACGTTCATATGGAATCTGTTATAATCATTTAATTAATCAATTGGGTTGGGTAATTGATTATTCATTCTGATCAAGTGGATGAATTAATATTCATAAACTAATTAAAACAGGGGTGGATTATATACAGTGATAACTGGTGTAATTGTTGACAGAAGTGATAACTGCGTCACAGTTTAAATCCTTAATCAGTTGGAATATTTGACTTCGGGTATAAGGGTAATTTGACGAGGATACTCGCACTTTATATTTATGACCGATGGACTATTATGGACAAAAACCAGATAGACGTATCAAATAAACCAGGACAAAGGACAATTAACCCATGGTAATAAATTAAAATCAACACGTCAAACATCATGATTACGGAAGTTTAAATAAGCATAATTCTTTTATTGTATTTCTCATCGTATCTTTATTTACTGTCATTTTATTACTCGCAATTTTATTTACTGTCATTTTATTTATTGTCATTATTTTACGCACTTTAATTATCGTCATTTATCTTTGCGCTTAAAATATAGAATCGACAAACCGGTCATTAAACGGTAAAACCCCCCTTTTATAATAATATTACTACTTATATAATTATATATATTTTGTATAAATATAGTTTTTAAAAATATAGTAAGTATCACCAGCTCCCTGTGGAACTAACCGGACTTACTAAAAACTACACTACTCTACGATTAGGTACACTGCCTATAGTGTTGTAGCAAGGTTTAGGTATATCCCATCCGTAAATTAATAAAACTTGTGTCATATTTTGTAGTATTTTGTATTAAAAATAATACTATTTCGTACCCTCACGCTACATCATCAATAACCCAACCCGATACCAAGAGCATAATCCTGGGGACTAACAAATCCCCAATCCGCCTGCAAATATCCGAAAGCTACTACATCGAGACCAAGCGCTCCTACGCATCTAGTCTACCAACTAGCTAGCATCACAATACCTATAAAAAGGTAAACAACGAGAGGGGTAAGCATAAAGTTTAGTGAATGCAATAATTATACATATACATATATAATCTACTTACTTACAAACACATATATAAATACCACATACGAGCTAGCAATTCAACAACCATGCAATCATAAATGGATAAACTAAGTATCTGCAATTCACAATAAGCTAGCATCGCCAATAGCATATAGTTCACAATTTAATATGCTAAACTACAACACATAACCATGGTTAACCATTCGTACAAGGGAATGGTGCTCACGAAAGACCATCGAAGTTCACAACATCCATTAGTGTACTTAACATCGCATATCACTAACCCCGGGTGGCATCTTAACACCTGGATACTTCACCCCCGAGTGGCATCTTAACACCTCGATGCTTCACCCGTCAATATACTTTCCGAAGTGGTGTCTTAACACCTCGACACTTCACTCACGGGTGGCATCTTAACACCTTGATACTTCACCCCGAGTTGTATCTTAACACCTCGATGATTCACCCGTGAAACATTCCGGAGTGGTATCTTAATACTTCGACACTTCACTCGTCACGTGAAACGTGGTATCTTAGAACTTCAACACTTCACATTTCACGCTACATAAATAAATACATCATATACATATACATATAATTATTCCACTCACCTTGAAATACATGCACAAGTCATGTATGTGAATCGCCTCCAAACGTAACCGAGCAAGCTTTTACCTATAATACGCATATAGGTATACACATAATCAACATACATTCCCTACAAGAGAATTCGACGGAAATGCCCTTAACCAAGGGTTTATATCTACCTCCATAATCCGCCCATTTAGACACCTAAGTTGCACTTCACCAATTACCACTACGGGTGGTAATTCCGACCCATTCAAACAAGTATAACTTAACCCAATTTATACTTGGCACCAATTAGACCAACTTAGGTCTTAACACTAAATTACTACTTAGGTAGTAATTATTTCAAACGCCATTTACACAAAAACCACAACATGTGCAATATTGACCCATATTGCTTTTGACCACAATTGATTTATGTTAAAACATCACTTTGATTCAAAATCACTTCTCATGTGTGATTACTTCCAAAAATGCCATTTAACACTTAACATAAATGTTTAACATAAATGTCTAAACATCCATTTGACCAAAACTAGTGTCATCATCAAATTTGACCCAATCAACTTACCCATTTGACATAAGTCCCAAAAATGCCCAAAATCACTAACGGCTAGTGATTATCTTTTCAAAACACCAATTAACACTTAAACCAAGTATTTACATACTTGATTCACCAAAACTTGGCTCAAAACTCATTTTGATAACAAACCAAGTTAACATCCAAATTTTGAGCAAAATCAAACTCTTTAACACACCCAAATCACCACCTGATGTGCGTAGAGGTGTATACGAAATTTTGATATTTTTACAAGGAAATACTATTAAATACAATACAATTTTACACAAGTTATTTAATTATTTATAGTGTGAAAATACCTAAACCTTGCTACAATACTTATAGACAGTGTACCTAATCGTACAGTAGTGTAGTTTTTAGTAAGTCCGGTTCGTTCCACATGGAGCTAGCCAAGTTTAACGCTATATTTTTAAAACTAAATTTATATATAAATATATATATATAAATATAAGTAATATTATTATTATAAAAGGGGGATTTTACCGTTTAATGACCGGTTTGTCAATTTTAAAACTTTAGTCGCAGTTAAAACCTAATGTAAAATATTAAAAATAAAACTTAATTTAAAGCGTAAAGTAAATGACAATAATTAAAGTGCGATAAATTAAAATGCGATAAATAAAATGACAATAAATAAAATTGCGATAATTAAAAAGTATGATAATTAAAAGTGCAATTAAATAAAATGACAGTAAATAAAAGTGCGATAAAATATGAAATAAAGGAATTATGCATATTTAAACTTCCATAATCATGATGTTTGACGTGTTGATTTTAGTTTATTACCATGGGTTAATTGTCCTTTGTCCTGGATTATTCGATATGTCCATCTGGTTTTTGTCCATAACAGTCCATTAGTCATAAATATAAAGTGCGAGTGTCCTCGTCAAATTATCCTTATATTCGAAGTCAAATATTCCAAATAATTGGGGACTTAAACTATAATTACACCAATTTCCCTTGTATGTAATTCACCCCTGTTTTAATAAGTCCATTAACTATTAATCCATTCCCGTGTCCGGTTAAATGAACGATTATTAGTACTTATAAATATCCCGCCCATCGTGTTCGATCGAGTGTATATGGTTATTTATAATTACGTCCAATTGTAAATCTTTATATTAAATTAACGAACTATCATTCAATTAAACAACTATAAAGCCCATTAATAGCCCATAGTCTAATTTCCACAAGTGTCGTTCTTTTGTCCAAACCCCAATTATGGTACAAAGCCCAATTACCCCGTCTTTAATATTTTAGCCCAACATCATGATTACTTCGGTTTAAATAAGCATAATAATAACTTAGCTACGAGACATTAATTTAAAAAGGTTGAACATAACTTACAATGATTAATAATAGCGTAGCTTTACACGGACAGAATTTCGACTTACACACTTACAACATTCACTAACATACCCTTATTATTATTAAATTAAAATTAAAATTAAAATTATAATATATATATATATATATATATATATATATATATATATATATATATATATATATATATATTACGTGAGAGATAGAGAGTAGAGAAAGATGTGTTACATTCGACCAAAAACTGCGAAATTTATAGGATGTCACCAACCTTTTTGCTCCATGCGATCGCATGGAATTTGTGCCTTCTGGCCATGCGATCGCATGGCTTGGGAATCCAGCTCACATTCGTTTGTCTCCTAGTTTACCGACGGTTTATATATATATATATATATATATATATATATATATATATATATAATTTTTAAGAATTAATTATATATTATATTATATTCATGTGCATAGTTGACTTGTAATTTTTAGTCCGTTGCGTCGAGCGTTGAGAGTTGACTCTGGTCCCGGTTCCGGATTCGTACTATTTAATACCTTGTACTTTGCGTTTTGCGGCTCGTACTCTTGTAATTTTTATACGTTTCTCATCAATAATTTGAACCACTTTGATTGTAATTTGTACTTTTGAGCTTTTTGGTCGTTTGCGTCTTCAATTCGTCGAATCTGTCTTTTATCTTCACCTTTTATTATTTAAATGAATATCACTTGTAAATAGAACAATCGCAACTAAAAGCTTGTCTTTCTTGAGTGATAATGCTATGAAATATATGTTCGTTTTTAGCATTATCAAATATTCTCACACTTGAGCGTTGCTTGTCCTTAAGCAATATAGTCTTGAAACAAAAATACTAGAATCACTTCTTTATTCTTCACACTTTATAAATCAGTGATTTCTATACAGCGGTATTAACAATGGTAGTAACGATGTGGTTTACAGTCCCACATGACTATGAAAATTTAGATCCTTTAAGGAAATTGGATCTTTATGAAAACATTTGATCTTTCAAAAATAAAATCTAGCTTTTACCCTAGATAAGTTTTCCGGAATAACCCTTCACCGGTGTTTGCAAATTGTTTTTGTGGGTTTGGTGGGTTTCAGATTTGAAAATTTTAGCTCAAAACTTGCAGTTTTGTGTCATTCACTTGCTAACCTTGTATTGGGAAAGCAACACGTCCAGTATACTTGCTCCGTATATTACCTTTCGGTAAACAACTGTCCGGTTGTAAAGGAAATAGTTGAACAAGCAACTGTTGAGGCAATGTCCCGTGACTTGCTTTTAATTATGGTCTATATCGTGTCGGATGCAATTACTACCCTTTGTAGGAGCAATAGTAAAGATCACCCTATAGTTTTTCGGTCTGGCACAAGGTCCTGTCTTCGACCATGATATGCAACCACCATTCTTACGGTTGACACCCGATTTGGTTCAGGTGGCCTAATGAATTCCAGGTGAATTCCTAGGATTTTACGTTCAATGGTAATGAACGCATTGAAAATGGGTTTTCAGAGAACAAATCGGTTTGTAATTTTGATCAAAATATTTTCTCGTTCAAGCTCGAGTTTAGATATCATCGAATTTCATGAGTTTGTAATTCTCAATCTTTAAAAGTCAATCTCAAGGATTGAGTAATATCAGTCTTAAAAGTTGATTTTTGATCTTTAAGGAGATTATCCTTTCTGGGGATCTGATTCATTAGTCTTATAAGCTAATTTGCACAGTGCCCCCCATTGTACGAGACATATCCTCTCATGGTTAGGATAAGTCTGACCACTTGGCGACCCTGTTTGATGCTGAGGTCCGTGGATTTCCAGCTGATTTTCGAGAAAACTTTTCCAGGTTTTTCGTAGACTCTACAACTGGTCTGGACGACAACTTCCTGACCTAAATCAAGAAGCGCGTGTCTTTATCTCTCGAAAGACTTTACTTCCTTTTAAATTACAATAAACTGGGTAAAACTGATAAATATCGTCCAAAACAAAAGTATCTTCAATTATTTGTACAAAAATATGTGATATATGTTCTAAATAACTTGGTAAATTTTTCCCACACTTGGCTTTTATTTTCCTTTTTATTTTCCCCTATTCCATTTTAAATGAATTCTAACATTTTGGGTTGTTTCTCAATTTATGTCCTTTCCGAGGTAACAATAATTTTGGTGTTAACACCTAATTTTATTGTTCATAAATTTGTAAAAACATGATTTTGAGTTCATTTAATTGAAAATTTTGTAAAATTTTACTAGAATTGGGTAGTCAGTATATAAGACTAGGGCTGTTCTTTATTATCAGAGAGTACTAGATTCTAATACAACTACTGCGTTACTAGTATTTTTAATAGTAACCAAGTGTATATGTCAAAAATTTTAAAAATCCGAAAGAATTTAACCCCTTTCCACACTTAAGATCTTGCAATGCCCTCATTTGCAAGAAATCAGTAAAAATTTAAATTATTGAGGGTGATTAGCGTAGAAAAATGATTAAATTTACCGAGTTTGCAAACATATTGTTTTATATCACATTTGATATTTTACGTCTTGTCGTTAAAATTGGTAGCTTTTGCTGAACTTAATGTCGTCTTTGAAAGTGCGCTGTTTTACCCTATTTTATACATAAGATAAACTACAAACATATATATATACATAATATTTATTTTTTATAAAACCTTAATTTATTAAAACAATTTAAATGAATAAATTTGTTTTTTAACATTTTGTTTCCTTTTACTTTAGGTAGAGGTAGTTTCGGTACGTTTACCTAGTCCGTTCCTCGATAAAATTTTAAAATTTGTCATTTTAAATTGATTGTTTTAAAAGCAAAGATTTTCGGGTTTTTTAAATATTTTTGGCATACTTTAATTCAATAAGATTAAAAATAATGATAATAAAATTTCTCGTCCCGCCCTCGGGTAAAGCAAATTCGGTTCAACGACCTAGTTTTCAACTCATGACGAATTTTAAATATCACATTTTTAACTTAATGAAATAAAATAAATTTTTGTTATTAAATTCACACCAAACTTAAATTTAAAATGTATAAAATTAAAAATTCATTTTATTAATATTTTTATACATACAAACTTATATTAAAAATATTAATTTTTTTAAAATACTTAAAAACTTAAATATATTAGTTTTAAAAAGTTCACAATATTAATTTAATATTTATATATTAATTAAAAACAAGGTAAAAATTTAAAAAAAAAATCTTTTTGGTCTTTTTATCCCACTTTAATCAATCAAAAATTATCAAAAATATACGCCCCTCTTTTCGGTAAAGTAATTTTGGTTCCATAACCTAGTTTTACTCCTGACGAATTTCTGAAATATTTTGGGTTGATTGATTAAAGATATTTATACCTTAAGAATAAACGATAAATTTCGTAGTGATGTAATAAATTTTTGTATGATATCAATAATTTCGGTTACGCATACCTAATTTTATTGAATACCAATTTAATACATTATAGTGAACGATTTAGCATTTATTATCAAAAGGTTAAAAGTAATAAAAATAAAAATAAAAACTGTACATACTTACCTGTGAGAAAAAATTCTCAGAGACCTGCTTTAGCCGACTCATAGGAGAGTCGTGTGATTTGGTTCTCCATAGCTACATAAGCGTAACCTCGATTCTTCAATATCTTTTCTTCTAAACATATGAACGGTCCTTCTCTGCATAGAGTAACAAATTCGGTATTTGAATATGTTTGATTATTTGAACATTTACCTTCGTGTGACCATTTTCCGCATTTATAACATCTTTCAAGGTGTTGTGCTCTTCTTTTTGTTGCGGATTTTGATTTACCTTTACCAAAATATATCTTATGATGATCTTTCCTGAGTTCTTTCCTCACTTCGTCACATCTGCCTCTTATTACTGACACCAGGTCACTCGGAAGTGTGTCATTATTACGTTTAGTAATCAAAGCGTGTAGCATTAGACCATAGTTCAAATCAAAGGAATTCTTCATCTCGTAAAACCTAAAAAAATAAAAATTCAGAATGGAGGGAGAAGACTAGTTCTTTAGGGTCTGCTAGGGACAGACCATTCGGATTCCATTCTCGGAAACTACATGAAAACAGAATATCTAACTCTAACAAAAATACATATTACCCTAAAAAGATTTGATTCTCCCCACACTTAGTTAGCTGTGGTGTCGAAATTGTGATTAACTTCGTTGTCAACTTCCATTGGATTATCTACGTAATGTTTAACTCTGTGACCATTAACCTTAAATTCAATCCCATTTGAATTTATTAATTCTACTGTTCCGTACGGGAAAACTCTTTTGACTATGAATGGTCCAGACCATCTTGATTTCAATTTTTCAGGAAATAGCTTGAATCGTGAATTGAAAAGAAGAACTTTGTCTCCTTCTTTAAATTCTTTTGAACTTCTGATTCTTTTATCATGCCATTTCTTCGTTCTTTCTTTATAGATTAACAAATTTTCATATGCTTCATGCCTTAATTCTTCTAATTCATTTAGTTGACTTAATCGTAGACATCCAGCTTCATGTAAATCAAGATTACATGTCTTCAAAGCCCAAAATGCTTTGTGCTCAATTTCTACTGGAAGATGACATGCTTTTCCGTAAACGAGTTTAAAAGATGTGGTTCCAATTGGAGTTTTGTAAGCTATTCTAAAAGCCCAGAGTGCATCCTCCAATTTCATGGACCATTCCTTCGGATTTGATCCTATGGTTTTCTCTAGAATACGTTTTAAAGCTCGGTTGGTATTTTCAACTTGTCCACTTGTTTGTGGATGATAAACGGTTGAGATTTTATGAGTTACTCCATATGTTTTGAGAACTTTCTCAGGTTGATTATTACAAAAATGAGTACCCCGGTCACTTATTAAAGCTTTCGGTGTTCTGAACCTAGCAAAAACACGTTTTAAGAAGTTGACTACAACTCGTGCATTCTTAGTCGGGAGGGCTTATGCTTCCGCCCATTTAGATACATAATCAATGGCAACGAGAATGTAGAGATTATTATGAGATTTTGGAAATGGACCCATAAAGTCAATATCCCAAACGTCAAATACTTCACATACTTGAATGACATTTTGTGCCATTTCATCACGTTGACTTATTTTTCTGGCCCTTTTACAAGCATCACAGGATTTGCAAAGAAGGTGTGCATCTTTGAAAATTGTAGGCCAATAGAATCCAGCATCGTAAACTTTTCTTGCTGTGAGCTGAGGACCATAATGCCCTCCTGTTGGTCCTGTGTGACAATGGTTTAATATTTGACTAGCTTCATCTCCGAATACACATCGGCGTATTATTCTATCGGGACAATTTTTAAACAAATGTGGATCTTTCCAGAAATAGTGTTTTATATCACTAAAGAATTTCTTTCGTTTTTGGTACGACAACCCTTTTTCAAGGAATCCACATACTAAATAGTTTACATAGTCTGCAAACCATGAAATTTCACTATAATCTATCTTCAATAGATATTCATCAGGAAAGTTATCTTGTATGGCCGATTCATTTAGAACTTCTAATTCGGGATTTTCAAGACAAGAAAGATGATCAGCGGCGAGATTTTCTGCTCCCTTTTTATCTCGGATTTCAATATCGAACTCTTGTAAGAGTAAGATCCAACGGATTAATCGTGGTTTGGCATCTTATTTCGAAAACAAGTATCTAAGAGCAGAATGGTCGGTATAGACCACCGTTTTAGCTAGAACGAGATATGAACGAAATTTATCAAAAGCAAAGACAATAGCAAGGAGTTCTTTTTCAGTAGTTGTGTAATTCGTTTGTGCTCCTTGTAACGTCTTACTAGCTTAATAAATAGGTTGAAATCATTTTTCAATCATTTGTCCTAAAACGACTCCCATTGCAAAATCACTTGCATCGCACATGAGTTCAAATGGTAAATTCCAATTTGGCGTTATCATGATCGGCGCATTAGTGAGTTTTTCTTTAAGAATATTAAAAGATTTGATACATTCATCTGAAAAGATGAATGGAGCATCCTTTTCTAGGATTTTATTCATAGGAGTGGCAATTTTAGAAAAATCTTTTATGAAACGTCGGTAAAAACCGGCATGCCCTAGAAAACTCCTAACTCCTCTAACATTGGTGGGATGTGGAAGTTTAGCAATTACATCTACTTTAGCTCTATCCACTTCAATTCCTTCCTTTGAAATTTTATGCCCGAGAACGATGCCTTCTTTAACCATGAAATGGCATTTCTCCCAATTAAGTACTAGATTTGATTGTTCGCATCTAATAAGCATTCATTCAAGATTAACTAGACATGATTCAAATGTATCATCGAAGACTGAAAAGTCATCCATGAAAACTTCCATGCATTCTTCTATCATGTCGTGAAAAATCGCCATCATGCACCTTTGAAAGGTTGCAGGGGCGTTGCAAAGTCCAAATGACATGCGTTTGTAAGAAAAAGTACCATAAGGGCACGTGAATGTGGTTTTCTCTTGGTCCTCGGGTGCGATTGAAATTTGAAAATATCTGGAAAAACCGTCAAGAAAACCATAGTAACTATTTCCGGCTAATCTTTCCAACATTTGATCAATGAAAGGTAAGGGAAAGTGATCTTTTCTGGTGGTGTCATTTAATTTTCTATAATCAATACAAACACGCCATCCTGTTACAGTCCTAGTAGGAATAAGCTCATTTTTCTCATTTGTGATGACAGTCATGCCACCTTTCTTAGGTACGCATTGAACTGGGCTTACCCATGGACTATCAGAGACTGGATAAATTAAACCTGCATCTAGCAGTTTAATAATTTCTTTCTTAACAACATCTTGCATTTTTGGATTTAGTCTTCGTTGACGTTGCACATACGTTTTATGACCTTCTTCCATAAGGATTTTATGTGTGAAATACGAAGAACTTATGCCTTTAATATCATGAATCTTCCATGCAATAGCTGGTTTATGAGCTCTTAGCACAGAAATGAGTTGAGATTTTTCATTTTCTGTAAGAGAAGACGATATTATTACAGGTAATTCAGATTCACCATGTAAATAATCATATTCCAAATGGTTTGGAAGTTCCTTCTCCTAAAGAACATTCTCCTGTTCCTTGTAATTCTGGAAATTCTTCTAACAATTCTGCATGTGAATCTATAGTTTAAATATAATAACATGTATCATCTGCAGATTGCAGTTGTTACATGGCTCTATCCCCAGAAAAGGTAACACTCTCGTCCTCTATACTTAGGGTCTGTTTCTTACCGAACACGTCTATTATTGCTTTAGCCATGTTTAAGAATGGTCTTCCTAATATGAGAGGAACTCGAGAATCTTCTTCCATATCCAGAATAACAAAATCTACTGGAAATACTAAAGTACCAACTTTAACTAGCATGTTCTCCATTATCCCTCTAGGATATTTTATTGATCGATCGGCTAGTTGTATACTTATTCGTGTTGGTTTCAATTCTCCAAGGTCTAGTTTAGCGTATAGTGAATACGGCATTAAATTTATACTAGCACCTAAGTCTGCCAATGCTTCTATTGAACTAAGACTACCTAGAAAACATGGAATTCTGAAACTTCCTGGATCTGATAATTTTTCTGGTATCTTATTCAATAGCACTGCAGAACAATTAATATTCATAGTAACAGCCGAGATTTCTTCCATTTTCTTTCTATTTGTGATTAGATCTTTCAGAAATTTAGCATATCTAGGCATTCCTGAAATCACATAAATGAAAGGAAGATTTACATTTATCTGTTTAAATATATCCAATAATTTGGATTGCTCGGCTTCAAGTCTTTCTTTTCTCATTTTACTCGTGTAAGGAAGCGGTGGTTGGTATGGTTTAACATAAGGTTTATCCTTAAATGTGTTATTTTCATTAACCCTTTCAACTACCGGCTCTGTTTTCTTATCTTGCTCAGGCTGTGGTGCATGTGGAGTAGGAATAGAGTCATCAGAAATTACAAGCATTTCAGGTGGTTTAAGTGTAATACCACTTCTTGTGGTAATAGCTTTAGCTGTTTCATTCTGGGGGTTAGCATTTGTATCACTAGGTGACTTCCCGGTTTTCTTACACCTATCAACCTTACTAGGTTGCTTACTTCTTGTTCCAAATTTTGAATAGAAGCTTGTTGATTTCTAAATGATTGAGCATTTTGTTCATTGGTTTGTTTCTGAGATGTGAAAAACTGCGTTTGAGATTCAACTAGCTTCGACATCATATTTTCTAAATTTGGCTTTTTATCATCGGTTTGTGGTAGTTTACTTGGAAAAATAGGTCTTTGCTGATTGTAAGTATTGTTGGATACTTGTTGATTGCTAGGACCTTGTTGGTTATTGTATGGAACATTTCGGTTATAATTCTGATTTTGATTGTAGATTGGTCTTGGCGGTTGATAATTATTCTGATAATTATTTCCAGGCCTTTGGTTCATGTATGAAATATTCTGTCTTTGTTCCATTGTTTGTTCAATACTGAGACAATCTTTTGTCAAATGTGGTCCTCCACACTGCTCACAACTAATTCGTATTGAGTGAATATCCTTAGTCATCTTTTCCATTCGTCTCTCGAGAGCATCTATCTTTGCAAAAATGGAATCAAAGTCATGGCTAGAATCAGCTCTAGCTGCTTTAGATGATCTAACGATATATTGTTCTTGATGCCACTCATGTGAGTGGGAAGCAGTGTTATCAATAATTTTGTAAGCTTCAGTTGTGGTTTTCTTCATAATGGAACCACCAGCTGTTATGTCGATGTCTTTTCGTGTAGTGATGTGGCATCCTTGGTAGAATATTTGTACTATTTGATAAGTGTCTAAAGCATGTTGCGGACATCCTCTCAATAACTTTCCAAATCTAGTTCACGCCTCATATAGAGTTTCATTTAGCTTTTGTGTGAACGTAACAATTTCTCCTTGAAGTCTCACGGCTTTAGATGCCGGAAAGAATTGTTTAAGAAATTTTTCAACTAAAACGTCCCATGTATCAATAGCCCCTTCAGGTAACGATTCTAACCAATCTTTGGCTTCTCCCTTTAAAGTCCAGAGAAATAACATGAGATAGATCTGTTCATCCTCAACTTCTCTTATTTTAAATAGAGTGCAGATCCTATTAAAGGTACGAAGATGTTCGTTCGGATCTTCCTTCGGCCCACCACCAAATTGGCATTGATTAGTTACCATGTGTAGGATTTGTCCTTCGATTTCATAATCTGGCGCATTAATGTCTGGTTGAGTAATTGCGTGACCTTGGCCAGTGCGTTTAGCTCGCATTCGATCTTCCATACTTAGAGGTTCCAGATTTTCTATGATTGAATTTGTTGAATCTGAATCACTAGAGGATTCTGATTTAATGGTTTGTTCCTCGACAATCTCTGTTTGAATGATTGGTGGTTCCGGAGGAAAGATTAATGGTTCAGGATCTCTGAATTGTCCCTGAATATCCTCCGGATTCTCAATTGTGAGGTCGGGTTCAAAAAATGGATTATCAGAAATTTGAATTGGAGTACTTGGTCGACTGGATGACGATTCTAAAGAAAAATCAACGGCGACAATATTGGCTAGATGTCTTGATCGAGTTGCAGGTGGTGAACGTATAAAAGGTGGTGAATGTTTTGCTCGGTGCATTCACTGAATATCCTATTAGTTATAAAAGATAAAAATTATATAAGTTATCAAATTAATAGACTTTTCTGATTTTGCCCACGTTTCGAATAGCCAATAGATGCAGCAGGTAGCCAGGACCCTTTAAATCGGAAGCCCACAACTCGCCACTAACAAATCCAACTATTAATACGAACCCAAAAATTTTGGATGTCTATCAATTTAACCACTTAAAATAATTTTTCGTTTTGAAATTTTAGAAAAGAAATAGAAAATTCTATGTTCTAAAAACTAGAGCGTCGAGAAATAAGAAAGAAAAAGAGTGCGTCGAAAAACGTCGAAAAATAAAAGGTCAAAAAAATAATAAAAAGAACGTAGCGCGTCCAAACTTAAAAGTCTAAAAACTAAGAATTAAAAGTTGCGTCTAAAGGTATTAAAGCTTAAAGGAAATTCTATATCCAAAACAGCAATAAGTTAAAAAGTACTAAAATCTTAAAACGGCGTCGCAAAATTCTAAAGCACCTAAATCTTAGTCTAAAGAAAAAGCACTTAAGGAATTTTACGGCAAAGTCAAAAAATCTAGAAATAAAAATAACTACGACAAAAACTATATTAAAAACTAATTACGAGCGAAAAATATAAATATTACGAATAAACGATTAAAAAGATATAAAATTTAAAAATAAAACTTTAATTATAAAAATACAATTTTTATAAAAATATTATTTTTATATTATTTATAAAAGTAATAAGTTTATATATTTAATAAAACTAATTTTAATTTAAAATACAAATTAATTAAAAACTAAAACTAAATTATTATAATAAATAACCCTAATTAGGGTTTAATAATAATAATAATAATAATTAATACTCCGTAATAATTGCTGTCAGCAGATGTATCAGACGTGTCAGGATGCCTCATGCGGTCGCATGAGTTTTATTCATACAGGCCATGCGATCGCATGACTTCTGGATCCAGCTCTGATCTTGGGCTGCTACAGTACCGGGCCGTATATTATTTATATTTATATTTTTGATTTTTAATTTTATGTTTTATATTTATATAAAGTATTTATATAAAATAAATAAAAACTTAATTTTTAAAAAACTACCTATTAGTTTTTGTAACTAAAGGAAAATACAAACTTTTTAATTTTTTTATATTTTGAACAACTCTTAAAAATATATATTTTTTGTTTTTATTTTTATATTTTTGTATTTTTAATATTTAAAACGTATTTTTCAGAAAGAAATTAAAACTTATTAAAAATCTTTTTTAATATATATATAGCTTTTCGCTTTCGGCGTTGTTTGATCCCCGGCAGCGGCGCCAAAAATACTTGATGTGCGTAGAGGTGTATACGAAATAGTGATATTTTTACAATGAAATACTATTAAATACAATACAATTTTACACAAGTTATTTAATTATTTATAGAGTGGAAATACCTAAACCTTGCTACAACAATTATAGGCAGTGTACCTAATCATACAGTAGTGTAGTTTTTAGTAAGTCCGGTTCGTTCCACAGGGAGCTAGCCAAGTTTAACGCTATATTTTTAAAACTAAATTTGTATATAAATATATATATAAATATAAGTAATATTATTATTATAAAAGGGGGATTTTACCGTTTAATGACCGGTTTATCGATTTTAAAACTTTAGTCGCAGTTAAAACCTAATGTAAAATATTAAAAATAAAACTTAATTTAAAGCGTAAAGTAAATGACAATAATTAAAGTGCAATAAATTAAAATGCGATAAATAAAATGACAATAAATAAAATTGCGATAATTAAAAAGTATGATAATTAAAAGTGCAATTAAATAAAATGACAGTAAATAAAAGTGCAATGAAATATGAAATAAAGGAATTATGCTTATTTAAACTTCCATAATCTTGATGTTTGACGTGTTGATTTTAGTTTATTACCATGGGTTAATTGTCCTTTGTCCTGGATTATTCGATATGTCCATCTGGTTTTTGTCCATAACAGTCCATCAGTCATAAATATAAAGTGCGAGTGTCCTCGTCAAATTATCCTTATATCCAAAGTCAAATATTCCAACTAATTGGGGACTTAAACTATAATAACACCAATTTTCCTTGTATGTAATTCACCCATGTTTTAATAAGTCCATTAACTATTAATCCATTCTCGTGTCCGGTTAAATGAACGATTATTAGTACTTATAAATATCCCGCCCATCATGTCTGATCGAGTGTATATGGTTATTTATAATTATGTCCAATTGTAAATCTTTATATTAAATTAATGAACTATCATTCAATTAAACAAATATAAAGCCCGTTAATAGCCCATAGACTAATTTCCACAAGTGTCGTTCTTTTGTCCAAACCTTAATTATGGTACAAAGCCCAATTACCTCGTCTTTAATATTTTAGCCCAACATCATGATTACTTCGGCTTAAATAAGCATAATAATAACTTAGCTATGAGACATTAATTTAAAAAGGTTGAACATAACTTACAATGATTAATAATAGCGTAGCTTTACACGGACAGAATTTCGACTTACATACTTACAACATTCGCTAACATACCCTTATTATTATTATTATTAAATTAAAATTAAAATTAAAATTAAAATTAAAATTAAAATTATAATATATATATATATATATATATATATATATATATATATATATATATATATATATATATATATTACGTGAGAGATACAGAGTAGAGAAAGATGTGTTACATTCGACCAAAAACTGCGAAATTTATATGATGTCACCAACCTTTTTGCTCCATGCGATTGCATGGCATTTATGCCTTCTGGCCATGCGATCACATGGCCTGGGAATCCAGCTCACATTCATTTGTCTCCTAGTTTGCTGACGGTTTTTATATATAATATAATATATATATAATTTTTAAGAATTAATTATATATTATATTATATTCATGTGCATAGTTGACTTGTAATTTTTAGTCAGTTGCGTCGAGCGTTTAGAGTTGACTCTGGTCCTAGTTCCGGATTTTTGAACGTCCTTTTGTACTATTTAATATCTTGTACTTTGCGTTTTGCGGCTCGTACTCTTGTAATTTTTAGATGTTTCTCATCAATAATTTGAACCACTTTGATTGTGATTTGTACTTTTTAGCTTTTTGGTCGTTTGCGTCTTCAATTCGTCGAATCTGTCTTTTGTCTTCACCTTTTATTATTTAAACGAATATCACTTGTAAATAGAACAATTGCAACTAAAAGCTTGTCTTTCTTGAGGGATAATTCTATGAAATATATGTTCGTTTTTAGCATTATCACCACCATACCACCAATTGATTAACAACACTATCAAAGGTTGACTTTAGATCATAAACCTAGACATCCACAATAACTTCACCTCTTTGAGGCATTTCATCAAACACCTTGTATGCATGACTTCAAACTTGTTCTTATGAACATCAAATTCACCAATACTCATCCAATCTAGTGATTATCACTATCCAAAACTAATACACCTAAATTAGTCATTAATCCCTAAACCCAAAATATTAGGGTTCTTAATCACAAGCTTGGCCCAAAACCCCCAAATTTCATAAGAAATGGGTTTTATAACTCATCACCAACATAAACCCTAATCAAAACAAGAATCAAACAATTAAAATCAGAGCTAGAACTTACCATCACCATCAAAATGTAGCTAGAAGGAAGATGAATGACTTTAACTTTTGCACCTTGAAGAGATTCCAACTCCATCTTCATAATCTTGAGCTTTCTCACTCTAAAAGCTCTTCCTCTCTCTAGAAATGGATGTGAGGATTTGTGTGGATGTGAAAATGAGGATATGATAAGGTTGTGGCCATATTTGTAGCCACAAAACCGGCCCCAACATGAAATACCCAAAATGCCCCTTTTAAAATATTAAAATCACGAACGGGTCTTACATTTTTCTAATGTTGCCATTTTCTCATTGTAATATAAACATAAAACATAAAGAAAGATACAAACACGACGATGATGCACCACAGTTTTGTCTTGAGTGGAATCTCATAACGAAATATATGTATCCTCTGGAGATGAGGTCTTCTTCTCGGTGATGATGAATATTCAAATAATTCATTTGTCTGTGATACAAGATTGCATTGTTTGACCCGTTCATAGAGAGAACACCCCCCTTTTAATACCCAATAGGTAAATAGAAACTGGTATGCATCCTAGACAGAGTAAAGTCACCTTATGGACATGCTAAGTCATCCTTCTTCACAAAGTATAAATCGTAGTATGAAAGACCTCAATCGTCTGTTGAGTTTCTGAACAATCATTTATTGGTACATTTTCAGTTATAATTAGGTGACTACCCTGAACCGCTATAAATCTTTCAAAGATTTCCGTATCATGATATTTACGTGTTCTTAGTGTGATCATCTCTATCTAGGATTAGGTCAGTAAAGCCTACCAATACATCACCAATTTTCATGTACTACTTACTTTATAGCAGTACACATGCCAGTTCAATAATGCAATCATCTCCCACCATACAGACTAAGCAACTCTTTTTCAAGATTTTCCAAATTTTATGGATTTTCTATATTTCCATTTTTATTTGCTTTTCTGAATTTTATCATTTTTATGGCTTTTTAAGTTTTATCTATACACAAACATAAGAAAATAAGCATAACAAAAAATAAACATGCAACTAATTCAGAAAAAACTAACTATCATGCAAGCAGAAATAAACATGCAGTAACTAATGCTATCATGCAATTGTACATAAAATATACAAGCAGTTTCACAACATGTACTATCAGTTTCTTTGTTAGGATCCTCGGTGTCGAGAATCTCTGTGACACGATCCACATCAGTTAAGGTCTTAATACCTATCTCTTTTAACAAGTAATCAAAACGTGGTTTATTAAAAGTTTCGTAAATAGATCAGCCCTTTAGGTCGTAGTGTATATCTGCAATACATCTATCAGTCTCTTTTCATAACAATCTCTAATGAAATGATATTTTATCCCTATATGTTTGGTTTTAGAATGATTAATGAGTTTTTTAGTGACAACTATGGCAGCAGTATTATTATCAACATAAAATAGGAGTGTTAGATATATGAAAACTGTAGTCACGTAGCTGCTGTTGGATCCAGATAACCTGAGATGTACAGCTAGCCACAGCAATGTATTCAGCTTCTGAGCTTCACAAGTGAATTGAGCCACTACAATTTGCTTCTTACATTGCAAGTAACCAGTCTGCTTCCAAGAATTTGACAACCCCTATAAGTTGATTTGAAGTCTTTCTACATCCGCTATAGTTAGAATTACTGTACGCTGTAAGCTCAAAACCATCATCTCATAGATACCATAAGCCCAACTTGGTGTATCCTTCAAATACTGCAAAATCTTCTTGACCACTAGCATATGATGAACATTCGGATTTGCCTGATAACTAGCACACAAGTAAACTGTAAACATAATATCTGGTCGAGAAGCTGTTAGATACATCGGACACCCAATGATTGCCCTATACAAAGTCTGATCTACTTTTTCACCATCACAATCCGGTGAAAACCCGTGATTCACCGACAACGTGTATTGGTCGGTGTTTCTGCTTCCGTTTGAAACCTTTTAAGGATATCGGCAACATACTTTGTTTGATGCAAGAAGATTCCTTTATCCATTTGAGCAACCTGCAGAGCTTGGAAAAACTTAATATTTCCCATGGAACTCATCTTAAACTTCCTCTACATAACCTTCTCGAATTCATCAACCATCGCCTGATATGTTGACCCAAAAATGATGTCATCATCAATACACCTATACCAGCATGAGATGATGTCCCTTCGTCTTAATGAAAAGTGTCTAATCAATGACACCTCTAAAACCATTTTCCAGCAAATAATTAGACAAGGTAGTATACCATGTCCTTGGAGTTTAATGAAGCCCATACAGTGCCTTTTCGAGTCGATAAACCTTCTTTGGAATGTGTGGATCTTCGAAACCAGGTGGTTGCTAAACAAATACACGCTCATTAATAACACCATACAAAAATGAAATTTTGACATCCTTCTAATAAACTTTAAATCCCATGAAGGATGTGAATGCCAAGAATATTCTAATAGCCTCCATCCGAGCAACTGGAGCACACACATCATCATAGTCAATTTCAGGGATTTGTTGATATCCCTTCACCACCAATATAGCTTTATCCCGGATCATAATCCCCTATTCAATCTTTTTGTTCTTCAAAACCCAACGAAGTCCATAGAGGGTACAACCATGAGGTAGATTGAGTAACTTTCAGACCTTCAAATGTATGAATTGTAACAACTCTTCTTGCATAGCACTGACCCATTCATCATGCTGTAATTCCTCGTAGACATCCTTAGGATCAAGTTGACAAACGAAACAGGTATGTGCATGTACGAAAATTCTCCCGGTCTTGTTTAAGTAAGAGTAAAAAGCTGTCACCACGTTTGCACTCAAAGGTTCTGGATTTTTAGTTGCACTCTGACTTTCAAATGCAACTAGAACTTCAGATGTAGATGGAACTCCAGAAGTAGAAGCTTAATTAGTAGACGCATGAGGAATACCAATGTGAGGTATACCTGTTCAACAATACTTGATGTTATGCGAGGTGTATATGAAATAGCTTATATTTTACTAGGAAAAACTATTAAATACAATACAATTTTACACAAGATATTTATTTATTTATAGAATGGATATACTTAAACCTTGCTACAACACTTATAGGCAGTGTACCTAATCGTACAGTAATGTAGTTTTTAGTAAGTCCGGTTCGTTCCACAGGGAAATCTTTTAAACAAAGCTTAACGCTATATTAGTTTTAATTTATAAAAATACAAATATATATAAGTAATATTATTATTATAAAAAGGGGATTTTTACCGTTTAATGATCGGTTTGTCGATTTTTAAAAGTTTAGTCGCAGTTAAAACCTAATGTAAAATATTAAATAAATAAAAGACTTAATTTAAAGCGTAAAGTAAATAACGATAATGAAATTGCGATAAATAAAAGTACGATAAAATAAAATTGCGATAATTAAAAAGTACGATAATTAAACGTTCAATTAAATACAATAACAATAAATAAAAGTGTGATAATTAAAATTGCAATTAAATATGAAAATAAAGGAATTATGCTTATTTAAACTTCTGTAATCATGATGTTTGACGTGTTGATTTTTAGTTTATTCCCATGGGTTAATTGTCCTTTGTCCTGGATTATTTAATATGTCCGTCTGGTTTTTGTCCATAACAGTCCATCAGTCATAAATATAAAGTACGAGTGTCCTCGTCAAATTATCCTTATACCCGAAGTCAAATATTCTAACTAATTGGGGACTTAAACTGTAACAAGGTTTTAATACTTTGTTTAATAATTACACCAGGATATCGACTGCGTGTAACCTAAGGTTTTAATACTTTGTTATCAATTATGCCAAGTGTCCTTGTACATAATTTCACTCCTGTTTTAATAATTCCATAGACTATTAATCCATTCCCGTGTCCGGTTAAATGAACGATTATTCGTACATATAAATATCCCGCCCATCGTGTCCGATCGAGTGTATATGGTTATTTATAGGTACATCCAATTGTAAATCTTTATATTAAAATTAACAAACTATCATTTAATTAAACAAATATAAAGCCCATTAATAGCCCATAGTCTAATTTCCACAAGTGTCGTTCTTTTGTCCAAACCCCAATTATGGTACAAAGCCCAATTACCCAATTTTAGTATTTAGCCCAACATCATGATTACTTTGGCATTAAATAAGTATAATAATAACTTAGGTACGAGACATTAAATTAAAAAGTTTGAACATAACTTACAATGATTAAAAATAGCGTAGCGTTACACGGACAGAATTTCGACTTACACCCTTACAACATTCGCTAACATACCCTTATTATTGGAAATTAAAATTAAAATTATAATTATAATATATATATATATATATATATATATATATATATATATATATATATATATATATATATATATATATATATATATATATATATATTGAGAGAGTTAGATGGATGGATAGATTAAACTGAACCAAACACGCAAATTTATAGGCCTGTGAGCTGGAAAAGGAGCTCATGCGATCGCATGAAGATTACCCTTCAAGGCCATCCGATCGCATGGCCAGCTGGAGAGGCTCACATGCCTTTGTTTTTTCTGCCAACGGTTTTTATAATATAATATAATATATATATTAATTTTAAGAATTAATTATATATTATATTATGACTTGTAATTTTTAGTCCGTTGCGTCGAGCGTTGAGAGTTGACTTTAGTCTCGGTTCCGGATTTTCGAACGTCCTTGTGTATAATTTAATATCTTGTACTTTGCGTTTTGAATCTTGTACTCTTGTAATTTTGAGACGTTTCTCATCAATAATTGGAACCACTTTGATTGTACTTTGTACTTTTGAGCTTTTTGGTCGTTTGTGTCTTCAATTCGTTGAATCTGTCTTTTGTTTTCACCTTTTATTATTTAAACGAATATCACTTGTAAATAGAACAATTGCAACTAAAAGGTTGTCTTTCTTGAGGAATAATGCTATGAAATATATGTTCATTTTTAGCATTATCAAATATTCCCACACTTGAGCGTTGCTTGTCCTCAAGCAATATAGTCTTGAAATACTAGAATCACTTCTTTATTTTTCACACTTTGTACATCAGTGATTTCTTTACGGCGGTATAAACAATGGTAGTAATGATGTGGTTTACAGTCCCACATGACTATAAAAATTTAGATCCTTTAAGGAAATTGGATCTTTATGAAAATATTTGATCTTTTGAAAATTAAATCTAGCTTTTACCCTAGATAAGTTTTCCAGAATAACCCTTCTTCGGTGTTTGCAAATTCTTTTTGTGGGTTTGGTGGGTTTCAGATTTGAAAATTTTAGCTCAAAACTTGCGGTTTTGTGTCACCCACTTGCTAACCGTGTATTGGGAAAGCAACACGTCCAGTATACTTGCTCCGTATATTACCTTTCGATAAACTACCGTCCGGTTGTAAAGGAAAGCGTTGAACAAGCAACTGTTAAGGCAATGTCCCCTGACATGCTTTTAATTATGGTCTATAACGTGTCGGACGCAATTACTATCCTTTGTAGGAACAATAGTAACGCTCACCCTTATAATTTTTTGGTCTGGCACAAGGTCCTGTCTTTGACCATGCTATGCAACCACCGTTCTTACGGTTAACACCCGATTTGGTTCGGGTGACCTAATGAATTCCAGGTGAATTCCTAGGATTTTACGTTCAATGGTAATGAAAGCATTAAAAATAGGTTTTCAGAAAACAAATCGGTTTGTAATGTTGATCAAAATATTTTCTCGTTCAACCTCGAGTTTAGATATCATCAAATTCTATGAGTTTGTAATTCTCAATCTTTAAGGTCAATCTCAAGGATTGAGTAATATCAGGCTTAAAAGCTGATTTTTGATCTTTTAAGGAGATTATCCTTTCTGGGGATCTGATTCATTAGTCTTATCCAGCTAATTTGCACGGCGTCCTTCCCATTTTACAAGACAGATCCTCTCATGGTTAGGATAAGTCTGACCACTTGGCAACCCTGTTTGATGCCGAGGTCCGTAGATTTCCTGCTGATTTTTGAGATGAATTTTCTAGATTTTTCGTCAACCTACAGCTGGTCTGGACGACAACTTCATGACCTAAATCAAGAAGCGCGTTTCTTTTTTGGAAGACTTTACTTCCTTTTAATGATGGAATTGATTCATCGTGTAGATCCATCTTTCTTTCAAATATATTACAGTAAATCGGGTAAAACTAATTAGATTAGTCCAAAGCAAAAGTATCTTCAGTTATTTGTTACAGAAATATGTGACATATGTTTAAGATAACTTGGTAATTTTTCCCACACTTGGCTTTTTATTTTCCTTTTTATTGTCCTCTATTCCATTTTAAATGAATTCTAACATTTTGGTTTGTTTCTCAATTTATGTCCTTTCCAAGGTAACAATAATTTCGGTGTTAACACCTAGTTTTATCGTTCATAAATATGTATAAACATGATTTTGAGTTCATTTAATTGAAAATTTTAAAAAAATTTACTAGAATTGGGTAGTCAGTGTATAAGACTAGGGTTGTTCTTTATTATCAGAGAGCACGAGATTCTAATACAACTACTGCTTTACTAGTATTTCTAATGGTAACCAAGTGTATAAATCAAAAATTTTAAAATCCGAAAGAATTTAACCCCTTCCCATACTTAAGATCTTGCAATGCCCTCATTTGCAAGAAATCAGTAACAATTTAAATTATTGAGCGTGATTAGCGTAGAAAAATGATTAAATTTTACCAAAGTTTCCAAACATATTGGCGTTTGTTTGCTGAATGATAAATGGTGCACATCATTTGTTCATTCCGTCTTGTTGTTACATCACATTTATTTTTCATCTTGTCGTCAAAATTACTAGCTTTTGCTGAACTTAATGCCAGTCTTTGAAAATGCGCTGTTTTACCCTGTTTTGTACAATCGACAATATACATACATACAAATATAAACATGCATGGCAATTTGAAATGGGACTTAATATCCCACTTTCAAATCCTAAATGTAAAATATTAGTACACAATAATAATAAAAATGATAAAAATTACATAAATATATCCAATAACATAAGTTTAAACATGAATAATTAAAAAGATAAAAACATAAAAATCATAAAAATAACCAATGGAACCAAATCAGTCTGGATAGGGGTTCCAGTTCATCTCGTCAGATGGGTTCCATTGTTGGTTATAGGTGTTCTGATAGGCTTGGTTATAGTCATACTGGTTAAAGGGTGGTCGGATGTCGGGGTTGTGTGGCGAAAAATGAGCAGGTCGAGTAGGCACATAGTTATTTGGTACTTGATATGATAGCTGGCTCATGATTTGGTGCTGATGAACTAACCAACTATCGTGTTGGCATCGCCTATAATCCTCGTATACTCGCTCGGAGTTCCACTGCTCGTACATACTATGTCTGGCCGCGCTCGTCATTGCTTCCTCATTTATACGAACGTAGACGTCAAGAATAGCATCTCGAAAGACATCCCTAATGTCTTCCACTTCCTCTATTTCCTCGTCTGAGCCTCTCTCTACCTGAGGATGATTACCTTCATAGGGCAATTCCTGGTTGCGTCTACTCTTTAATACCTTAGCACCCACATAAACCCGCAATCCTATGGTCTCATCATGTTCTCTACAAAACTGTAATGGACCCCCTTGGTTCCTATCAACACCTAAATACTCTCCAATGAGAGTAACAAAAATACCTCCTCCTATTATACTCCCGTCCTGCATTCCTTCTACTATTTTAGATAAATAAAAACCAACACAGCAAGGGATATTTACAAAGCTTCTCGGGTCTCGAATATACTTAAGGTAAAATAAATCATGTAAGGTCATTTTCTCCTTATTGTGACCTCTCTGTGTAATCGAGTTAGCCAAAAATCTATGAATTACACGAAGCTCGGCTTTGTTAATATGTAAGTAGGAGTGTTTTCCACCCAGTGTAAAAACATTATAGTTTGGCATACGCCTCCAAACAGCATTCGCGTCAAAGTTCCTATCTACCCTTTCACCACGATAAATCAAACTCATACAATCGTGTAGTAGTAATTCACTAGGAGTGTAAATCTGTAATTCCCTGGCTATGTCTATCATGGACATTCTGTACATCCTACCGCCAAGGATAAATCTAAGAAAACTTCTATCATCTAACCTATCTACTTCTACATTTAATGCTATAGTACTCATCAGCTCAATACACCATTCCTTATATACAGGTCTACGAATGGTGAAAAGACGTTCCCAATCTGTAAAAGAAGAACTACCATACCTCTGAATCAAATGCTGTTTAACACGGTCAGCTAGATGGACCGTTTCCAAAGGATTCCAATCAATTACCCTTGGCACCTCTACCTTTTTTGTTACCAATTTAAATTTATTACTTTGATATGCCAGGTAATCTCTCCATCGTCTATCGAATCTCAGATTAGGATGCAATGTGTGTTCCGAAATTGTTGGGTATTCTACAGGCAGATGCGGGGGAAATACTATGAATTCATTAGGTAACTGTAGCGGATCATAATAAGGTACGTGCTGATCAGGCTGTTGTTGTGGTTCCTATTGTGGTACTTGTTCAGGTTCATATTGCATTTCTGGTTCTGGTTCTGGAGCTGGAGTAGGTCGTCTAGATGATGATGATCCTGAACCTCCAGTATCGGATTTCATTTTGCCAAAGAATGCGAATCTAGGCATGATTAGAGCAAGAAAATTGACGAATTATGGTGAAAATTTTCGAATTTTAGAGAGTATTTTGGGGTATTTTCGTATGTATGTGTGAGTTTTGTGTGAAGAACAGCTCGCTGAGCTATTTGTTTCTGGCCTGGAATTTCTCCCCATGCGATCGCATGGCACCAAAGGCCAAACTCCATGCGATCGCATGGAGTCCCAGGTACAGTGTTTTGGCTTTTTTTTTTTTTTAAAACCTTATAACTTCTTTTAAAACATTTAATTAATTAAATTCTAAAAATTTTGTTTTCCTTTAGGAGCGAGGGTGTTACGGAACGTTGTCCTAGTCCGTCCCTCGACAAAATTTTAAAATTTCGTCAATTCAAAGCGCGGTTTTAAAAGTAAAGATTTTTGGGTTTTTTTTAATGTTTTTGGCATACTTTAATTTAATAAGATTAAAAATAATGATAATAAAGTTCTCGTTCCTCCCTCGGGTAAAGCAATTTTGGTTCAAAGACCTAGTCTTCAACTTACGACGAATTTTAAAAATCATATTTTTAACTTAGCGAAATAAAATAAATTTTTGTTTTTAAATTCACACCAAACTTAAATTTAAAATGCATAAAATTAAAAATTCACACCAAACTTAATTAAAAATTATATTATAAATTCACACCAAACTTAAATTTAAAATGCATAAAATTAAAAATTCATATTAATAAAAATTTACATCAAACTTATATTATATTTTTGTTTTTATACATACTAACTTATATTAAAAATATTAATTTTTTAAATATTTACAATTTGAAATATATTGATTTTAAAAGTTTTACAATGTTTATTTAATATTAATTTTAAAAACAGAGTAAAAATAAAATTAAAAATCTTTTTGGTCTTTTATCCAACTTTAATCAATCAAATATTATCGAAAATATACGCCCCTCTTTTCGATAAAGTAATTTCGGTTCCATAGCCTAGTTTAACTCATGACGAATTTTTGAAATATTTTGGGTTGATTGATTAAAGATATTTATACCTTAAGAATAAACGGTAAATTTCGCAGTGATGTAGTAAATTTTTGTATGATATCAATAATTTCGGTCGCAAGACCTAATTTTATCGAATACCAATTTAATACTTTATAGCGAACAAATTAACGTTTATTATCAAAAGGTTAAAAATAAAAATAAAAATAAAAACTATACAAACTTACCTGTGAAATAGATTTCTTAGTGATATGCTCTAGCCCACTCATAAGATAGTCGGACTAATTGATTTTCCATGGCTACATAGGCGTAACCTCGAGCATTTAACGTTTTTTCTTCTAAACATATGAACGGTCCATCTCTGCATAAAGTAACGAACTCGATATTGGAATATGTCTGATTCGTCGACCATTTTCCTTCGTGTGACCATTTTTCGCATTTGTGACATCTTTCAAGGTGTCGTGCTCTTCTTTTTGCTGCGGATTTTGATTTTCCTTTACCAAATTGTAACTTATTATTTTCGCATCTGGATTCTTTTCTTATTCCGTCCAATTTACTTCTGATTAATGATACTATTTCACTTGGAAGGGTGTCATTATTACGTTTAGTGATCAAAGCGTGTAGCATTAGACCATGGTTTAGTTCACAGGAAGTCTTCATTTCGTAAAACCTAAAAAAATAAAAATTCAGAATGGGGGGAGAAGACTAGTTCTTTAGGGTCTGCTAGGGAAAGACCATTCGGGTTCCATTTTCGAGAACTACACGAAAACAGAAAATCTAACTCTAACAGAAATACATATTATCCCTTAAAGACTTGATTCTCCCCACACTTAGTTAGCTGTGGTGTTGAAATTGTGATTAACTTCGTTGTCAACTTCCATCGGACTATCTATGTAATATTTAACTCTGTGACCATTAACTTTAAATTCAATCCCATTTGAATTTATTAATTCTACTGTTCTGTATGGGAAAACTCTTTTGACTATGAATGGTCCAGACCATCTTGATTTCAATTTTCCAGGAAATAGCTTGAATCGTGAATTAAAAAGAAGAACTCTATCTCCTTCTTTAAATTCTTTTGAACTTCTGATTCTTTTATCATGCCATTTCTTCGTTCTTTCTTTATAGATTAACGAATTTTCGTATGCTTCTTGTCTTAATTCTTCTAATTCATTTAATTGACTTAATCGTAGACGTCCAGCTTCATGTAAATCAAGATTACATGTCTTCAAAGCCCAAAATGCTTTGTGTTCAATTTCTACTGGAAGATGACATGTTTTTTCGTAAACGTGTTTAAAAGGTGTGGTTCCAATTGGAGTTTTGTAGGCTGTTCTAAAAGCCCAGAGTGCATCCTCCAATTTAATGGACCATTCCTTCGGATTTGATCCTATGGTTTTTTCTAGAATACAATTTAATGCTCGGTTGGTATTTTCAACTTGTCCACTTGTTTGTGGATGATATGCGGTGGAGATTTTATGAGTTACTCCATATCTTTTGAGAACTTTCTCAAGTTGATTATTACAGAAATGAGTACCCGATCACTTATTAAAGCTTTCGGTGTTCCAAACCTAGCAAAAAGATATTTTAAAAAGTTGACTACAACTCGTGCATCGTTAGTTGGGAGAGCTTGTGCTTCCGCCCATTTAGATACATAATCAATGGCAACGAGAATGTAGAGATTATTATGAGATTTTGGAAATGGACCCATAAAGTCAAATACTTCACATACTTGAATGACATTTTGTGGCATTTCATCACGTTGACTTATTTTTCCGGCCCTTTAACAAGCATCACAGGATTTGCAAAGAAGGTGTGCGTCTTTATAAATTGTAGGCCAATAGAATCCAGCATCATAAACTTTTCTTGTTGTGAGTTGAGGCCCATAATGCCCTCCGGTTGGTCCTGTGTGACAATGGTTTTAGATTTTACTAGCTTCATCTCCAAATACACATCGGCGTATTATTCTATCGGGACAACTTTTAAACAAATGTGGATCTTCCCAGAAATAGTGTTTTATATCACTAAAGAATTTCTTTCGTTTTTGGTACGACAATCCTTTTTCAAGGAATCCACATACTAAGTAGTTTGCATAGTCTGCAAACCATGGAATTTCATTATAATCTATCTTTAATAGATATTCATCAGGAAAGTTTTCTTGTATGGCCGATTCATTTAGAACTTCCAAATCGGGATTTTCAAGATGAGAAAGATGATCAGCGGCGAGATTTTCTGCTCCCTTTTTATCTCGGATTTCAATATCAAACTCTTGTAAGAGTAAGATCCAACGGATTAATCTTGGTTTGGCATCTTATTTCGAAAATAGGTATCTAAGAGCAGAATGGTCGGTATAGACCACTTTTTAGCTAGAACGAGATATGATCGAAATTTGTCAAAAGCAAAGACAATAGCAAGGAGTTCTTTTTCAGTAGTTGTGTAATTTTTTTGTGCTCCTTGTAACGTCTTACTAGCATAATAAATAGGTTGAAATCGTTTTTCAATCCGTTGTCCTAAAACGGCTCCCATTACAAAATCACTTGCATCGCACATCAGTTCAAACGGTAGATTCCAATTTGGAGTTAGCATGATCGGCGCATTAGTGAGTTTCTCTTTAAGAATATTAAAAGATTTGATGTATTAATCTGAAAAGATGATTGGAGCATCCTTTTCTAGGAGTTTATTCATAGGAGTGGCAATTTTAGAAAAATCTTTTATGAAACGTCGGTAAAAACCGGCATGCCCTAGAAAACTCCTAACTCCTATAACATTGGTGGGATGAGGAAGTTTAGCAATTACATCTACTTTAGCTCTATCTACTTCAATTCCTTCTTTTGAGATTTTATGACCAAGAACGATGCCTTCTTTAACCATAAAATGGCATTTCTCCCAATTAAGTACTAGATTTGATTGTTCGCATCTAATAAGCATTCGTTCAAGATTAACTAGACATGTTTCAAATGTATCACTGAAGACTGAAAAGTCATCCATGAAAACTTCCATGCATTCTTCTATCATGTCATGAAAAATCGCCATCATGCACCTTTGAAAGGTTGCAGGGGCATTGAAAAGTCCAAATGGCATACGTTTGTAAGCAAAAGTACCATAAGGACACGTGAATGTGGTTTCTCTTGGTCTTCGGGTGCTATTGGAATCTGAAAGTATTCGGAAAAACTATCAAGAAAACAATAGTAACTGTTTCCGGCTAATCTTTCCAACATTTGATCAATAAAAGGTAAGGGAAAGTGATCTTTTCTGGTGGCGTCATTTAATTTTCTATAATCAATACAAACACGCCATCCTATTACAGTCCTAGTAGGAATAAGCTCATTTTTCTCATTTGTGATGACAGTCATGCCACCCTTCTTAGGTACGCATTGAACTGGGCTTACCCATGGACTATCAGAAATTGGATAAATTAAACTTGCATCTAGCAGTTTAATAATTTCTTTCTTAACAACATCTTGCATATTAGGATTTTATCTTCGTTGGCGTTGCACATACGTTTTATGACCTTCTTTCATAAGGATTTTATGTGTGCAATACGAAGGACTTATTCCTTTAATATCATGAATTTTCCATGCAATGGCTGGTTTAGGAGCTTTTAGCATAGAAATGAGTTGAGATTATTCATTTTCAGCAAGAGAAGACGATATTATTACAGGTAATTCAGATTCACCATGTAAATAAGCATATTCCAAATGGTTTGGAAGTGGCTTTAACTCTAATGTCGGTGGTTCTTGTATTGATGATTTGTATCGATATCTGTCTTCTTCTTTTAGCATTTGAATTTCTTCTGTTGTTGGTTCATATCCATTAGCCATTAGTGTAGCTAACATTTCAGTTTCATCAATTGGTTCAGTTCCTTATTCTAAAGAACATTCTCTTGTTCCTTGTAATTCTGGAAATTCTTCTAACAATTCTGCATGTGAATCTATAGTTTGAATATAATAGCATGTATCATCTGTAGATTGCGGTTGTTGCATTGCTCTATCAACATAAAAGGTAACACTCTCGTCCTCTATACTTAGGGTCAGTTTCTTACCGAACACGTCTATCATTGCTTTAGACGTGTTTAAGAATGGTCTTCCTAATATGAGAAGGACTTGAGAATCTTCTTCCATGTCCAGAACAACAAAATCTACTGGAAATACTAAAGTACCAACTTTAACTAGCATGTTTTCCATTATCCCTCTAGGATATTTTATTGATCGATCGGCTAGTTGTATGCTTATTCTTGTTGGTTTCAATTCTCCAAGGTCTAGTTTAGTGTATAATGCATACGGCATCAGATTTATACTAGCACCTAAGTCTGCCAATGCTTCTATTGAACTAAGACTACCCAGAAAACATGGAATTGTGAAACCTCCTGGATCAGATAATTTTTCTGGTATCTTATTCAACAGCACTGCAGAACAATTAGCATTCATAGTAACAGCCGAGAGTTCTTCCATTTTCTTTCTATTTGAGATTAGATCTTTCAGAAATTTAGCATATCTAGGCATTCCTGAAATCACATCAATGAAAGGAAGATTGACATTTATTTGTTTAAACATATCCAAGAATTTGGATTGCTCGGCTTCAAGTCTCTCTTTTCTCATTTTACTCGGGTAAGGAAGTGATGGTTGGTATGGTTTAACATAAGGTTTAGCCTTAACTGTGTTATCTTCATTAACCTTTTCAACTACCGGTTCTTTTTCCTTATCTTGTTCAGGTTGTGGTTCTTGTGGAGTAGGAATATCTTCATTAGAAATTACATGTATTTCAGGTGGTTTAAGTGTCATACCACTTCTTGAAGTAATGGCTTTAGCTGTTTCATTCCAGGGGTTAGCATTTGTATCACTAGGTAGACTTCCCAGTTTTCTTTCACCTATTAACCTTGCTAGGTTTCTTACTTCTTGTTCCAGATTTTGAATAGAAGCTTGTTGATTTTTAAATGCTTGAGCATTTTCTTCATTGGTTTGTTTCTGAGATGTGAAAAACTGTGTTTGAGATTCAACTAGCTTCGTCATCATATCGTCATCAAAACTGTGTTTGGTGGCTTGTTTTGAAAATTAGGTCTTTGCTGATTGTAAGTATTATTGGATACTTGTTGATTACTAGGACCTTGTTGATTGTTGTATGGAACATTTTGGTTATAATTCTGGTTTTGATTGTAGATTGGTCTTGGCGGTTGATAATTATTCTGATAATTATTTCCAGGCCTTTGGTTTATGTATGAAACATTCTCTCTTTGTTCCATTGTTAATTCAATACTGAGACAATCTTTTGTCAAATGTGGTCCTCCACACTGCTCACAACTAATTCGTATTGAGTGGATATCTTTAGTCATCTTTTCCATTCGTCTCTCGACAGCATCTCTCTTTGCGGAAATGGAATCTAAGTCATGGCTAGAATCGGCTCTAGCTGCTTTAGATGATCTAACGATATCCTAGCTGCTTTAGATGATCAAACGATATCTTTTTCTTGGTGCCACTCATGTGAGTGGGAAGCAGTGTTATCAATAATTTTGTAAGCATCAGTTTCTGTTTTCTTCATAATAGAGCCACCAGCTGCTATATCGATGTCTTTCCTTGTAGTGATGTCGCATCTTTGGTAGAATATTTGTACTAATTGACAGGTGTCTAAACCATGTTGTGGACATCCTCTCAATAACTTTCCAAATATTGTCCATGCCTCATATAGAGTTTCATTTGGCTTTTGTGTGAACGTAACAATTTCTCCTTGAAGTCTTACGGCTTTAGATGCCGGAAAGAATTGTTTAAGAAATTTTTCAACTAAAACGTCCCATGTATCAATCGCCCCTTCAGGTAACGATTCCAACCAATCTTTGGCTTCTCCCTTTAAAGTCCAGGGAAATAACATGAGATATATATGTTCATCCTTAACTTCTCTTATTTTAAATAGAGTGCAGATCCTATTAAAGGTACGAAGATGTTCATTTGGATCTTCCTTCGGCGCACCACTAAATTGGCTTTGATTAGTTACCATGTGTAGAATTTGTCCTTTGATTTCATAATCTGGCGCATTAATGTCTGGTTGAGTAATTGCGTGACCTTGGCCAGTGCGTTTAGCTCGCATTCGGTCTTCGATACTTAGAGGTTCCAGATTTTTCATGATTGAATTTGTTGAATCTGAATCACTAGAGAATTCTGATTTAATGGTTTGTTCCTCAACAATCTCTGTTTGAATGATTGGTGGTTCCGGAGGAAAGATTAGTGGTTCAGGATCTATGAATTGTCACTGAATATTCTCCGGATTCTCAATTGTGAGGTCGGGTTCAAAAAATAGATTATCGGAAATTTGAATTGGAGTACTTGGTCGACTGGATGACAATTCTAAAGAAAAATCAACGGTGACAATATTTGCTAGATGTCTTGATCTGGTTACAGGTGGTGAACGTATAAAAGGTGGTGAACGTACAAAAGGTGGTGAACGTTTTGCTCGGTGCATTCATTGAATATCCTATTAGTTTTAAAAAAAAATAAGAAAAATTATATAAGTTATCCAATTAATAGACTTTTCTGATTTTGCCCACGTTTCGAATAGCCAAAAGATGCAGCAGAGGGGCAGTATTCGTTTGGTCTCAATATAATTGAGTACTGTTTGGCTCCAATAACCCGGTCCACGTACAAATCCAACTATTACTACGAACCAGAAAATTTTGATGTCTATCCATTTAACCGCTTAAAATAAATTTTCGTAATTTTAAGAAATTTTAGAGAAGAAATAGAATAAAAATCTATGTCCTAAAACTAGAATAGCGAGAAATAAGAAAGAAAAAGAGCGCGTCGAAAAATGTCGAAAAATAAAAGGATTGAAAAATAATAGGCGTCGAAAAATAAAAATAAGAAAGTAGCGCGTCGAAACTCAAAAAGGCACTAAAAATTAAAAATTAAAAGTTATGTCTAAAAAATATTAAAGCTTAATAGAAAAACTATATCACAAATGGCAATATCTTAAAAAGGAACTAAAACTTAAAAAGGCGTCGCAAAATTCTAAAGCACCTAAATCTTAGTCTAAAGAAAAAGTACTTAAGGGATTTTACGGCAAAGCCTAAAAATCTAAAAATAAAAATAACTATGGCTAAAACTACGATTTAAAACTAAATACGAGCGAAAAATACAAATAATACGCTAAAACGAATAAAAAGAGGTACAAAATATAAAAATATACTTAAAGTTGTAAAAAGTACAATTTTTATAAAAATATTATTTTTATATTATTTATTTTATAAAACTATTAATTTTATAATTTATTTAAACTAAATATATAAAAAAACTTAAACTTAATATTAATATTAAAAAAACAATCCTAATTAGGGTTTAGATAATAATAATAATATATACTCCATAATTAATGCAGAATAGGGTTTCCTGTTGGCGTGTCAGACACACTCATGTGATCGCATGAGAAATTGCCTTCGAGCTCATGCGATCGCATGAGCTAGGATTTTGGGCCAGGTTACGGGCTGCTACAGTACGGGCCTCGAGTTTTAATATTTTTTTTTCTGTTTTAATGATTTATATAATTATAATATATTTATATAAATTAAATAAAACTTACATTTTTATAAATTAAAGATAAAGAAACTTTTATAGAACTTATATATTTTACAAATTCTTAAAAATATTTATATTTTTTGTTTTTCTCTTTTTATATTTTTGAATATTTAAAACGTATTTTTACAAAAGCGTATTTTTATAAAAGTAGACTTAAAAATTAATAAAAATCTTTTTTTTATATATATTAGCGTTGCGCTTCCGGCGTTTAAGAAGAATTGTCCCCGGCAGCGGCGCCAAAAATACTTGATGTGTGCGAGGTGGGGAACGAAATAGTATTATTTTTACTACGAAATACGTTACAAATTACACAAGTTTTAATTATTTATTTACAGATGGGATATACGTAAACCTTGCTACATTGCTTACTTCTTGTTCCAAATTTTGAATAGAAGCTTGTTGATTTCTAAATGCTTGAGCATTTTGTTCATTGGTTTGTTTCTGAGATGTGAAAAACTGAGTTTGAGATTCAATTAGCTTTGACATCATATCTTCTAAATTTGGCTTTTTATCATCGGTTTGTGGTGGTTTGTTTTGAAAATTAGGTCTTTGCTGGTTGTAAGTATTATTTGATACTTGTTGGTTACTTGGACCTTGTTGGTTGTTGTATGGAACATTTCGGTTATAATTCTGATTTTGATTGTAGATCGGTCTTGGCGGTTGATAATTATTCTGATAATTATTTCCAGGCCTTTGGTTTAGATATGAAACATTCTCCCTTTGTTCCATTGTTAGTTCAATACTAAGACAATCTTTTGTCAAATGTGGTCCTCCACACTGCTCACAACTAATTCGTATTGAGTGTATATCCTTAGTCATCTTTTCCATTCGTCTCTCAACAGCATCTATCTTTACGGAAATGGAATCTAAGTCATGGCTAGAATCGGCTCTAGCTGCTTTAGATGATCTAACGATATCTTTTTCTTGGTGCCACTCATGTGAGTGGGAAGCAGTGTTATCAATAATTTTATAAGCATCAGTTTATGTTTTCTTCATAATGGAACCACCAGCTGCTATGTCTATGTCTTTCCTTGTAGTGATGCTGCATCCTTGGTAGAATATTTGTACTATTTGACAGGTGTCTAAACCATGTTGCGGACATCCTCTCAATAACTTTCCAAATCTGGTCCACGCCTCATATAGAGTTTCATTTGGCTTCTGTGTGAATGTAACAATTTCTCCTTGAAGTCTTACGGCTTTTGATGCCGGAAAGAATTGTTTAAGAAAATTTTCAACTAAAACGTCCCATGTATCAATCGCCCCTTCAGGTAACGATTCTAACCAATCTTTGGCTTCTCCATTTAAAGTCCAGGGAAATAACATGAGATATATCTGTTCATCCTCAACTTCTCTTATTTTAAATAAAGTACAGATCCTATTAAAGGTACGAAGATGTTCATTTGGATCTTCCTTCGGCGCACCACAAAATTGGCATTGATTAGTCACCATGTGTAGAATTTGTCCTTTAATTTCATAATTTGGCGCATTAATGTCTGGATGAGTAATTGCGTGACCTTGGCCAGTGCGTTTAGCTCGCATTCGGTCTTCCATACTTAGAGGTTCCAGATTTTCCATGATTGAATTTGTTGAATCTGAATAACTAGAGGATTCTGATTTAATGATTCGTTCCTCAACAATCTATGTTTGAATGATTGGTGGTTCCGGATGAAAAATTAATGGTTCAGGATCTCGGAATCGTCCTTGAATATTCTCCGGATTCTCAATTGTGAGGTCGGGTTCAAAAAATGGATTATCGGAAATTTGAATTGGAGTACTTGGTCGACTGGATGACGATTCTAAAGAAAAATCAACGGCGACAATGTTTGCTAGATGTCTTGATCGAGTTACAGGTGGTGAACGTACAAAAGGTGGTGAACGTTTTGCTCGGTGCATTCACTGAATATCCTATTAGTTATAAAAAAAGAAAGAAAAATTATATAAGTTATCAAATTAATAGACTTTTCTGATTTTGCCCACGTTTAGAATAGCCAAAAGATGCAGCAGAGGGGCAGGATTCGTTTGGTCTCAATATAATTGAGTACTGTTTGGCTCCAATAACCCGGTCCACGTACAAATCTAACTATTACTACGAACCAGAAAATTTTGATGTCTATCAATTTAACCACTTAAAATAATTTTTCGTAATTTAAAGAAATTTTAGATAAGAAATAGAAAAAAATTCCGAGTCCTAAAAACTAGAATGGCGAGAAATAAGAAAGAAAAAGAGCGCGTCGAAAAATAAAAAGATTGAAAAATAATAGGCGTCGCAAAATAAAAATAAGAAAGTAGCGTGTCGAAACTTAAAAAGGCACTAAAAACTAAAAATTAAAAGTTGCGTCTTAAAATATTAAAGCTTAAAAGAAATACTATATCCCAAATGGCAATAACTTAAAAAGGTACTAAAATATAAAAACGGCGTCGCAAAATTCTAAAGCACCTAGATCTTAGTCTAAAGAAAAAACACTTAAGGGATTTTACGGCAAAGCCTAAAAATCTAGAAATAAAAATAACTATGGCAAATACTAAAATTAAGCTATGTTCTCCTTTTTACAAAAAAAAAAAGTTTTTATAAAAGTTTTTGTTAAGTTCTTTTTATAAAAATATAAGTTTTAAAAATAATAAAAATATAAAAATACAAAAAGAAAAAAAATAATATATTTATATTTTTAAGAGTTTATAATATTTATAAAGTAAATAAGTATTTTTATTTTAGTTTTAAAATTAAATTTTTATTTAAGTTACATTTATCTTTTTTATATTTTATAAAACAGAAAAAGTAAAAAAAAAAACAAAAAAATAGAAAAAAAAAACTGAACCTGAATATAAAAATTGACCTGATTCTTAGCTGAATTTGGACCATCCGCACTCGCGGAGTATTTGAACTGGGTTCATCCGCACTCGCGGAGGTACCCTGACACGCCTGATCAACCATAGTTTCGCATTAATTACGGTGTATTATAATTATTATTATTTAATTTAAAACCCTAAATAGGCAAAAATACTTGATATTGTGCGAGGCGTATATGAAATAGTGTATATTTTACTAGAAAAAACTATTAAATACGATACAATTTTACACAAGATATTTATTTATTTATAGAATGGATATACCTAAACCTTGCTACAACACTTATAGGCAGTGTACCTAATCGTATAGTAGTGTAGTTTTTAGTAAGTCCGGTTCGTTCCACAGGAAAATCTTTAAACAAAGCTTAACGCTATATTAGTTTTAATTTATAAAAATACAAATATATATATAAGTAATATTATTATTGTAAAGGGGGGTTTTTACCGTTTAATGACCGGTTTGTCGATTTTATATTTTAAGCGAAGCGTAAAGTAAATGACGATATTTAACTAACAATATAAAATAAATAACAATAATTAAAATGACAATAAATAAAAGTACGAGGAAATATGAAATAAAATATATTATGCTTATTTAAACTTCCGTAACCATGATGTTTGACGTTTTGATTTTAATTTATTGTCCTGGGTTAATTGTCCTTTGTCCTGGATGTATTTGAAACCTATCTGGTTTTTGTCCATAATAGTTCATCGGTCATAATTATAAACTTCTCTGCAAATTTAACCTTATACCCGAAGTCAAATATTCCAACTAACTGGGGATTCGAACTGTAACAAGGTCTTAATACTTTGCTTAGTGAATACACCAGGTTATCGACTGCGTGTAACCCAAGGTTTTAATACTTTGTTATCAATTATGCCAAGTGTCCTTGTACATAATTTCACCCCTGTTTTAATAATTCCATAGACTATTAATCCATTCCCGTGTTCGGTTAAATGAACGATTATTAATACTTATAAATATCCCGCCCATCGTGTCCGATCGAGTGTATGTGGTTATTTATAGGTACGTCTAATTGTAAATCTTTATACTAAATTAACGAACTATCATTCAATTAAACAAATACAAAGCCCATTAATAGCCCATAGTCTAATTTCCACAAGTGTCGTTCTTTTGTCCAAACCCCAATTATGGTACAAAGCCCAATTACCCAATTTTAATATTTAGCCCAACATCATGATTACTTCGGTATTAAATAAGCATAATAATAATTTACCTACGAGACATTAATGTAAAAAGGTTGAACATAACTTACAATGATTAAAAGCGTAGCGTTACACTGACTGAATTTCTACTTACACCCTTACAACATTTGCTAACATACCCTTATTATTAGAATTAAAATTAAAATTAAAATTAAAATATAATATATATATATATCGTATGATATAGATAGAGAGATAGGTTGATGATTTATGATGAACCAAAGCTCGAAATTTATAGGCCTGTGAGCTGAAAAAGGGGCTCATGCGATCGCATGGCCAGCTGGGGAAGCTCACATGTTGTTGTTGTTTTCTTCTGCCGACGGTTTTAATTAAATATATATAATATATAAATAATTTTAAGAATTATTTATATATTATATTATATTTATGTGCATAGTTGACTTGTAATTTTTAGTCCGTTGCGTCGAACGTTGAGAGTTGACTCTGGTCCCGGTTCCGGATTTTCGAACGTCCTTGCGTACAATTTAATATCTTGTACTTTGTGTTTTGCGTCTTGTACTCTTGTAATTTTGAGACGTTTCTTATCAATAATTGGAACCACTTTGATTATACTTTGTACTTTTGAGCTTTTTGGTCGTTTGCGTCTTCAATTCGTCGAATCTGTCTTTTGTCTTCACCTTTTATTATTTAAACAAATATTCCTTGTAAATAGGACAACTGCAACTAAAAGCTTGTCTTTCTTGAGAGATAATGCGATGAAATATATGTTCGTTTTTGGCATTATCAAATATTCCCACACTTGAGCGTTGCTTGTCCTCAAGCAATATAGTCTTGAATAAAAACATACTAGAATCACTTCTTTATTCTTCACACTTTGTACATCAGTGATTTCTATACGACGGTATAAACAATGGTAGTAACGTCGTGGTTTACAGTCCCACATGACTATGAAAATTTAGATCCTTTAAGGAAATTGGATCTTTATGAAAACATTTGATCTTTTTGAAAATTCAATCTAGTTTTTACCCTAGATAAGTTTTCCGGAATAACCCTTCACCGATGTTTACAAATTGTTTTTGTGGGTTTGGTGAGTTTCAGATTTGAAAACTTTAGCTCAAAACTTGTGGTTTTGTGTCACCCACTTGCTAACCTTGTATTGGGAAAGCAACACGTCCAGTATACTTGCTCCGTATATTACCTTTCGGTAAACTACCGTCTGGTTGTAAAGGAAAGCGTTGAACAAGCAACTGTTAAGGCAATGTCCCCTGACATGCTTTTAATTATGGTCTATAACGTGTCGGACGCAATTACTATCCTTGGTAGGAGCAATAGTAAAGCTCACCCTTATAATTTTCCGGTCTGGCACAAGGTCCTGTCTTTGACCATACTATGCAACCACCGTTCTTACGGTTGACACTCGATTTGGTTCAGGTGACCTAATGAATTCTAGGTGAATTCCTAGGATTTTACGTTCAATGGTAATGAACGCATTGAAAATAGGTTTTCAGAAAACAAATCGGTTTGTAATTTTGATCAAAATATTTCCTCGTTCAAGTTCGAGTTTAGATATCATCGAATTCCATGAGTTTGTAATTCTCAATCTTTAAGGTCAATCTCTAGGATTGAGTAATATCAGGCTTAAAAGCTGATTTTTGATTTTTAAGGAGATTATCCTTTCTGGGGAGCTGATTCATTAGTCTTATCCAGCTAATTTGCACAGCGTCCTCCCCATTTTACAAGACAGATCCTCTCATGGTTAGGATAAGTCTGACCACTTGGCGACCCTGTTTTATGCTGAGGTCCGTGGATTTCCTGCTGATTTTAGAGATGACTTTTCTAGATTTTTCGTCAACCTACAGCTGGTCTGGACGACAACTTCATGACCTAAATCAAGAAGCGCGCTTCTTTTTCAGAAGACTTTACTTCCTTTTAATGATGGAATTGATTCATCGTGTAGATCCATCTTTCTTTCAAATATATTACAGTAAATCGGGTAAAACTGATTAAAATCGTCCAAAACAAAAGTATCTTCAGTTATTTGTTACATTTTATTTGCCTTTTTATTGTCCTCTATTCCATTTTAAATGAATTCTAACATTTTGGTTTGTTTCTCAATTTATGTTATTTCCAAGGTAACAATAATTTCGGTGTTAACACCTAGTTTTATCGTTCATAAATATGTATAAACATGATTTTGAGTTCATTTAATTGAAAATTTTGAAAATTTTTACTAGAATTGGGTAGTCAGTATATAAGACTAGTGCTGTTCTTTGTTATCAGAGAGCACTAGATTCTAATACAACTACTACGTTACTAGTATTTTTAATGGTAACCAAGTGTTTAAATCAAAAAAAATTTTAAAATCCGAAAGAATTTAACCCCTTCCCACACTTAAGATCTTGCAATGCCTTCATTTGCAAGAAATCAGTAACAATTTAAATTATTGAGGGTGATTAGCGTAGAAAAATGATTAAATTTTACCAAAGTTTCCAAACATATTGGCGTTTGTTTGCTAAATGATAAATGGTGCACATCATTTGTTCATTCCGTCTTGTTGTTACATCACATTTATTTTTCATCTTGTCGTCAAAATTAGTAGCTTTTGCTGAACTTAATGCCAGTCTTTGAAAACGCGCTGTTTTACCCTGTTTTGTACAATCGACAATATACATACATACAAACATAAACATGCATGACAATTTGAAATGGGACTTAGTATCCCACTTTCAAATCCTAAATGTGAAATATTAGTACACAATAATTATAAAAATTATAAAAATTACATAAATATATCCAATAACATAAGTTTAAACATGAAAAATAACCAATGGAACTAAATCAGTCTGGATAGGGGTTCCAATTAATCTCGTCAGGTGGGTTCCATTGTTGGTTATAGGGTGTTCTGATAGGCTTGGTTATAGTCATACTGGTTAACGGGTGGTCGGATGTCGGGGTTGTGTGGCGGAAAATGAGCAGGTCGAGTAGGCACGTAATTATTTGGTACCTGATATGATAGCTGGCTCATGATTTGGTGCTGATGAACTAACCAGCTATCGTGTTAGCGTTGCCTATAATCCTCGTATACTTGCTCGGAGTTCCACTGCTCATACATACTATGTCTGGCCGCGCTCGTCATTGCTTCCTCATCTATACGAATGTGGACGTCAAGAATAGCATCTCGAAAGACATCCCTAATGTCTTCCACTTCCTCCATTTCCTCGTCTGACCCTCTTTCTACCTGAGGATGATTACCTTCATAGGGAACTGGCTGGTTGCGTCTACTCTTCAATACCTTAGCACCCGCATAAACCCGCAATCCTATGGTCTTTTCCTGTTCTCTACAAACCTGTAATGGACCCCCTTGGTTCCTATCAACACCTAAATACTCTCCAATGAGAATGACAAAAATACCTCCTCCTATTATACTCCCGTCCTGCATTCCTTCTACCATTTTAGATAAATAAAAACCAACACAGTAAGGGATATTAACAAAGCTTCTCGGGTCTCGAATACACTTTAGGTAAAATAAATCATGTAAGGCCATTTTCTTCTTATTGTGACCTCTCGGTGTAATCGAGTTAGCCAAAAATCTATGAATTACACGAAGCTCGGCTTTGTTAATATGTAAATAGGAGTGTTTTCCTCCCAGTGTAAAAACATTATAGTTTGACATACGCCTCCAAACGGCGTTCGAGTCAAAGTTCCTATCTACCCTTTCACCACGATAAATCAAACTCATACAATCGGGTAGTAGTAATTCACTAGGAGTGTAAATTTGTAATGCCCTGGCCATGTCCATCATGGACATTCTGTACATCCTACCGCCAAGGATAAATCTAAGAAAACTTCTATCATCTAATCTATCTACATCTACATTTAACGCTATAGTACTCATCAGCTCAACACACCATTCCTTATATACAGGTCTACAAATGGTGAAAAGATGTTCCCAATCTGTAAAAGAAGAACTGCCATACCTTTGAATCAAATGATGTCTAACACGGTCAGCTAGATGGACCGTTTCCAAAGGATTCCAATCAATTACCCTCGGCACCTCTACCTCTTTTGTTACCAATTTAAATTTATTACTTTGATATGCCGGGTAATCTCTCCATCGTCTATCGAATCTCAAATTAGGATGCAATGTGTGTTCAGGAATCGTTGGGTATTCTACAGGTAGATGTGGTGGAAATACTATGAATTCATTAGGTAACTGTAGCGGATCAAAATAAGGTACGTGCTGATCAAGCTATTGTTGTGGTTCCTGTTGTGGTACTTGTTCAGGTTCATATTGCATTTCTGGTTCTGGTTCTGGAGCTGGAGCAGGTCGTCTAGATGATGACGATGATGAACCTCCAGTATCGGTTTTCTGCAAAACACATTAAACACAAAATTTGTGCATCCAAATATGCATTAGTGTTAGCAAAATATCAACTTAAAACAATCACACTAACATGTTAAATCAAAATTAAACTTATACACATTTTCATAATTTTACAATTCTATACTTTTTCAAATAAGCACATATGGAAATGTAGACAAAGTTCATAAGTATTTAACTCAAATAACATGTCAAAATAGTCATTACTAACAATTAAACAAGTCTCAAATGGCAAATATATCAAATTAATCAAGTTCATGAATTTTGGACTTAAAAAGTCCACTTTAATCTCCAAAAATCATGTTTAGGATCAATGTTTGGATCATTTAACTACCTAAACATGTTGCACTACTTAATTTAGCAATAATTCATGACAAAAATCGGCCATAACCTATTTATATCAAAAAGCCCCAAATTGCTCAAGAACACAAACCCTAGATTTCTAAAAATTTTGAAGTTTTTGGCTTCAAATCATGTTAAATAGCATCAATCTAGGTTATACATGCATAAAATACTAACAATTTATCACTAATTACACTAGAAATCAATAAAATTGCATTAGGTAAAATATTGGTAATTATCACAAAAACTAGGAATTTATAGAGTTTAGGGGTGTAATTTTTACCTTTTTGCTGAAAAATGCGAATCTAGGCATGATTAGAGCAAGAAAACTGACGAATTACGGTGAAAATTTTCGAATTTTAGAGAGTATTTTGGGGTATTTTCGTATGTATGTGTGAGTTTTGTGTGAAGAATAGCTCGCTGAGCTATTTGTTTCTGGCCTGGAATTTCTCCCCATGCGATCGCATGGCACCAAAGGCCAAACTCCATGCGATCGCATGGAGTCCCGGGTACAGTGTTTTTGGTTTTTTTTTTTTTTTTTTTTTTTATAAAACCTTATAATTTTTTTTAAAACATTTAATTAATTAAATTCTAAAAATTTTGTTTTCCTTTAGGAGCGAGGGTGTTTCGGATCGTTGTCCTAGTCCGTCCCTCGACAAAATTTTAAAATTTGTCAATTCAAAGCGCGGTTTTAAAAGTAAAGATTTTTGGGTTTTTTAAATGTTTTTGGCATACTTTAATTCAATAAGATTAAAAATAATGATAATAAAAGTTCTCGTCCCTCCCTCGGGTAAAACAATTTCGGTTCAACGACCTAGTCTTCAACTCACGACGAATTTTAAAAATCATATTTTTAACTTAATGAAATAAAGTAAATTTTTGTTTTTAAATTCACACCAAACTTAAATTTAAAATGCATAAAATTAAAAATTCATATTATTAAAATTTAAAAATTCACACCAAACTTAAATTATATTTTTGTTTTTATACATACAAACTTATATTAAAAATATTAATTTTTCAAATATTTATAATTTTAAATATATTGATTTAAAAAGTTTACAATATTATTTCAATATTAATATATTAATTTTAAAAACAAAGTAAAAATAAAATTAAAAAACTTTTTGGTCTTTTATCCCACTTTAATCAATCAAATATTATCCAAAACATACGCCCCTCTTTTCGGTAAAGTAATTTCAGTTTCATAACCTAGTTTAACTCATGACGAATTTTTGAAATATTTTGGGTTGATTGATTAAAGATATTTATACCTTAAGAATAAACGGTAAATTTCGCAGTGATGTAATAAATTTTTGTATGATATCAATAATTTCGATCGCAAGACCTAATTTTATTGAATACCTATTTAATACTTTATAGCGAACAAATTAGCGTTTATTATCAAAAGGTTAAAAAAACAAAAAAAAAACTAAAAACTAAAAACTGTACAAACTTACCTGTGAGATAGTATTCTTAGTGATATGATTTAGCCCACTCATAAGATAGTCGGACTAATTGATTTTCCATAGCTACATAGGCGTAACCTCGAGCATTCATCGATTTTTCTTCTAAACATATGAACGGTCCATCTCTGCATAAAGTAACGAACTCGGTATTGGAATATGTCTGATTCGTCGAGCATTTTCCTTCGTGTGACCATTTTCCGCATTTGTGACATCTTTCAAGGTGTCGTGCTCTTCTTTTCGCTGCGGATTTTGATTTTCCTTTACCAAATTGTAACTTATTATTTTCACATCTGGATTCTTTTCTTACTCCGTCCAATTTACTTCTGATTAATGATACTATTTCACTTGGAAGGGTGTCATTATTACGTTTAGTGATCAAAGCGTGTAGCATTAGACCATGGTTTAATTCACAGGAAGTCTTCATCTCGTAAAACCTAAAAAAATAAAAATTCAGAATGAGGGGGAGAAGACTAGTTCTTTAGGGTCTGCTAGGGAAAGACCATTCGGGTTCAATTTTCGAGAACTACACGAAAACAGAAAATCTAACTCTAACAGAAATACATATTATCCTTTAAAAGACTTGATTCTCCCCACACTTAGTTAGCTGTGGTTTCGAAATTGTGATTAACTTCGTTGTCAACTTCCATCGGACTATCTATGTAGTGTTTAATTCTGTGACCATTAACTTTAAATTCAATCCCATTTGAATTTATCAATTCTACTATTCCGTATGGGAAAACTCTTTTGACTATAAATGGTCCAGACCATCTTTATTTCAATTTTCCAGGAAATAGCTTGAATCGTGAATTGAAAAGAAGAACTCTGTCTCATTCTTTAAATTCTTTTGAACTTCTGATTCTTTTATCATGCCATTTCTTCGTTCTTTCCTTATAGATCAACGAATTTTCGTATGCTTCTTGTCTTAATTCTTCTAATTCGTTTAGTTGACTTAACTGTAGACGTCCAGCTTCATGTAAATCAAGATTACATGTCTTCAAAGCCCAAAATGCTTTGTGTTCAATTTCTACTTGAAGATGACATGCTTTTCCGTAAACGAGTTTAAAAGGTGTGGTTCCAATTGGAGTTTTGTAGGTTGTTCTAAAAGCCCACGGTGCATCCTCCAATTTAATGGACCATTCCTTCGGATTTGATCCTACGGTTTTCTCTAAAATACGTTTTAAAGCTCGGTTGGTATTTTCAACTTGTTCACTTGTCTGTGGACGATATGCGGTGGAGATTTTATGAGTTACTCCATATCTTTTGAGAACTTTCTCAAGTTGATTATTACAGAAATGAGTACCCCAATCACTTATTAAAGCTTTCGGTGTTCCAAACCTAGTAAAAAGACGTTTTAAAAAGTTGACTACAACTCGTGCATCGTTAGTTGGGAGAGCTTGTGCTTCCGCCCATTTAGATACATAATCAATGGCAACGAGAATATAGAGATTATTATGAGATTTTGGAAATGGACCCATAAAGTCAATACCCCAAATGTTAAATACTTCACATACTTGAATGACATTTTGTGGCATTTCATCACGTTGACTTATTTTTCCGGCCCTTTGACAAGCATCACAGGATTTGCAAAGAAGGTGTAAGTCTTTGTAAATTGTAGGCCAATAGAATCCAGCATCATAAACTTTTCTTGCTGTGAGTTGAGGCTCATAATGCCCTCCTGTTGGTCTTGTGTAACAATGGTTTAAAATTTTACTAGCTTCATCTCCGAATACACATCGGCGTATTATTTCATCAGGACAACTTTTAAACAAATGTGGATCTTCCCAGAAATAGTGTTTTATATCACTAAAGAATTTCTTTCGTTTTTGGTACGATAATCCTTTTTCAAGGAATCCACATACTAAGTAGTTTGCATAGTCTGCAAACCATGGAATTTCACTATAATCCATCTTCAATAGATATTCATCAGGAAAGTTGTCTTGTATGGCCGATTCATTTAGAACTTCTAATTCGGGATTTTCAAGACGAGAAAGATGATCAGCGGCGAGATTTTATGCTCCTCTTTTATCTCGGATTTCAATATCGAACTCTTGTAAGAGTAAGATCCAACGGATTAATCTTGGTTTGGCATCTTGTTTCGAAAATAGGTATCTAAGAGTAGAATGGTCGGTATAGACCACCGTTTTAGCTAGAACGAGATATGATCGAAATTTGTCAAAAGCAAACACAATAGCAAGGAGTTCTTTTTCAGTAGTTGTATAATTCGTTTGTGCTCCTTGTAAAATCTTACTAGCATAATAATTAGGTTGAAATCGTTTTTCAATCCTTTGTCCTAAAACGGTTCCCATTGCAAAATCACTTGCATCGCACATTAGTTCAAACGGTAAATTCCAATTTGGAGTAATCATGATTGGCACATTAGTGAGTTTTTCTTTAAGAATGTTAAAAAATTTGATACATTCATCTGAAAAGATGAATGGAGCATCCTTTTCTAGGTGTTTATTCATAGGAGTGGCAATTTTAGAAAAATCTTTTATGAAACGTCGGTAAAAACCGGCATGCCCTAGAAAACTCCTAACTCCTCTAACATTGGTGGGATACGGAAGTTTAGCAATTACATCTACTTTAGCTCTATCCACTTCAATTCCTTCCTTTGAAATTTTATGACCAAGAACGATGCCTTCTTTAACCATGAAATGGCATTTCTCCCAATTAAGAACTAGATTTGATTGTTCACATCTAATAAGCATTTGTTCAAGATTAACTAAACATGATTCAAAAGTATCACCGAAGACTGAAAAGTCATCCATGAAAACTTCCATGCATTCTTCTATCATGTCGTGAAATATCGCCATCGTACAGTAGTGTAGTTTTTAGTAAGTCTGGTTCGTTCCACAGGGAAATCTTTAAACAAAGCTTAACGTTATATTAGTTTTAATTTATAAAAATACAAATATAGATAAGTAATATTATTATTATAAAAAGGGGATTTTTACCGTTTAATGACCGGTTTGTCGATTTTTAAAACTTTAGTCGCAGTTAAAACCTAATGTAAAATATTAAATAAATAAAAGACTTAATTTAAAGCGTAAAGTAAATAACGATAATGAAATTGCGATAAATAAAAGTGCGATAAAATAAAATTGCGATAATTAAAAAGTACGATAATTAAAAGTGCAATTAAATACAATGACAATAAATAAAAGTGTGATAATTAAAAGTGCAATTAAATATGAAAATAAAGGAATTATGCTTATTTAAACTTCCGTAATCATGATGTTTGACGTGTTGATTTTTAGTTTATTCCCATGGGTTAATTGTCCTTTGTCCTGGATTATTTAATATGTCCGTTTGGTTTTTGTCCATAACAGTCCATCAGTCATAAATATAAAGTGCGAGTGTCCTCGTCAAATTATCCTTATACCCGAAGTCAAATATTCCAACTAATTGGGGACTTAAACTGTAACAAGGTTTTAATACTTTGTTTAATAATTACACTAGGTTATCGACTGCATGTAACCCAAGGTTTTAATACTTTGTTATCAATTATGCCAAGTGTCCTTGTACATAATTTCACTCCTGTTTTAATAATTCCATAGACTATTAATCCATTCCCGTGTCCGGTTAAATGAACGATTATTCGTACATATAAATATCCCGCCCATCGTGTCCGATCGAGTGTATATGGATATTTATAGGTACATCCAATTGTAAATCTTTATATTAAAATTAATAAACTATCATTTAATTAAACAAATATAAAGCCCATTAATAGCCCATAGTCTAATTTCCACAAGTGTCGTTCTTTTGTCCAAACCCCAATTATGGTACAAAGCCCAATTACCCAATTTTAGTATTTAGCCCAATATCATGATTACTTCGTTTTAAATAAGCATAATAATAACTTAGCTACGAGACTTTAAATTAAAAAGGTTGAACATAACTTACAATGATTAAAAATAGCGTAGCGTTACACGGACAGAATTTCGACTTACACCCTTACAACATTCGCTAACATACCCTTATTATTGGAAATTAAAATTAAAATTATAATATATATATATATATATATATATATATATATATATATATATATATATATATATATATATATATATATATATATATATATATATATATATATATACACGTTGAGAGAGTTGGATGGATGGATAAAGATGTGTTTTTTGAGTCTAAAACTCGCGAACTTTATAGGACAGGCCTGGAAAAAGGGCTCATGCGATCGCATGAGTTTTGCTCCTCCAGCTCATGCGATTGCATGGCCAGCTGGGGAGGCTCACATGTTGTTGTTTTCTTTTGCTGACGGTTTATATAATATAATATAATATATAAATTAATTTTAAGAATTAATTATATATTATATTATATTCATGTGCATAGTTGACTTATAATTTTTAGTCCGTTGCGTCGAGCGTTGAGAGTTGACTCTGGTCCCGGTTCCGGATTTTCGAACGTCCTTGCGTACAATTTAATATCTTGTACTTTGTGTTTTGCGTCTTGTACTCTTGTAATTTTGAGACGTTTCTTATCAATAATTGGAACCACTTTGATTGTATTTTGTACTTTTGAGCGTTTTGGTCGTTTGCGTCTTCAATTCGTCGAATCTGTCTTTTGTCTTCACCTTTTATTATTTAAACGAATATTACTTGTAAATAGAACAATTGTAACTAAAAGCTTGTCTTTCTTGAGGGATAATGCTATGAAATATATGTTCGTTTTTAACATTATCAAATATTCCCACACTTGAGCGTTGCTTGTCCTCAAGTAATATAGTCTTGAAATATACTAGAATCACTTCTTATTCTTCACACTTTGTATATTAGTAATTTCTATACGGCGGTATAAACAATGGTAGTAACGATGTGGTTTACAGTCCCACATGACTATAAAAATTTAGATCCTTTAAGGAAATTGGATCTTTATGAAAACATTTGATCTTTTTGAAAATTAAATCTAGCTTTTACCCTAGATAAGTTTTCTTGAATAACCCTTCACCGGTGTTTGCAAATTCTTTTTGTGGGTTTGGTGGGTTTCAGATTTGAAAATTTTAACTCAAAACTTGCGGTTTTGTGTCACCCACTTGCTAACCTTGTATTGGGAAAGCAACACATCCAGTTTACTTGTCCCGTATATTACCTTTCGGTAAACTACCGTCCGGTTGTATAGGAAAACGTTGAACAAGCAACTGTTAAGGCAATGTCCCCTGACATGCTTTTAATTATGGTCTATAACGTATCGGATGCAATTACTATCCTTGGTAGAAGCAATAGTAAAGCTCACCCTTATAATTTTCCGGTCTGGCACAAGGTCCTGTCTTTAACCATGCTATGCAACCACCGTTTTTACGGTTGACGCCCGATTTGGTTCAGGTGACCTAATGAATTCCAGGTGAATTCCTAGGATTTTACGTTCAATGGTAATGAACGCATTGAAAATGGGTTTTCAGAAAACAAATCGGTTTGAAATTTTGATCAAAATATTTTCTCGTTCAAGCTCGAGTTTAGATATCATCGAATTCCATGAGTTTGTAATTCTCAATCTTTAAGGTCAACCTCTAGGATTGAGTAATATCAGTCTTAAAAGCTGATTTTTGATCTTTTAAGGAGATTATCCTTTCTGGGGATCTGATTCATTAGTCTTATCCAGCTAATTTGCATGGCGCCCTCCCCATTTTACGAGACAGATCCTCTCATGGTTAGGATAAGTCTGACCACTTGGCGACCCTGGTTTATGCTGAGGTCTGTGGATTTCCTGCTGATTTTAGATATGACTTTTCTAGGTTTTTCATCAACCTACAGCTGGTCTGGACGTCAACTTCATGACCTAAATCAAGAAGCACGTTTCTTTTTCGGAAGACTTTACTTCCTTTTAATGATGGAATTGATTCATCGTGTAGATCCATCTTTCTTTCAAATATATTACAGTAAATCGGGTAAAAACTGTTTAGCTTAAAGCAAAAGTATCTTCAATTATTTGTACAAAAATATGTGATATATGTTTTAAATAACTTGGTAAAATTTCCCACACTTCGTTTTTATTTTCCTTTTTATTGTCCTCTATTCCATTTTAAATGAATTTTAACATTTTGGTTTGTTTCTCAATTTATGTCTTTTCCAAGGTAACAATAATTTCGGTGTTAACACCTAGTTTTATCGTTCATAAATATGTATAAACATGATTTTGAGTTCATTTAATTAAAAATTTTGAAAAATTTTACTAGAATTGGGTAGTCAGTATATAAGACTAGGGCTATTCTTTATTATCAGAGAGCACTAGATTCTAATATAACTAATGCGTTACTAGTATTTTTAATGGTAACCAAGTGTTTAAGTTAAAAAAATTTGAAAATCCGAAAGAATTTAACCCATTCCCACACTTAAGATCTTGCAATGCCCTCATTTGCAAGAAATCAGTAACAATTTAAATTATTAAGGGTGATTAGCGTAGAAAAATGATTAAATTTTACCCAAGTTTCCAAACATATTGGCGTTTGTTTGCTGAATGATAAATGGTGCACATCATTTGTTCATTCCGTCTTGTTGTTACATCACATTTATTTTTCATCTTGTCGTCAAAATTACTAGCTTTTGCTGAACTTAATATCAGTCTTTGAAAATGCGTTGTTTTACCATGTTTTGTACAATTGACAATATACATACAATACAAATATAAACATGAATGGCAATTTGAAATGGGACTTAAAATCCCACTTTCAAATCTTAAATGTAAAATATTAGTACACAATAATAATAAAAATGATAAAAATTACATAAATATATCCAATAACATAAGTTTAAACATGAAAAAGTAAAAAGATAAAAACATAAAAATCATAAAAATAATCAATGGAACTAAATCAGTCTGGATAGGGGTTCCAGTTCATTTCGTCAGGTGGGTTCTGATAATGCTAAAAATGAACATATATTTCATAGCATTATTCCTCAAGAAAGACAAGCTTTTAGTTGCAATTGTTCTATTTACAAGTGATATTCGTTTAAATAATAAAAGGTGAAGACAAAAGACAGATTCGACGAATTGAAGACGCAAACGACCAAAAAGCTCAAAAGTACAAAGTACAATCAAAGTAGTTCCAATTATTGATGAGAAACGTCTCAAAATTACAAGAGTACAAGATTCAAAATGCAAAGTACAAGATATTAAATTATACGCAAGGACGTTCAAAAATCCGGAACCGGGACTAAAGTCAACTCTCAATGCTCGATGCAACGGACTAAAAATTACAAGTCAACTATGCACATAAATATAATATAATATTTAAATAATTCTTATAATTATTTATATATTATATAATATATTATAAAACCGTCGGCAGAAGAAAATAACCACATGTGACTCTCCCCAGCTGGCCATGCGATCGCATGAGCTGGAAGAGCAAAACTCATGCGATCGCATGAAACTCTTTTCCAGCTCACATGCCTATAAAAATCGAGCTTTGGTGCATCATTTAACATATATCAATCTCTCTATCTCAACGTGTATATATATATATATATATTTATATATATATATATTTATATATTTATATATATATATATATATTTATATTATAATTTTAATTTTAATTTTAATTCTAATAATAAGGGTATGTTAGCGAATGTTGTAAGGGTGTAAGTCGAAATTCTGTCCGTGTAACGCTACGCTATTTTTAATCATTGTAAGTTATGTTCAACCTTTTTAATTTAATGTCTCGTAGCACAGTTATTATTATGCTTATTTAAGCTGAAGTAATCATGATGTTGGGCTAAAAATATTAAAATTGGGTAATTGGGCTTTATACCATAATTGGGGTTTGGACAAAAGAACGACACTTGTGGAAATTAGACTATGGGCTATTAATGGGCTTTATATTTGTTTAACTAAATGATAGTTTGTTAATTTTAATATAAAGATTTACAATTGGACGTACCTATAAATAACCATATACACTCGATCGGACACGATGGGCGGGATATTTATATGTACGAATAATCGTTAATTTAACCGGACACGGGAATGGATTAATAGTCACTAGAATTATTAAAACAGGGGTGAAATTATGTACAAGGACACTTGGCGTAATTGTTAACAAAGTATTAAAACCTTGGATTACACGCAGTCGATAACCTGGTGTAATTATTAAACAAAGTATTAAGACCTTGTTACAGTTTAAGTCCCCAATTAGTTGGAATATTTGACTTCGGGTATAAGGATAATTTGACGAGGACACTCGCACTTTATATTTATGACTGATGGACTGTTATGGACAAAAACCAGACGGACATATTAAATAATCCAGGACAAAGAACAATTAACCCATGGGAATAAACTAAAATCAACACGTCAAACATCATGATTACGGAAGTTTAAATAAGCATAATTCCTTTATTTTCATATTTAATTGCACTTTTAATTATCGCACTTTTATTTATTGTTATTGTATTTAATTGCACTTTTAATTATCGCACCCTTTAATTATCGCAAGTTTATTTTATCGCACTTTTATTTATCGCAATTTCATTATCGTTATTTACTTTACGGTTTAAATTAAGTCTTTTATTTATTTAATATTTTACATTAGGTTTTAACTGCGACTAAAGTTTTAAAATCGACAAACCGGTCATTAAACGGTAAAAACCCCCTTTTTATAATAATAATATTGTAACACCCTAGGCAAATCCCACATCTCCCACGAACATGAGTGATCATGGGATTATAAGGTAATACTCACGCTTAAATGACACAACGCGTTTTGGGATCACAGGCTGAGTAGAAGTGCGAGTACGTTGTGGTTAAGCGTGCTCGGGAGACAGCACTACCAGGATGGGTGACCTCCTGGGAAAGTGCTTCTCGTGTGTGGTCGCCAAGAAAAAGTCGTGCGCCTGCGGGCAAACCGGACAATATTGTGGTCATGTTAAGCTGGGGTGTTACAGAATGGTATCAGAGCCACTCATGTTCCGTTGGGGGTGGTGGGGCAAACCTCATCGAGGACGATGAGTCCCTAAGGGGGGGTGAATGTAACACCCTAGGCAAATCCCACATCGCCCACGAACATGAGTGATCATGGGATTATAAGGTAATACTCACGCTTAAATGACACAACGCGTTTTGGGATCACAGGCTGAGTAGAAGTGCGAGTACGTTGTGGTTAAGCGTGCTCGGGCGAGAGCACTACCAGGACGGGTGACCTCTTGGGAAAGTGCTTCTCGTGTGTGGTCGCCAAGAAAAAGCCGTGCGCCTGCGGGCAAAGCGGACAATATTGAGACATTTTTCAAAGACTGCATTCATTTTTAAAACAACCTATATATATATATATATATATATATATATATATATATATATATATATATATATATATATATATATATATATATATATATATATATATATATATATATATATATATATTTGTATTTTTATAAATTAAAACTAATATAGCGTTAAGCTTTGTTTAAAAGATTTCCCCGTAGAACGAACAGGACTTACTAAAAACTACACTACTGTACGATTAGGTACACTGCCTATAAGTGTTGTAGCAAGGTTTAAGTATATCCATTCTATAAATAAATAAATAAATATCTTGTGTAAAATTGTATCGTATTTAATAGTATTTCCTAGTAAAATATAAGCTATTTCATATACACCTCGCATAACATCAAGTATTTCTGGCGCCGCTGCCGGGGAATCAATTTCTGCTAAAACACCGGAAGCGCAACGCTATATATAAAAAAAATATTTTTATTTTTAGTTACTTTTATAAAAAAAATACGCTTTTGTAAAAATACGTTTTAAATATTCGAAAATATAAAATGAAAAACAAAAAAAATATATAAATATTTTTAAGAGTTTGTTAAATTTGTAAGTTCTATAAAAGTTTCTTTATCTTTATTTTATAAAAATATAAATTTTATTTTATATATATATTATATAATAAACAGCAAAACAGAAAAAAAAATTAAAAACTCTCACGGCCTGGTACTGTAGCAGCCCAGACCGTGGCCCAAAATTCTGGCTCATGCAATCGCATGAGTCCGAAGGCAATTTCTCATGCGATCGCATGAGGGTGTCTGACAGGCCACAGGAAGCCCTAAAACTGCATTAATTACGGGTAATTATTATTATTATTTAATTAAAAACCCTAATTAGGTTTTGTTATTTAATTAATTTAGGTTAGTTTTAATTAATTTATATATTTAGTTTAATTAGTTTAAATAATTTATAAAATTAATAGTTTTATAAAATAAAAAATATAAAAATAATATTTTTATAAAAATTGTACTTTTTACAACTTTTAGTATATTTTTATATTTTGTACTCTTTTTATTTGTTTTTAGCGTAATCTTTGTATTTTTCATTCGTATTTAGTTTTAAGCCATAGTTTTTGCCATAGTTATTTTTATTTCTAGATTTTTAGGCTTTGCCGTAAAATCCCTTAAGTGCTTTTTTCTTTAGACTAAGATCTAGGTGCTTTAGAATTTTGCGACGCCTTTTTAAGTTTTAGTACTTTTTTAAGATATTGCCATTTGGGATATAGTTTTACTTGTAAGCTTTAATATTTTTAGACGCAACTTTTAATTCTTAAATTTTAGTGCGTTTTAAGTATCGACGCGCTACTTTCTTATTTTTATTTTTTCGACGCCTATTATTTTTCGCCTTTTTCTTTTTCGACGTTTTTCGACGCGCTCTTTTTCTCTCTTATTTCTCGCCATTCTAGTTTTTAGGACATAGAATTTTTCTATTTCTTATCTAATATTTCTTTAAATTACGAAAATTTATTTTGCGTGGTTAAATTGATAGACATCAAAATTTTCTGGTTCGTAGTAATAGTTGGATTTGTACGTGGACCGGGTTATTGGAGCCAAACAGTACTCAATTATATTGAGACCAAACGAATCCTGCCCCTCTGCTGCATCTTTTGGCTATTCGAAATGTGGGCAAAATCAGAAAAGTCTATTAATTGGATAACTTATATAATTTTTCTTTCTTTTTAAAAACTAATAGGATATTAAGTGAATGCACCGAGCAAAACGTTCACCACCTTTTGTACGTTCACCACCTGTAACTCGATCAAGACATCTAGCAAATATTGTCGCCGTTGATTTTTCTTTAGAATCGTCATCCAGTCGACCAAGTACTCCAATTCAAATTTCCGATAATCCATTTTTTGAACCCGACCTCACAATTGAGAATCCGGAGAATATTCAGGGATGATTCATAGATCCTGAACCATTAATTTTTCCTCCGGAACCACCAATCATTCAAACAGAGATTGTTGAGGAACGAACCATTGAATCAGAATCCTCTAGTGATTCAGATTCAACAAATTCAATCATGGAGAATCTGGAACCTTTAAGTATGGAAGACCGAATGAGAGCTAAACGCACTGGCCAAGGTCACGCAATTACTCATCCAGACATTAATGCGCCAGATTATGAAATCAAAGGACAAATTCTACACATGGTAACTAATCAATGCCAATTTAGTGGTACGACGAAGGAAGATCCAAATGAACATCTTCGTACCTTTAATAGGATCTGCACACTATTTAAAATCCGAGAAGTTGAAGATGAACAGATATATCTCATGTTATTTCCCTGGACTTTAAAGGGAGAAGCCAAAGATTGGTTGGAATCGTTACCTGAAGGGGCGATTGATACATGGGACGTTTTAGTTGAAAAATTTCTTAAACAATTCTTTCCGGAATCTAAAGCTGTAAGACTTCAAGGAGAAATTTTTACGTTCACACAGAAACCAAATGAAACTCTATATGAGGCGTGGACAAGATTTGGAAAATTATTGAGAGGATGTCCGCAACATGGTTTAGACACTTGTCAAATAGTGCAAATATTCTACCAAGGATGCGACATCACTACAAGGAAAGACATCGATATAGCAGCTGGTGGTTCTATTATGAAGAAAACAGAAACTGATGCTTATAAAATTATTGATAACACTGCTTCCCACTCACATGAGTGGCACCAAGAAAAAGATATTGTTAGATCATCTAAAGCAGTTAGAGCCGATTCTAGCCATGACTTAGATTCCATTTCTGCAAAGATAGATGCTGTCGAGAGACGAATGGAAAAGATGACTAAAGATATCCACTCAATACGAATTAGTTGTGAGCAGTGTGGAGGACCACATTTGACAAAAGATTGTCTCAGTATTGAACTAACAATGGAACAAAGAGAGAATGTTTCATACATAAACCAAAGGCCTGGAAATAATTATCAGAATAATTATCAACCGCCAAGACCAATCTATAATCAAAACCAGAATTATAACTGAAATGTTCCATACAACAACCAACAAGGTCCTAGTAATCAACAAGTATCCAATAATACTTACAATCAGCAAAGACCTAATTTTCAAAACAAACCACCACAAACTGATGATAAAAAGTCAAATTTAGAAGATATGATGACAAAGCTAGTTGAATCTCAAACTCAATTTTTCACAACTCAAAAACAAACCAATGAACAAAATGCTCAAGCATTTAGAAATCAACAAGCTTCTATTCAAAATCTGGAACAAGAAGTAAGTAACCTAGCAAGGTTGATAGGTGAAAGAAAACCGGGAAGTCTACCTAGTGATACAAATGCTAACCTCCGGAATGAAACAGCTAAAGATATTACCGCAAGAAGTGGTATTACACTTAAACCACCTGAAATACCTGTAATTTCTAATGAAGATATTCCTACTCCACAAGAACCACAACCTGATCAAGATAAGGAAAAAGAACCGGTACTTGAAAAGGTTAATGAAGATAACACAGTTAAGGCTAAACCTTATGTTTAACCATACCAACCACCACTTCCTTACCCGAGTAAAATGAAAAAAGAGAGACTTGAAGCCGAGCAATCCAAATTCTTGGATATGTTTAAACAGATAAATGTAAATCTTCCTTTTATTGATGTGATTTCAGGAATGCCAAGATATGCTAAATTTCTGAAAGATCTAATCTCAAATAGAAAGAAAATGGAAGAACTCTCGGCTGTTACTATGAATGCTAATTGTTCTGCAGTGCGGTTGAATAAGATACCAGAAAAATTATCAGATCCAGGAAGTTTCACAATTCCATGTTTTCTGGGTAGTCTTAGTTCAATAGAAGCATTGGCAGACTTTGGTGCTAGTATAAATCTAATGCCGTATTCACTATACGCTAAACTAGACCTTGGAGAATTGAAACCAACAAGAATAAGTATACAACTAGCCGATAGATCAATAAAATATCCTAGAGGGATAATGGAGAACATGCTATTTAAAGTTGGTACTTTAGTATTTCCAGTAGATTTTGTTGTTCTGGACATGGAAGAAGATTCTCAAGTTCCTCTAATATTAGGAAGACCATTCTTAAACACGGCTAAAGCAATGATAGACGTGTTCTGTAAGAAATTGACCCTAAGTATAGAGGACGAGAGTGTAACCTTTTCAGTTGATAGAGCAATGCAACAACCGCAATCTGCAGATGATACATGTTATTATATTCAAACTATAGAATCACATGCAGAATTGTTAGAAGAATTTCTAGAATTAAAAGGAACAGGAGAATGTTCTTTAAGAGAAGGTACTGAACCAATTGATGAAACTGAAATGTTAGCTACACTTATAGCTAATGGATATGAACCAACAACAGAAGAGATTCAAATGCTAAAAGAAGAAGACAGATATCGATATAAATCATCGATAGAAGAACCACCGACACTAGAGTTAAAGCCACTTCCAAACCATTTGGAATACGCTTATTTACATGGTGAATCTGAATTACCTGTAATAATATCATCTTCTCTTACTAAAAATGAAAAATCTCAACTCATTTCTATGTTGAAAGCTCATAAACAAGCCATTGCATGGAAGATTCATGATATTAAAGGAATAAGTCCTTCGTATTGCACACATAAAATCCTTATGGAAGAAGGTCATAAAACGTATGTGCAACGCCAACGAAGACTAAATTCTAATATGCAAGATGTTGTTAAAAAAGAAATTATTAAACTGCTAGATGCATGTTTAATTTATCCAATCTCTGATAGTACATGGGTAAGCCCAGTACAATGCGTACCTTAGAAGGGTGGCATGACTGTCATTATAAATGAGAAAAATGAGTTTTTCCTACTAGGACTGTAACAGGATGGCGTGTTTGTATTGATTATAGAAAATTGAATGACGCCACCAGAAAAGATCACTTTCCCTTACCTTTCATTGATCAAATGTTGGAAAGATTAGCCAGAAATAGTTACTATTGTTTTCTTGATAGTTTTTCCGGATATTTTCAAATTCCAATAGCACCCGAAGATCAAGAGAAAACCACATTCACGTGCCCTTATGGTACTTTTGCTTACAAACGCATGCCATTTGGACTTTGCAACGCCCCTGCAACCTTTCAAAGGTGTATGATGGCGATTTTTCACGACATGATAGAAGAATGCATGGAAGTTTTCATGGATGACTTTTCAGTCTTCGGTGATACATTTGAGTCATGTCTAGTTAATCTTGAACGAATGCTTATTAGATGCGAACAATCAAATCTAGTTCTTAATTGGGAGAAATGCCATTTCATGGTTAAAGAAGGCATCGTTCTTGGACATAAAATCTCAAAGGAAGGAATTGAAGTGGATAGAGCTAAACTAGATGTAATTGCTAAACTTCCACATCCCACCAATGTTAGAGGAGTTAGGAGTTTTCTAGGGCATGCCGGTTTTTACCGACGTTTCATAAAATATTTTTCTAAAATTGCCACTCCTATGAATAAACTACTAGAAAAAGATGCTCCATTCATCTTTTCAGATGAATGTATCAAATCTTTTAATACTCTTATAGAAAAACTCACTAATGCGCCGATCATGATAACTCCAAATTGGAATCTACCATTCGAACTTATGTGCGATACAAGTGATTTTACAATGGGAGCCATTTTAGGACAAAGGATTGAAAAACGATTTCAACCTATTTATTATGCTAGTAAGACGTTACAAGGAGCACAAACAAATTACACAACCACTGAAAAGGAACTCCTTGCTATTGTCTTTGCTTTTGATAAATTTCGATCATATTTCGTTCTAGCTAAAACAGTGGTCTATACCGATCATTCTGCTCTTAGATACCTATTTTCAAAACAAGAATCTAAACCAAGATTAATCCGTTGGATCTTAAACTTACAAGAGTTCGATATTGAATTCCGAGATAAAAGAGGAGCAGAAAATCTCGCCGCTGATCATCTTTCTCGTCTTGAAAATCCCGAATTAGAAGTTCAAAATGAATCGGCCATACAAGACAACTTTCCTGATGAATATTTATTGAAGATAGATTATAATGAAATTCCATGGTTTGCAGACTATGCAAACTACTTAGTTTGTGGATTCCTTGAAAAAGGATTATCGTACCAAAAACGAAAGAAATTCTTTAGTGATATAAAACACTATTTCTGGGAAGATCCACATTTGTTTAAAAGTTGTCCCGATGGAATAATATGCCGATGTGTATTCGGAGATGAAGCTAGTAACATTTTAAACCATTGTCACACAGGACCAACAGGAGGGCATTATGGGCCTCAACTCACAGCAAGAAAAGTTTATTAAGCTGGATTCTATTGGCCTACAATTTACAAAGATGCACACCTTCTTTGCAAATCCTGTGATGCTTGTCAAAGGGCCGGAAAAATAAGTCAACGTGATGAAATGCCACAAAATGTCATTCAATTATGTGAAGTATTTGACATTTGGGGTATTGACTTTATGGGTCCATTTCCAAAATCTCATAATAATCTATACATTCTCGTTGCCATTGATTATGTATCTAAATGGGCGGAAGCACAAGCTCTCCTAACTAACGATGCACGAGTTGTAGTCAACTTTTTAAAACGTCTTTTTGCAAGGTTTGGAACACCGAAAGCTTTAATAAGTGACCGGGGTACTCATTTTTGTAATAATCAACTTGAGAAAGTTCTCAAAAGATATGGAGTAACTCATAAAATCTCCACCGCATATCATCCACAAACAAGTGGACAAGTTGAAAATACCAACCGAGCTTTAAAACGTATTCTAGAGAAAACCGTAGGATCAAATCCGAAGGAATGGTCCATTAAATTGGAGGATGCACTCTGGGCTTTTAGAACAGCCTACAAAACTCCAATTGGTACCACACCTTTTAGACTCATTTACGGAAAAGCATGTCATCTTCAAGTAGAAATTGAACACAAAGCATTTTGGGCTTTGAAGACATGTAATCTTGATTTACATGAAGCCGGACGTCTACGGTTAAGTCAATTAAACGAATTAGAAGAATTAAGACATGAAGCATGAAATGTCCCGTTCTTATTGATTAAAAACGTTCCATATTAATTGATTTCGTTGCGAGGTTTTGACCTCTATATGAGACGTTTTTCAAAGACTGCATTCATTTTAAAACAAACCATAACCTTTATTTCATCAATAAAGGTTTAAAAAGCTTTACGTAGATTATCAAATAATGATAATCTAAAATATCTTGTTTACACACGACCATTACATAATGGTTTAAAATACAAATATGTTACAATGAAATAAGTTTCTTGAATGCAGTTTTTACACAATATCATACAAGCATGGACTCCAAATCTCGTCCTTATTTAAGTATGCAACAGCGGAAGCTCTTAATAATCACCTGAGAATAAACATGCTTAAAACGTCAACAAAAATGTTGGTGAGTTATAGGTTTAACCTATATATTATCAAATCATAATAATAGACCACAATATTTCATATTTCAATACACATCCCATACATAGAGATAAAAATCATTCATATGGTGAACACCTGGTAACCGACATTAACAAGATGCATATATAAGAATATCCCCATCATTCCGGGACACCCTTCGGATATGATATAAATTTTGAAGTACTAAAGCATCCGGTACTTTGGATGGGGTTTGTTAGGCCCAATAGATCTATCTTTAGGATTCGCGTCAATTAGGGTGTCTGTTCCATAATTCTTAGATTACCAGACTTAATAAAAAGGGGCATATTCGATTTCGATAATTCAACCATAGAATGTAGTTTCACGTACTTGTGTCTATTTTGTAAATCATTTATAAAACCTGCATGTATTCTCATCCCAAAAATATTAGATTTTAAAAGTGGGACTATAACTCACTTTCACAGATTTTTACTTCGTCGGGAAGTAAGACTTGGCCACTGGTTGATTCACGAACCTATATATACATATATATCAAAGTATGTTCAAAATATATTTACAACACTTTTAATATATTTTGATGTTTTAAGTTTATTAAGTCAGCAGTCCTCGTTAGTAACCTACAACTAGTTGTCCACAGTTAGATGTACATAAATAAATCGATAAATATTATCTTGAATCAATCCACGACCCAATGTATACGTATCTCAGTATTGATCACAACTCAAACTATATATATTTTGGAATCAACCTCAACCCTGTATAGCTAACTCCAACATTCACATATAGAGTGTCTATGGTTGTTCCGAAATATATATAGATGTGTCAACATGATAGGTCGAAATATTGTATACGTGTCTATGGTATCTCAAGATTACATAATATACAATACAAGTTGATTAAGTTATGGTTGGAATAGATTTGTTACCAATTTTCACATAGCTAAAATGAGAAAAATTATCCAATCTTGTTTTACCCATAGCTTCTTCATTTTAAATCCGTTTTGAGTGAATCAAATTGCTATGGTTTCATATTGAACTATATTTTATGAATCTAAACAGAAAAAGTATAGGTTTATAGTCAGAAAAATAAGTTACAAGTCATTTTTGTAAAGGTAGTCATTTCAGTCGAAAGAACGACGTCTAGATGACCATTTTAGAAAACATACTTCCACTTCGAGTTTAACCATAATTTTTAGATATAGTTTTATGTTCATAATAAAAATCATTTTCCCAGAATAACAACTTTTAAATCAAAGTTTATCATAGTTTTTAATTAACTAACCCAAAACAGCCCGCGGTGTTACTACGACGGCGTAAATCAGATTTTACGGTGTTTTTCGTGTTTCCAGGTTTTAAATCATTAAGTTAGCATATCATATAGATATAGAACATATGTTTAGTTGATTTTAAAAGTCAAGTTAGAAGGATTAACTTTTATTTGTGAACAAGTTTAGAATTAACTAAACTATGTTCTAATGATTACAAGTTTAAACCTTCGAATAAGATAGCTTTATATGTATGAATCGAATGATGTTATGAACATCATTAATATCTCAAGTTCCTTGGATAAACCTACTAGAAATAAGAAAAATAGATCTAGCTTCAAAGGATCCTTGGATGGCTTGAAAGTTCTTGAAGCAGAATCATGACACGAAAACAATTTCAAGTAAGATTTCCACTCGAAATAAGATTGTTATAGTTATAGAAATTGAATTAAAGTTTGAATATGATTATTACCTTGTATTAGAAAGATAACCTACTATAAGTAACAAAGGTTTCTTGATCTTGGATGATTACTTGGAATGGATTTAGAAAACTTGGAAGTAAACTTGCAATCTTGGAAGTATTCTTGATTTTATGAAACTAGAACTTTTGGAATTTATGAAGAACACTTAGAACTTGAAGATAGAACTTGAGAGAGATCAATTAGATGAAGAAAATTGAAGAATGAAAGTGTTTGTAGGTGTTTTTGGTCGTTGGTTTATGGATTAGATATAAAGGATATGTAATTTTGTTTTCATGTAAATAAGTCATGAATGATTACTCATATTTTTGTAATTTTATGAGATATTTCATGCTAGTTGCCAAATGATGGTTCCCACATGTGTTAGGTGACTCACATAGGCTACTAAGAGCTGATCATTGGAATGTATATACCAATAGTACATACATCTAAAAGCTGTGTATTGTACGAGTACGAATACGGGTGCATACGAGTAGAATTGTTGATGAAACTGAACGAGGATGTAATTGTAAGCATTTTTGTTAAGTAGAAGTATTTTGATAAGTGTCTTGAAGTCTTTCAAAAGTGTATGAATACATATTAAAACACTACCTGTATATACATTTTAACTGAGTTGTTAAGTCATCGTTAGTCGTTACATGTAAATGTTGTTTTGAAACCTTTAGGTTAACGATCTTGTTGAATGTTGTTAACCCATTGTTTATTATAACAAATGAGATGTTAAATTTTTATATTATCATGATATTATGATATATAATATATCTTAGTATGATATATATACAGTTAAATGTCGTAACAACGATAATCGTAACATATATGTCTCGTTTCGAAATCATTAAGTTAGTAGTCTTATTTTTACATATGTATTTCATTGTTAGTACACTTAATAATATATTTACTTATCATTTAACATAATTAACCAAGTGTATCAATATCTTAATATCATTCATATGTACCTAGTAAGACGTTGTTATAACGATAATCGTTATATATATCGTTTTCGAGTTTCTTAAATTAATAGTCTCATTTTTATGTATATAACTCATTGTTAAAATACCTAATGAGATACATACTTATAATAAAATCATGTTAACTATATATATAACCATATATATGTCATCGTATAGTTTTTACAAGTTTTAACGTTCGTGAATCACCGGTCAACTTGGGTGGTCAATTGTCTATATGAAACCTATTTCAATTAATCAAGTCTTAACAAGTTTGATTGCTTAACATGTTAGAAACACTTAATCATATAAATATCAATTTCATTTAATATATATATATATAAACATGGAATAGTTCGGGTCACTACAGTACCTACCCGTTAAATAAATTTCGTCCCGAAATTTTAAGCAGTTGGAGGTGTTGACGTATCTTCTGGAAATAAGTGTGGGTATTTCTTCTTCATCTGATCTTCTCGTTCCCAGGTGAACTCGGGTCCTCTATGAGCATTCCATCGAACCTTAACAATTGGTATCTTGTTTTGTTTAAGTGTTTTAACCTCACGATCCATTATTTCGACGGGTTCTTCGATGAATTGAAGTTTTTCGTTGATTTGGATTTCATCTAACGGAATAGTGAGATATTCTTTAGCAAAACATTTATTCAAATTCGAGACGTGGAAAGTGTTATGTACATCCGCGAGTTGTTGAGGTAACTCAAGTCGGTAAGCTACTGGTCCGACACGATCAATAATCTTGAATGGTCCGATATACCTTGGATTTAATTTCCCTCGTTTACCAAATCGAACAACACCTTTCCAAGGTGCAACTTTAAGCATGACCATCTCTCCAATTTCAAATTCTATATCTTTTCTTTTAATGTCAGCGTAGCTCTTTTGTCGACTTTGGGCGGTTTTCAACCGTTGTTGAATTTGGATGATCTTCTCGGTAGTTTCTTGTATTATCTCCGGACCCGTAATCTGTCTATCCCCCACTTCACTCCAATAAATCGGAGACCTGCACTTTCTACCATAAAGTGCTTCAAACGGCGCCATCTCAATGCTTGAATGGTAGCTGTTGTTGTAGAAAAATTCTGCTAACGGTAGATGTCGATCCCAACTGTTTCTGAAATCAATAACACATGCTCGTAGCATGTCTTCAAGCGTTTGTATCGTCCTTTCACTCTGCCCATCAGTTTGTGGATTATAGGCAGTACTCATGTCTAGACGAGTTCCTAATGCTTGCTGTAATGTCTGCCAGAATCTTGAAATAAATCTGCCATCCCTATCAGAGATAATAGAGATTGGTATTCCATGTCTGGAGACGACTTCCTTCAAATACAGTCGTGCTAACTTCTCCATCTTGTCATCTTCTCTTATTGGCAGGAAGTGTGCTGACTTGGTGAGACGATCAACTATTACCCAAATAGTATCATAACCACTTGCAGTCCTTGGCAATTTAGTAATGAAATCCATGGTAATGTTTTCCCATTTCCATTCCGAGATTTCAGGTTGTTGTAGTAGACCTGATGGTTTCTGAAGTTCAGCTTTGACCTTAGAACACGTCAAACATTCTCCTACATATTTAGCAATATCGGCTTTCATACCTGGCCACCAAAAATGTTTCTTAAGATCCGTGTACATCTTCCCCGTTCCAGGATGTATTGAGTATCTGGTTTTATGAGCTTCTCTAAGTACCATTTCTCTCATATCTCCAAATTTTGGTACCCAAATTCTTTCAGCCCTATACCGGGTTCCGTCTTCCCGAATATTAAGATGCTTCTCCGATCCTTTGGGTATTTCATCCTTTAAATTTCCCTCTTTTAAAACTCCTTGTTGCGCCTCCTTTATTTGAGTAGTAAGGTTAGTGTGTATCATTATATTCATAGATTTTACTCGAATGGGTTCTCTGTCCTTTCTGCTCAAGGCGTCGGCTACCACATTTGCCTTCCCCGGGTGGTAACGAATCTCAAAGTCGTAATCATTCAACAATTCAATCCACCTACGCTGCCTCATATTCAGTTGTTTCTGATTAAATATGTGTTGAAGACTTTTTTGGTCGGTATATATAATACTTTTGACCCCATATAAGTAGTGCCTCCAAGTCTTTAATGCAAAAACAACCGCGCCTAATTCCAAATCATGCGTCGTATAATTTTGCTCGTGAATCTTCAATTGTCTAGACGCATAAGCAATCACCTTCGTTCGTTGTATTAATACACAACCGAGACCTTGCTTTGATGCGTCACAATAAATCACAAAATCATCATTCCCTTCAGGCAATGACAATATAGGTGTCGTAGTTAGCTTTTTCTTCAATAATTGAAACACCTCCTCTTGTTCATCCTTCCATTCAAATTTCTTCCCTTTATGCGTTAATGCAGTCAAGGGTTTTGCTATTTTGGAGAAATCTTGGATGAATCTTCTGTAGTAACCAGCCAATCCTATAAATTGACGTATATGCTTCGGAGTTTTTGGGGTTTCCCACTTTTCAACGATTTCGATCTTTGCCGGGTCCACCTGGATACCTTCTTTGTTCACTATGTAACCGAGGAATTGAACTTCTTCCAACCAAAATGCACACTTTGAAAACTTAGCGTACAGTTTTTCTTTCCTCAATACTTCTAGCACTTTTCTCAAATGTTCTTCGTGCTCTTGATCATTCTTTGAGTAAATAAGTATGTCATCGATGAAAACAATGACAAACTTGTCAAGATATGACCCATACACTCGGTTCATAAGGTCCATGAACACAGCTGGTGCGTTAGTCAATCCAAACGATATAACCATAAACTCGTAATAACCATAACGCATCCTAAAAGTAGTTTTTGGAATATCATTCTCCTTTACTCGTATTTGATGATATCCAGAACGTAAATTGATCTTCGAATAAACCGACGAGCCTTGTAGTTGATCAAATAAGTCGTCAATTCTCGGCAGTGGATAACGGTTTTTGATGGTAAGTTTGTTCAACTCTCTGTAGTCAATACACAACCTAAATGTACCATCCTTCTTCTTGACAAACAAAACAGGAGCTCCCCATGGTGATGTGCTTGGTCGAATGAAACTACGTTCTAATAGTTCTTGCAGTTGGCTTTGCAGTTCTTTCATCTCGCTGGGTGCAAGTCTATAAGGAGCACGAGCTATTGGTGCAGCTCCTGGTACAAGATCTATTTGAAATTCAACAGATCGATGTGGAGGTAGTCCCAGCAATTCTTTCGGAAATACATCGGGAAATTCTTTTGCAACGGGAACATCATTGATGCTCTTTTCTTCAGTTTGTACTTTCTCGACGTGTGCTAGAACAGCATAGCAACCTTTTCTTATTAGTTTTTGTGCCTTCAAATTACTAATAAGATGTAGCTTCATGTTGCCCTTTTCTCCGTACACCATTAAGGGTTCTCCTTCTTCTCGTACAATGCGAATTGCATTTGTATGACATACGATCTCTGCTTTCACCTTCTTCAGCCAGTCCATGCCAACTATTACATCAAAACTCCCTAACTCTACTGGTATCAAATCAATCTTAAATATTTCGCTACCCAGTTTAATTTCACGATTCCGGCATATATTATCTGCTGAAATTAATTTACCGTTTGCTAATTCGAGTAAAAAATTTACTATCCAACGGCGTCAATGGACAAATTAATTTAGCACAAAAATCTCTACTCATATAGCTTCTATCCGCACCCGAATCAAATAAAACGTAAGCAGATTTATTGTCAATAAGAAACGTACCCGTAACAAGCTCTGGGTCTTCCTGTGCCTCTGCCGCATTAATATTGAAAACTCTTCCGCGGCCTTGTCCATTCGTGTTCTCCTGGTTCGGGCAATTTCTAATAATGTGGCCCGGTTTTCCACATTTATAACAAACTACATTGGCATAACTTGCTCCGACACTACTTGCTCCGCCATTACTCGTTCCGACACCATTTGTTCCTTTCGTTCTTTTAACCCCTGGTCCGTAGACCCCACACTTCGCCGTGCTATGACCATTTCTTTTACACTTGTTGCAAAATTTGGTGCAGAACCCCGAGTGATACTTTTCACACCTTTGGCATAGCTGCTTCTGATTATTGTTGTTATTGCGGTGGTTATTGTTGTTGGGATGATTGTTGTAGTTGCTGTTGTTGTTGTTGGGCCATTTGTTGTAGTTGCGATTGATGTTGCGATTGTTGGGATAATTGTTGCGATTATTATTGTAATTGCTGTTGTTGTTGTATTGGTGATTCTTATCACCGTTTTCCTCCCACTTTCTTTTGACTTGCTTCACATTGGCCTCTTCAGCCGTATGTTCTTTAATTCTTTCCTCAATCTGGTTCACTAGTTTGTGAACCATTCTACATGCCTGTTGTATGGAGGCGGGCTCGTGTGAACTTATATCTTCTTGGATTCTTTCCAGTAATCCTTTCACAAACGCGTCGATCTTCTCTTCCTCATCTTCGAACGCTCCCGGACACAATAGGCACAATTTTGTGAATCGTCTTTCGTACGTGGTAATATCAAATCCTTGGGTTCGTAACCCTCTAAGTTCTGTCTTGAGCTTATTGACCTCAGTTCTGGGACGGTACTTCTCGTTCATTAAGTGCTTGAATGCTGACCACGGTAGTGCGTACGCATCATCTTGTCCCACTTGCTCTAGATAGGTATTCCACCATGTTAACGCAGAACCTGTGAAGGTATGCATAGCGTACTTCACTTTGTCCTTTTCAGTACACTTACTTATGGCAAACACCGATTCGACCTTCTCGGTCCACCGTTTCAATCCGATCGGTCCTTCGGTTCCATCAAATTCCAAAGGTTTGCAGGCAGTGAATTCTTTGTAGGTGCATCCTACACGATTTCCTGTACTGCTAGATCCAAGGTTATTGTTGGTATGTAGCGCAGCCTGTACTGCGGCTATGTTTGAAGCTAGAAAAGTACGGAATTCCTCTTCATTCATATTCACGGTGTGTCGAGTAGTCGGTGCCATTTCCTTCAAAATAGTCAAATGGAACAAGTTAATCATACAGAATATTAAGAGTAGTTAATCGTATTTCGTAGCATAATATGAACTCATTTATAAAAGCTTTTTCTTCATATTAGCGTTTTATAAGTTTAAATTCGGGTAGTACCTACCCGTTAAGTTCATACTTAGTAGCTAATATACAATTCAACTACTACAATTCTATATGAAAAACTGATTATAATAATATTTCGCGTTCAAACTTTTATACAATATTTTACAAACTTACAATACCGCTTATTTTACATAAAGAATGAAATATAGCACACAATAACTTTGATACAAGATAGTTGTGAAGATAATTCTAGCTAGTACACAAGTCGTTTAGCAAAGGCAATAAAGACACCTAATTCATACTTCCAGAAACAAGTCATGCATTCTGGTTTTACTAGGACTACTTCCCATCCTTGGTCTTGTGGAACATAACAGTTATGGCCGTTGATAAGACAGCGTGTTGTAACGTCGTCAAAGGGACGAGGGTTACGTAATGACCAACAGTCTCGTAATAACCTAAAAACCTCATTTCTTACCCCAATTACCGACTCCGTCACTTGTGGGAATGTTTTGTTTCATAGTTGTAGCCCGATGTTCTTTTTCTCACTTTGGTGAGAAGCGAACATTACTAACCCGTAAGCATAGCATGCTTCTTTATGTTGCATGTTAGCCGCTTTTTCTAAATCATGAAGTCCTATATTCGGATACATTGAGTCAAAATAATTTCTTAACCCGTTGCGTAAAATAGCATTTGGGTTCCCCGCAATATATGCGTCAAAGTAAACACATCGTAACTTATGGGTTTCCCAACGTGATATCCCCCATCTTTCAAACGAAAGTCTCTTATAAACCAAGACATTCTTGGAACGTTCTTCGAATGTCTTACAAACTGATTTCGCTGTAAATAGTTGTGCTGAAGAATTCTGACCGACTCTAGACAAGATTTCATCAATCATGTCTCCGGGTAGGTCTCTTAAAATATTGGGTTGTCTATCCATTTTATGTTTTTATACTGTAAAATAGACAAGAGTTAGATTCATAAAAAAAATACTTATTAATACAAGCAATTTTTACATATATCATAAAGCATAAGCACACTATATTACATATATTACACCACACGAATACAACTATCTTATTCCGACTCGCTCGTTTCTTCTTCTTCAGTTTTGGTTCATTTTGCCAAGTTTCTAGGGATATATGATGTTCCCCTAATACGAGCTGTCGTTTTCCACAACGGTTTAGAAAAACCTGGTGGTTTAGAGGTTCCCGGGTCATTGTTACAACTTAAGGGCTTCGGGGGTTGACGATACATATAAAGTTCATCGGGGTTGGAATTAGATTTCTCTATTTTTATGCCCTTTACTTTATTATTTTCTTTTCCCTTTTTAAATTCAGTTGGGGTAATTTCTATAACATCATCGGAATTATTGTCGGAATCCGATTCATTGGAGAATTGGTAATCCTCCCAATATTTTGCTTCCTTGGCGGAAACACCATTAACCATAATTAACCTTGGTCGGTTGGTTGAGGATTTTCTTTTACTTAACCGTTTTATTATTTCCCCCACCGGTTCTATTTCCTCCTCCGGTTCCTCCTCTTCCGGTTTTGATTCTTCTTCCGGTTCTGATTCTTCTTCCGGTTTTGATTCTTCTTCCGGTTCTGATTCTTCTTCCGGTACTTCTTCGGGAACTTGTGAATCAGTCCAATATATATTCGAATCTTCGTTATTATTAGGTGAGTCAATCGGATTTGTGCTAGAGGTAGACATCTATCACACAATATCAAACATGTTAAGAGATTAATATATCACATAATATATACATGTTAATAATATATAGTTTCCAACAAAAATGTTAAGCAATCATTTTTAAAGAACACACGGTCGAAGTCCAGACTCACTAATGCATCCTAACAAACTCGATAAGACACACTAATGCAAATTTTCTGGTTCTCTAAGACCAACGCTCGGATACCAACTGAAATGTCCCGTTCTTATTGATTAAAAACGTTCCATATTAATTGATTTCGTTGCGAGGTTTTGACCTCTATATGAGACGTTTTTCAAAGACTGCATTCATTTTAAAATAAACCATAACCTTTATTTCATCAATAAAGGTTTAAAAAGGTTTACATAGATTATCAAATAATGATAATCTAAAATATCTTGTTTACACACGACCATTACATAATGGTTTACAATACAAATATGTTACAACGAAATAAGTTTCTTGAATGCAGTTTTTACACAATATCATACAAGCGTGGACTCCAAATCTCGTCCTTATTTAAGTATGCGACAGCGGAAGCTCTTAATAATCACCTGAGAATAAACATGCTTAAAACGTCAACAAAAATGTTGGTGAGTTATAGGTTTAACCTATATATTATCAAATCATAATAATAGACCACAAGATTTCATATTTCAATACACATCCCATACATAGAGATAAAAATCGTTCATATGGTGAACACCTGGTAACCGACATTAACAAGATGCATATATAAGAATATCCCCATCATTCCGGGACACCCTTCGGATATGATATAAATTTTGAAGTACTAAAGCATCCGGTACTTTGGATGGGGTTTGTTAGGCCCAATAGATCTATCTTTAGGATTCGCGTCAATTAGGGTATCTGTTCCCTAATTCTTAGATTACCAGACTTAATAAAAAGGGGCATATTCGATTTCGATAATTCAACCATAGAATGTAGTTTCACGTACTTGTGTCTATTTTGTAAATCATTTATCAAACTGCATGTATTCTCATCCCAAAAATATTAGATTTTAAAAGTGGGACTATAACTCACTTTCACAGATTTTTACTTCATCGGGAAGTAAGACTTGGCCACTGGTTGATTCATGAACCTATAACAATATATACATATATATCAAAGTATGTTCAAAATATATTTACAACACTTTTAATATATTTTGATATTTTAAGTTTTTTAAGTCAGCTGTCCTCGTTAGTAACCTACAACTAGTTGTCCACAGTTAGATGTACAAAAATAAATCGATAAATATTATCTTGAATCAATCCACGACCCAGTGTATACGTATCTCAGTATTGATTACAACTCAAACTATATATATTTTGGAATCAACCTCAATCCTGTATAGCTAACTCCAACATTCACATATAGAGTGTCTATGGTTGTTCTGAAATATATATAGATGTGTCGAAATGATAGGTCGAAACATTGTATATGTGTCTATGGTATCTCAAGATTACATAATATACAATACAAGTTGATTAAGTTATGGTTGGAATAGATTTGTTACCAATTTTCACGTAGCTAAAATGAGAAAAATTATCCAATCTTGTTTTACCCATAACTTCTTCATTTTAAATCCGTTTTGAGTGAATCAAATTGCTATGGTTTCATATTGAACTCTATTTTATGAATCTAAACAGAAAAAGTATAGGTTTATAGTCGGAAAAATAAGTTACAAGTCGTTTTTGTAAAGGTAGTCATTTCAGTCGAAAGAACGACATCTAGATGACCATTTTAGAAAACATACTTCCACTTTGAGTTTAACCATAATTTTTGGATATAGTTTCATGTTCATAATAAAAATCATTTTCCCAGAATAACAACTTTTAAATCAAAGTTTATCATAGTTTTTAATTAACTAACCCAAAACAGCCCGCGGTGTTACTACGACGGCGTAAATCCGATTTTACGGTGTTTTTCGTGTTTCCAGGTTTTAAATCATTAAGTTAGCATATCATATAGATATAGAACATGTGTTTAGTTAATTTTAAAAGTCAAGTTAGAAGGATTAACTTTTATTTGCGAACAAGTTTAGAATTAACTAAACTATGTTCTAGTGATTACAAGTTTAAACCTTCGAATAAGATAGCTTTATATGTATGAATCGAATGATGTTATGAACATCATTAATACCTCAAGTTCCTTGGATAAACCTACTGGAAATGAGAAAAATAGATCTAGCTTCAAAGGATCCTTGGATGGCTTGAAAGTTCTTGAAGCAGAATCATGACACGAAAACAATTTCAAGTAAGATTTCTACTCGAAATAAGATTGTTATAGTTATAGAAATTGAATTAAAGTTTGAATATGATTATTACCTTATATTAGGAAGATAACCTACTGTAAGTAACAAAGGTTTCTTGATCTTGGATGATTACTTGGAATGGATTTAGAAAACTTGGAAGTAAACTTGCAATCTTGGAAGTATTCTTGATTTTATAAAACTAGAACTTTTGGAATTTATGAAGAACACTTAGAACTTGAAGATAGAACTTGAGACAGATCAATTAGATGAAGAAAATTGAAGAATGAAAGTGTTTGTAGATGTTTTTGGTCGTTGGTGTATGGATTAGATATAAAGGATATGTAATTTTGTTTTCATGTAAATAAGTCATGAATGATTACTCATATTTTTGTAATTTTATGAGATATTTTATGCTAGTTGCCAAATGATGGTTCCCACATGTATTAGGTGACTCACATGGGCTGCTAAGAGCTGATCATTGGATTGTATATACCAATAGTACATACATCTAAAAGCTGTGTATTGTACGAGTACGAATACGGGTGCATACGAGTAGAATTGTTGATGAAACTGAACGAGGATGTAATTGTAAGCATTTTTGTTAAGTAGAAGTATTTTGATAAGTGTCTTGAAGTCTTTCAAAAGTGTATGAATACATATTAAAACACTACCTGTATATACATTTTAACTGAGTCGTTAAGTCATCGTTAGTCGTTACATGTAAATGTTGTTTTGAAACCTTTAGGTTAACGATCTTGTTGAATGTTGTTAACCCATTGTTTATTATAACAAATGAGATATTAAATTGTTATATTATCATGATATTATGATATATAATATATCTTAGTATGATATATATACAGTTAAATGTCGTTACAACGATAATCGTAACATATATGTCTCGTTTCGAAATCATTAAGTTAGTAGTCTTATTTTTACATATGTATTTCATTTTTAATACACTTAATAATATATTTACTTATCATTTAACATAACTAACCAAGTGTATCAATATCTTAATATGATTCATATGTACCTAGTAAGACGTTGTTATAACGATAATCGTTATATATATCGTTTTCGAGTTTCTTAAATTAATAGTCTCATTTTTATGTATATAACTCATTGGTAAAATACCTTATGAGATACATACTTATAATAAAATCATGTTAACTATATATATAACTATATATATGTCATCGTATAGTTTTTACAAGTTTTAACGTTCGTGAATCACCGGTCAACTTGGGTGGTCAATTGTCTATATGAAACCTATTTCAATTAATCAAGTCTTAACAAGTTTGATTGCTTAACATGTTAGAAACACTTAATCATATAAATATCAATTTCATTTAATATATATATATATATATATATATATATATATATATATATATATATATATATAAACATGGAAAAGTTCGGGTCACTACAAAGCATACGAAAATTCGTTAATCTATAAAGAAAGAACGAAGAAATGGCATGATAAAGGAATCAGAAGTTCAAAAGAATTTAAAGAAGGAGACAGAGTTCTTCTTTTCAATTCACGATTCAAGCTATTTCCTGGAAAATTGAAATCAAGATGGTCTGGACCATTCATAGTCAAAAGAGTTTTCCCGTACGGAATAGTAGAATTGATAAATTCAAATGGGATTGAATTTAAGGTTAATGGGCGGAAGCACAAGCTCTCCTAACTAACGATGCACGAGTTGTAGTCAACTTTTTAAAACGTCTTTTTGCAAGGTTTGGAACACCGAAAGCTTTAATAAGTGACCGGGGTACTCATTTTTGTAATAATCAACTTGAGAAAGTTCTCAAAAGATATGGAGTAACTCATAAAATCTCCACCGCATATCATCCACAAACAAGTGGACAAGTTGAAAATACCAACCGAGCTTTAAAACGTATTCTAGAGAAAACCGTAGGATCAAATCCGAAGGAATGGTCCATTAAATTGGAGGATGCACTCTGGGCTTTTAGAACAGCCTACAAAACTCCAATTGGTACCACACCTTTTAGACTCATTTACGGAAAAGCATGTCATCTTCCAGTAGAAATTGAACACAAAGCATTTTGGGCTTTCAAGACATGTAATCTTGATTTACATGAAGCCGGACGTCTACGGTTAAGTCAATTAAACGAATTAGAAGAATTAAGACATGAAGCATGAAATGTCCCGTTCTTATTGATTAAAAACGTTCCATATTAATTGATTTCGTTGCGAGGTTTTGACCTCTATATGAGACGTTTTTCAAAGACTGCATTCATTTTAAAACAAACCATAACCTTTATTTCATCAATAAAGGTTTAAAAAGCTTTACGTAGATTATCAAATAATGATAATCTAAAATATCTTGTTTACACACGACCATTACATAATGGTTTAAAATACAAATATGTTACAATGAAATAAGTTTCTTGAATGCAGTTTTTACACAATATCATACAAGCATGGACTCCAAATCTCGTCCTTATTTAAGTATGCAACAGCGGAAGCTCTTAATAATCACCTGAGAATAAACATGCTTAAAACGTCAACAAAAATGTTGGTGAGTTATAGGTTTAACCTATATATTATCAAATCATAATAATAGACCACAATATTTCATATTTCAATACACATCCCATACATAGAGATAAAAATCATTCATATGGTGAACACCTGGTAACCGACATTAACAAGATGCATATATAAGAATATCCCCATCATTCCGGGACACCCTTCGGATATGATATAAATTTCGAAGTACTAAAGCATCCGGTACTTTGGATGGGGTTTGTTAGGCCCAATAGATCTATCTTTAGGATTCGCGTCAATTAGGGTGTCTGTTCCATAATTCTTAGATTACCAGACTTAATAAAAAGGGGCATATTCGATTTCGATAATTCAACCATAGAATGTAGTTTCACGTACTTGTGTCTATTTTGTAAATCATTTATAAAACCTGCATGTATTCTCATCCCAAAAATATTAGATTTTAAAAGTGGGACTATAACTCACTTTCACAGATTTTTACTTCGTCGGGAAGTAAGACTTGGCCACTGGTTGATTCACGAACCTATATATACATATATATCAAAGTATGTTCAAAATATATTTACAACACTTTTAATATATTTTGATGTTTTAAGTTTATTAAGTCAGCAGTCCTCGTTAGTAACCTACAACTAGTTGTCCACAGTTAGATGTACAGAAATAAATCGATAAATATTATCTTGAATCAATCCACGACCCAATGTATACGTATCTCAGTATTGATCACAACTCAAACTATATATATTTTGGAATCAACCTCAACCCTGTATAGCTAACTCCAACATTCACATATAGAGTGTCTACGGTTGTTCCGAAATATATATAGATGTGTCAACATGATAGGTTGAAATATTGTATACGTGTCTATGGTATCTCAAGATTACATAATATACAATACAAGTTGATTAAGTTATGGTTGGAATAGATTTGTTACCAATTTTCACATAGCTAAAATGAGAAAAATTATCCAATCTTGTTTTACCCATAGCTTCTTCATTTTAAATCCGTTTTGAGTGAATCAAATTGCTATGGTTTCATATTGAACTATATTTTATGAATCTAAACAGAAAATGTATAGGTTTATAGTCGGAAAAATAAGTTACAAGTCATTTTTGTAAAGGTAGTCATTTCAGTCGAAAGAACGACGTCTAGATGACCATTTTAGAAAACATACTTCCACTTCGAGTTTAACCATAATTTTTAGATATAGTTTTATGTTCATAATAAAAATCATTTTCCCAGAATAACAACTTTTAAATCAAAGTTTATCATAGTTTTTAATTAACTAACCCAAAACAGCCCGCGGTGTTACTACGACGGCGTAAATCAGATTTTACGGTGTTTTTCGTGTTTCCAGGTTTTAAATCATTAAGTTAGCATATCATATAGATATAGAACATATGTTTAGTTGATTTTAAAAGTCAAGTTAGAAGGATTAACTTTTATTTGCGAACAAGTTTAGAATTAACTAAACTATGTTCTAGTGATTACAAGTTTAAACCTTCGAATAAGATAGCTTTATATGTATGAATCGAATGATGTTATGAACATCATTAATATCTCAAGTTCCTTGGATAAACCTACTAGAAATGAGAAAAATAGATCTAGCTTCAAAGGATCCTTGGATGGCTTGAAAGTTCTTGAAGCAGAATCATGACACGAAAACAATTTCAAGTAAGATTTCCACTCGAAATAAGATTGTTATAGTTATAGAAATTGAATTAAAGTTTGAATATGATTATTACCTTGTATTAGAAAGATAACCTACTATAAGTAACAAAGGTTTCTTGATCTTGGATGATTACTTGGAATGGATTTAGAAAACTTGGAAGTAAACTGGCAATCTTGGAAGTATTCTTGATTTTATGAAACTAGAACTTTTGGAATTTATGAAGAACACTTAGAACTTGAAGATAGAACTTGAGAGAGATCAATTAGATGAAGAAAATTGAAGAATGAAAGTGTTTGTAGGTGTTTTTGGTCGTTGGTGTATGGATTATATATAAAGGATATGTAATTTTGTTTTCATGTAAATAAGTCATGAATGATTACTCATATTTTTGTAATTTTATGAGATATTTCATGCTAGTTGCCAAATGATGGTTCCCACATGTGTTAGGTGACTCACATAGGCTACTAAGAGCTGATCATTGGAATGTATATACCAATAGTACATACATCTAAAAGCTGTGTATTGTACGAGTACGAATACGGGTGCATACGAGTAGAATTGTTGATGAAACTGAACGAGGATGTAATTGTAAGCATTTTTGTTAAGTAGAAGTATTTTGATAAGTGTCTTGAAGTCTTTCAAAAGTGTATGAATACATATTAAAACACTACCTGTATATACATTTTAACTGAGTTGTTAAGTCATCGTTAGTCGTTACATGTAAATGTTGTTTTGAAACCTTTAGGTTAACGATCTTGTTGAATGTTGTTAACCCATTGTTTATTATAACAAATGAGATGTTAAATTTTTATATTATCATGATATTATGATATATAATATATCTTAGTATGATATATATACAGTTAAATGTCGTAACAACGATAATCGTAACATATATGTCTCGTTTCGAAATCATTAAGTTAGTAGTCTTATTTTTACATATGTATTTCATTGTTAGTACACTTAATAATATATTTACTTATCATTTAACATAATTAACCAAGTGTATCAATATCTTAATATGATTCATATGTACCTAGTAAGACGTTGTTATAACGATAATCGTTATATATATCGTTTTCGAGTTTCTTAAATTAATAGTCTCATTTTTATGTATATAACTCATTGTTAAAATACCTAATGAGATACATACTTATAATAAAATCATGTTAACTATATATATAACCATATATATGTCATCGTATAGTTTTTACAAGTTTTAACGTTCGTGAATCACCGGTCAACTTGGGTGGTCAATTGTCTATATGAAACCTATTTCAATTAATCAAGTCTTAACAAGTTTGATTGCTTAACATGTTAGAAACACTTAATCATATAAATATCAATTTCATTTAATATATATATATATATATAAACATGGAATAGTTCGGGTCACTACAGTACCTACCCGTTAAATAAATTTCGTCCCGAAATTTTAAGCAGTTGGAGGTGTTGACGTATCTTCTGGAAATAAGTGTGGGTATTTCTTCTTCATCTGATCTTCTCGTTCCCAGGTGAACTCGGGTCCTCTATGAGCATTCCATCGAACCTTAACAATTGGTATCTTGTTTTGTTTAAGTGTTTTAACCTCACGATCCATTATTTCGACGGGTTCTTCGATGAATTGAAGTTTTTCGTTGATTTGGATTTCATCTAACGGAATAGTGAGATATTCTTTAGCAAAACATTTATTCAAATTCGAGACGTGGAAAGTGTTATGTACAGCCACGAGTTGTTGAGGTAACTCAAGTCGGTAAGCTACTGGTCCGACACGATCAATAATCTTGAATGGTCCGATATACCTTGGATTTAATTTCCCTCGTTTACCAAATCGAACAACACCTTTCCAAGGTGCAACTTTAAGCATGACCATCTCTCCAATTTCAAATTCTATATCTTTTCTTTTAATGTCAGCGTAGCTCTTTTGTCGACTTTGGGCGGTTTTCAACCGTTGTTGAATTTGGATGATCTTCTCGGTAGTTTCTTGTATTATCTCTGGACCCGTAATCTGTCTATCCCCCACTTCACTCCAATAAATCGGAGACCTGCACTTTCTACCATAAAGTGCTTCAAACGGCGCCATCTCAATGCTTGAATGGTAGCTGTTGTTGTAGAAAAATTCTGCTAACGGTAGATGTCGATCCCAACTGTTTCTGAAATCAATAACACATGCTCGTAGCATGTCTTCAAGCATTTGTATCGTCCTTTCACTCTGCCCATCAGTTTGTGGATTATAGGTAGTACTCATGTCTAGACAAGTTCTTAATGCTTGCTGTAATGTCTGCCAGAATCTTGAAATAAATCTGCCATCCCTATCAGAGATAATAGAGATTGGTATTCCATGTCTGGAGACGACTTCCTTCAAATACAGTCGTGCTAACTTCTCCATCTTGTCATCTTCTCTTATTGGCAGGAAGTGTGCTGACTTGGTGAGACGATCAACTATTACCCAAATAGTATCATAACCACTTGCAGTCCTTGGCAATTTAGTAATGAAATCCATGGTAATGTTTTCCCATTTCCATTCCGAGATTTCAGGTTGTTGTAGTAGACCTGATGGTTTCTGAAGTTCAGCTTTGACCTTAGAACACGTCAAACATTCTCCTACATATTTAGCAATATCGGCTTTCATACCTGGCCACCAAAAATGTTTCTTAAGATCCTTGTACATCTTCCCCGTTCCAGGATGTATTGAGTATCTGGTTTTATGAGCTTCTCTAAGTACCATTTCTCTCATATCTCCAAATTTTGGTACCCAAATTCTTTCAGCCCTATACCGGGTTCCGTCTTCCCGAATATTAAGATGCTTCTCCGATCCTTTGGGTATTTCATCCTTTAAATTTCCCTCTTTTAAAACTCCTTGTTGCGCCTCCTTTATTTGAGTAGTAAGGTTAGTGTGTATCATTATATTCATAGATTTTACTCGAATGGGTTCTCTGTCCTTTCTGCTCAAGGCGTCGGCTACCACATTTGCCTTCCCCGGGTGGTAACGAATCTCAAAGTCGTAATCATTCAACAATTCAATCCACCTACGCTGCCTCATATTCAGTTGTTTCTGATTAAATATGTGTTGAAGACTTTTTTGGTCGGTATATATAATACTTTTGACCCCATATAAGTAGTGCCTCCAAGTCTTTAATGCAAAAACAACCGCGCCTAATTCCAAATCATGCGTCGTATAATTTTGCTCATGAATCTTCAATTATCTAGACGCATAAGCAATCACCTTCGTTCGTTGTATTAATACACAACCGAGACCTTGCTTTGATGTGTCACAATAAATCACAAAATCATCATTCCCTTCAGGCAATGACAATATAGGTGTCGTAGTTAGCTTTTTCTTCAATAATTGAAACACCTCCTCTTGTTCATCCTTCCATTCAAATTTCTTCCCTTTATGCGTTAATGCAGTCAAGGGTTTTGCTATTTTGGAGAAATCTTGGATGAATCTTCTGTAGTAACCAGCCAATCCTAAAAATTGACGTATATGCTTCGGAGTTTTTGGGGTTTCCCACTTTTCAACGATTTCGATCTTTGCCGGGTCCACCTGGATACCTTCTTTGTTCACTATGTAACCGAGGAATTGAACTTCTTCCAACCAAAATGCACACTTTGAAAACTTAGCGTACAGTTTTTCTTTCCTCAATACTTCTAGCACTTTTCTCAAATGTTCTTCGTGCTCTTGATCATTCTTTGAGTAAATAAGTATGTCATCGATGAAAACAATGACAAACTTGTCAAGATATGACCCATACACTCGGTTCATAAGGTCCATGAACACAGCTGGTGCGTTAGTCAATCCAAACGGTATAACCATAAACTCGTAATAACCATAACGCATCCTAAAAGTAGTTTTTGGAATATCATTCTCCTTTACTCGTATTTGATGATATCCAGAACGTAAATTGATCTTCGAATAAACCGACGAGCCTTGTAGTTGATCAAATAAGTCGTCAATTCTCGGCAGTGGATAACGGTTTTTGATGGTAAGTTTGTTCAACTCTCTGTAGTCAATACACAACCTAAATGTACCATCCTTCTTCTTGACAAACAAAACAGGAGCTCCCCATGGTGATGTGCTTGGTCGAATGAAACCACGTTCTAATAGTTCTTGCAGTTGGCTTTGCAGTTCTTTCATCTCGCTGGGTGCAAGTCTATAAGGAGCACGAGCTATTGGTCCAGCTCCTGGTACAAGATCTATTTGAAATTCAACAGATCGATGTGGAGGTAGTCCCAGCAATTCTTTCGGAAATACATCGGGAAATTCTTTTGCAATGGGAACATCATTGATGCTCTTTTCTTCAGTTTGTACTTTCTCGACGTGTGCTAGAACAGCATAGCAACCTTTTCTTATTAGTTTTTGTGCCTTCAAATTACTAATAAGATGTAGCTTCATGTTGCCCTTTTCTCCGTACACCATTAAGGGTTCTCCTTCTTCTCGTACAATGCGAATTGCATTTGTATGACATACGATCTCTGCTTTCACCTTCTTCAGCCAGTCCATGCCAACTATTACATCAAAACTCCCTAACTCTACTGGTATCAAATCAATCTTAAATATTTCGCTACCCAGTTTAATTTCACGATTCCGGCATATATTATATGCTGAAATTAATTTACCGTTTGCTAATTCGAGTAAAAAATTTACTATCCAACGGCGTCAATGGACAACTTAATTTAGCACAAAAATCTCTACTCATATAGCTTCTATCCGCACCCGAATCAAATAAAACGTAAGCAGATTTATTGTCAATAAGAAACGTACCCGTAACAAGCTCTGGGTCTTCCTATGCCTCTGCCGCATTAATATTGAAAACTCTTCCGCGGCCTTGTCCATTCGTGTTCTCCTGGTTCGGGCAATTTCTAATAATGTGGCCCGGTTTTCCACATTTATAACAAACTACATTGGCATAACTTGCTCCGACACTACTTGCTCCGCCATTACTCGTTCCGACACCATTTGTTCCTTTCGTTCTTTTAACCCCTGGTCCGTAGACCCCACACTTCGCCGCGCTATGACCATTTCTTTTACACTTGTTGCAAAATTTGGTGCAGAACCCCGAGTGATACTTTTCACACCTTTGGCTGCTTCTGATTATTGTTGTTATTGCGGTGGTTATTGTTGTTGGGATGATTGTTGTAGTTGCTGTTGTTGTTGTTGTTGTTGTTGGGCCATTTGTTGTAGTTGCGATTGATGTTGCGATTGTTGGGATAATTGTTGCGATTATTATTGTAATTGCTGTTGTTGTTGTATTGGTGATTCTTATCACCGTTTTCCTCCCACTTTCTTTTGACTTGCTTCACATTGGCCTCTTCAGCCGTATGTTCTTTAATTCTTTCCTCAATCTGGTTCACTAGTTTGTGAACCATTCTACATGCCTGTTGTATGGAGGCGGGCTCGTGTGAACTTATATCTTCTTGGATTCTTTCCGATAATCCTTTCACAAACGCGTCGATCTTCTCTTCCTCATCTTCGAACGCTCCCGGACACAATAGGCACAATTTTGTGAATCGTCTTTCGTACGTGGTAATATCAAATCCTTGGGTTCGTAACCCTCTAAGTTCTGTCTTGAGCTTATTGACCTCGGTTCTGGGACGGTACTTCTCGTTCATTAAGTGCTTGAATGCTGACCATGGTAGTGCGTACGCATCATCTTGTCCCACTTGCTCTAGATAGGTATTCCACCATGTTAACGCAGAACCTGTGAAGGTATGCATAGCGTACTTCACTTTGTCCTCTTCAGTACACTTACTTATGGCAAACACCGATTCGACCTTCTCGGTCCACCGTTTCAATCCGATCGGTCCTTCGGTTCCATCAAATTCCAAAGGTTTGCAGGCAGTGAATTCTTTGTAGGTGCATCCTACACGATTTCCTGTACTGCTAGATCCAAGGTTATTGTTGGTATGTAGCGCAGCCTGTACTGCGGCTATGTTTGAAGCTAGAAAAGTACGGAATTCCTCTTCATTCATATTCACGGTGTGTCGAGTAGTCGGTGCCATTTCCTTCAAAATAGTCAAATGGAACAAGTTAATCATACAGAATATTAAGAGTAGTTAATCGTATTTCGTAGCATAATATGAACTCATTTATAAAAGCTTTTTCTTCATATTAGCGTTTTATAATTTTAAATTCGGGTAGTACCTACCCGTTAAGTTCATACTTAGTAGCTAATATACAATTCAACTACTACAATTCTATATGAAAAACTGATTATAATAATATTTCGCGTTCAAACTTTTATACAATATTTTACAAACTTACAATACCGCTTATTTTACATAAAGAATGAAATATAGCACACAATAACTTTGATACAAGATAGTTGTGAAGATAATTCTAGCTAGTACACAAGTCGTTTAGCAAAGGCAATAAAGACACGTAATTCATACTTCCAGAAACAAGTCATGCATTCTGGTTTTACTAGGACTACTTCCCATCCTTGGTCTTGTGGAACATAACAGTTATGGCCGTTGATAAGACAGCGTGTTGTAACGTCGTCAAAGGGACGAGGGTTACGTAATGACCAACAGTCTCGTAATAACCTAAAAACCTCATTTCTTACCCCAATTACCGACTCCGTCACTTGTGGGAACGTTTTGTTTCATAGTTGTAGCCCGATGTTCTTTTTCTCACTTTGGTGAGAAGCGAACATTACTAACCCGTAAGCATAGCATGCTTCTTTATGTTGCATGTTAGCCGCTTTTTCTAAATCATGAAGTCCTATATTCGGATACATTTAGTCAAAATAATTTCTTAACCCGTTGCGTAAAATAGCATTTGGGTTCCCCGCAATATATGCGTCAAAGTAAACACATCGTAACTTATGGGTTTCCCAACGTGATATCCCCCATCTTTCAAACGAAAGTCTCTTATAAACCAAGACATTCTTGGAACGTTCTTCGAATGTCTTACAAACTGATTTCGCTGTAAATAGTTGTGCTGAAGAATTCTGACCGACTCTAGACAAGATTTCATCAATCATGTCTCCGGGTAGGTCTCTTAAAATATTGGGTTGTCTATCCATTTTGTGTTTTTATACTGTAAAATAGACAAGAGTTAGATTCATAAAAAAAAATACTTATTAATACAAGCAATTTTTACATATATCATAAAGCATAAGCACACTATATTACATATATTACACCACACGAATACAACTATCTTATTCCGACTCGCTCGTTTCTTCTTCTTCTTCAGTTTTGGTTCATTTTGCCAAGTTTCTAGGGATATATGATGTTCCCCTAATACGAGCTGTCGTTTTCCACAACGGTTTAGAAAAACCTGGTGGTTTAGAGGTTCCCGGGTCATTGTTACAACTTAAGGGCTTCGGGGGTTGACGATACATATAAAGTTCATCGGGGTTGGAATTAGATTTCTCTATTTTTATGCCCTTTACTTTATTATTTTCTTTTCCCTTTTTAAATTCAGTTGGGGTAATTTCTATAACATCATCGGAATTATCGTCGGAATCCGATTCATTGGAGAATTGGTAATCCTCCCAATATTTTGCTTCCTTGGCGGAAACACCATTGACCATAATTAACCTTGGTCGGTTGGTTGAGGATTTTCTTTTACTTAACCATTTTATTATTTCCCCCACCGGTTCTATTTCCTCCTCCGGTTCCTCCTCTTCCGGTTTTGATTCTTCTTCCGGTTCTGATTCTTCTTCCGGTTTTGATTCTTCTTCCGGTTCTGATTCTTCTTCCGGTACTTCTTCGGGAACTTGTGAATCAGTCCAATATATATTCGACTCTTCGTTATTATTAGGTGAGTCAATCGGATTTGTGCTAGAGGTAGACATCTATCACACAATATCAAACATGTTAAGAGATTAATATATCACATAATATATACATGTTAATAATATATAGTTTCCAACAAAAATGTTAAGCAATCATTTTTAAAGAACACACGGTCGAAGTCCAGACTCACTAATGCATCCTAACAAACTCGATAAGACATACTAATGCAAATTTTCTGGTTCTCTAAGACCAACGCTCGGATACCAACTGAAATGTCCCGTTCTTATTGATTAAAAACGTTCCATATTAATTGATTTCGTTGCGAGGTTTTGACCTCTATATGAGACGTTTTTCAAAGACTGCATTCATTTTAAAATAAACCATAACCTTTATTTCATCAATAAAGGTTTAAAAAGGTTTACATAGATTATCAAATAATGATAATCTAAAATATCTTGTTTACACACGACCATTACATAATGGTTTACAATACAAATATGTTACAACGAAATAAGTTTCTTGAATGCAGTTTTTACACAATATCATACAAGCGTGGACTCCAAATCTCGTCCTTATTTAAGTATGCGACAGCGGAAGCTCTTAATAATCACCTGAGAATAAACATGCTTAAAACGTCAACAAAAATGTTGGTGAGTTATAGGTTTAACCTATATATTATCAAATCATAATAATAGACCACAAGATTTCATATTTCAATACACATCCCATACATAGAGATAAAAATCGTTCATATGGTGAACACCTGGTAACCGACATTAACAAGATGCATATATAATAATATCCCCATCATTCCGGGACACCCTTCGGATATGATATAAATTTCGAAGTACTAAAGCATCCGGTACTTTGGATGGGGTTTGTTAGGCCCAATAGATCTATCTTTAGGATTCGCATCAATTAGGGTGTCTGTTCCCTAATTCTTAGATTACCAGACTTAATAAAAAGGGGCATATTCGATTTCTATAATTCAACCATAGAATGTAGTTTCACGTACTTGTGTCTATTTTGTAAATCATTTATCAAACTGCATGTATTCTCATCCCAAAAATATTAGATTTTAAAAGTGGGACTATAACTCACTTTCACAGATTTTTACTTCATCGGGAAGTAAGACTTGGCCACTGGTTGATTCACGAACCTATAACAATATATACATATATATCAAAGTATGTTCAAAATATATTTACAACACTTTTAATATATTTTGATATTTTAAGTTTTTTAAGTCAGCTGTCCTCGTTAGTAACCTACAACTAGTTGTCCACAGTTAGATGTACAAAAATAAATCGATAAATATTATCTTGAATCAATCCACGACCCAGTGTATACGTATCTCAGTATTGATTACAACTCAAACTATATATATTTTGGAATCAACCTCAATCCTGTATAGCTAACTCCAACATTCACATATAGAGTGTCTATGGTTGTTCTGAAATATATATAGATGTGTCGAAATGATAGGTCGAAACATTGTATATGTGTCTATGGTATCTCAAGATTACATAATATACAATACAAGTTGATTAAGTTATGGTTGGAATAGATTTGTTACCAATTTTCACGTAGCTAAAATGAGAAAAATTATCCAATCTTGTTTTACCCATAACTTCTTCATTTTAAATCCGTTTTGAGTGAATCAAATTGCTATGGTTTCATATTGAACTCTATTTTATGAATCTAAACAGAAAAAGTATAGGTTTATAGTCGGAAAAATAAGTTACAAGTCGTTTTTGTAAAGGTAGTCATTTCAGTCGAAAGAACGACATCTAGATGACCATTTTAGAAAACATACTTCCACTTTGAGTTTAACCATAATTTTTGGATATAGTTTCATGTTCATAATAAAAATCATTTTCCCAGAATAACAACTTTTAAATCAAAGTTTATCATAGTTTTTAATTAACTAACCCAAAACAGCCCGCGGTGTTACTACGACGGCGTAAATCCGATTTTACGGTGTTTTTCGTGTTTCCAGGTTTTAAATCATTAAGTTAGCATATCATATAGATATAGAACATGTGTTTAGTTAATTTTAAAAGTCAAGTTAGAAGGATTAACTTTTATTTGCGAATAAGTTTAGAATTAACTAAACTATGTTCTAGTGATTACAAGTTTAAACCTTCGAATAAGATAGCTTTATATGTATGAATCGAATGATGTTATGAACATCATTAATACCTCAAGTTCCTTGGATAAACCTACTGGAAATGAGAAAAATAGATCTAGCTTTAAAGGATCCTTGGATGGCTTGAAAGTTCTTGAAGCAGAATCATGACACGAAAACAATTTCAAGTAAGATTTCTACTCGAAATAAGATTGTTATAGTTATAGAAATTGAATTAAAGTTTGAATATGATTATTACCTTATATTAGGAAGATAACCTACTGTAAGTAACAAAGGTTTCTTGATCTTGGATGATTACTTGGAATGGATTTAGAAAACTTGGAAGTAAACTTGCAATCTTGGAAGTATTCTTGATTTTATAAAACTAGAACTTTTGGAATTTATGAAGAACACTTAGAACATGAAGATAGAACTTGAGAGAGATCAATTAGATGAAGAAAATTGAAGAATGAAAGTGTTTGTAGATGTTTTTGGTCGTTGGTGTATGGATTAGATATAAAGGATATGTAATTTTGTTTTCATGTAAATAAGTCATGAATGATTACTCATATTTTTGTAATTTTATGAGATATTTTATGCTAGTTGCCAAATGATGGTTCCCACATGTATTAGGTAACTCACATGGGCTGCTAAGAGCTGATCATTGGATTGTATATACCAATAGTACATACATCTAAAAGCTGTGTATTGTACGAGTACGAATACGGGTGCATACGAGTAGAATTGTTGATGAAACTGAACGAGGATGTAATTGTAAGCATTTTTATTAAGTAGAAGTATTTTGATAAGTGTCTTGAAGTCTTTCAAAAGTGTATGAATACATATTAAAACACTACCTGTATATACATTTTAACTGAGTCGTTAAGTCATCGTTAGTCGTTACATGTAAATGTTGTTTTGAAACCTTTAGGTTAACGATCTTGTTGAATGTTGTTAACCCATTGTTTATTATAACAAATGAGAAATTAAATTGTTATATTATCATGATATTATGATATATAATATATCTTAGTATGATATATATACAGTTAAATGTCGTTACAACGATAATCGTAACATATATGTCTCGTTTCGAAATCATTAAGTTAGTAGTCTTATTTTTACATATGTATTTCATTTTTAATACACTTAATAATATATTTACTTATCATTTAACATAACTAACCAAGTGTATCAATATCTTAATATGATTCATATGTACCTAGTAAGACGTTGTTATAACGATAATCGTTATATATATCGTTTTCGAGTTTCTTAAATTAGTAGTCTCTTTTTTATGTATATAACTCATTGGTAAAATACCTTATGAGATACATACTTATAATAAAATCATGTTAACTATATATATAACTATATATATGTCATCGTATAGTTTTTACAAGTTTTAACGTTCGTGAATCACCGGTCAACTTGGGTGGTCAATTGTCTATATGAAACCTATTTCAATTAATCAAGTCTTAACAAGTTTGATTGCTTAACATGTTAGAAACACTTAATCATATAAATATCAATTTCATTTAATATATATATATATATATATATATATATATATATATATATATATATATAAACATGGAAAAGTTCGGGTCACTACAAAGCATACGAAAATTCGTTAATCTATAAAGAAAGAACGAAGAAATGGCATGATAAAGGAATCAGAAGTTCAAAAGAATTTAAAGAAGGAGACAGAGTTCTTCTTTTCAATTCACGATTCAAGCTATTTCCTGGAAAATTGAAATCAAGATGGTCTGGACCATTCATAGTCAAAAGAGTTTTCCCGTACGGAATAGTAGAATTGATAAATTCAAATGGGATTGAATTTAAGGTTAATGGTCACAGAGTTAAACATTACATAGATAGTCCGATGGAAGTTGACAACGAAGTTAATCACAATTTCAACACCACAGCTAACTAAGTGTGGGGAGAATCAAGTCTTTAAAGGATAATATGTATTTCTGTTAGAGTTAGATTTTCTGTTTTCGTGTAGTTCTCGAAAATGGAACCCGAATGGTCTTTCCCTAGCAGACCCAAAAGAATTAGTCTTCTCCCCCCATTCTGAATTTTTATTTATTTTAGGTTTTACGAGATGAAGACTTCCTGTGAACTAAACCATGGTCTAATGCTACACGCTTTGATCACTAAACGTAATAATGACACACTTTCAAGTGAAATAGTATCATTAATCAGAGGTAAATTAGACGTAGTAAGAAAAGAATCGAGATACGAAAATAATAAGTTACAATTTGGTAAAGGAAAATCAAAATCCGCAGCGAAAAGAAGAGCACGACACCTTGAAAGATGTCACAAATGTGGAAAATGGTCACACGAAGGTAAATGTTTAAATAATCAAACCTATTCAAACACCGAATTTGTTACTTTATGCAGAGATGGACCGTTCATATGTTTAGAAGAAAAAACATTAAATGCTCGAGGTTACGCCTATGTAGCCATGGAAAACCAATTAGTCCGACTATCTTATGAGTGAGCTAGAGCATATCACTAAGAAATCTCTTTCACAGGTAAGTTTGTACAGTTTTCAATTTTTATTTTTATTTTTATTTTTAACCTTTTGATAATAAACGCTAATTTGTTCGCTATAAAGTATTAAATTGGTATTCGATAAAATTAGGTCTTGCGACCGAAATTATTGATATCATACAAAAATTTATTACATCACTGCGAAATTTACCGTTTATTCTTAAGGTATAAATATCTTTAATCAATCAACCCAAAATATTTCAAAAATTCGTCATGAGTTAAATTAGGTCATGGAACCGAAATTACTTTACCGAAAAAAGGGCGCATATTTTTGATAATATTTGATTGATTAAAGTGGGATAAAAGCCAAAAAGATTTTTAATTTTATTTTTACCATATTTTTAAAAATTAATATAATAATATTAAAATAATAGTGTAAATTTTTAAATCAATATATTTAAAATTGTAAATATTTGAAAAAATTAATATTTTTAATATAAGTTTGTATGTATAAAAATAAAAATATAAATTTAAGTTTGGTGTGAATTTTTAATTTTATGCATCTTAAATTTAAGTTTGGTGTGAATTTAAAAACAAAAATTTACTTTATTTCGCTAAGTTAAAAATCTGATTTTTAAAAATTCGTCGTGAGTTGAAGACTAGGTCGTTGAACCGAAATTGCTCTACCCAAGGGAGGGACGAGAACTTTTATTATCATTATTTTTAATCTTATTGAATTAAAGTATGCCAAAAATATTTAAAAAACCCAAAAATCTTTACTTTTAAAACCGCGCTTTGAATTGACAAATTTTAAAATTTTGTCGAGGGACGGACTAGGACATCGATCCGAAACGCCCTCGCTCCTAAAGGAAAACAGAATTTTTAGAATTTAATTAATTAAATGTTTTAAAAAAGTCATCAGGTTTTTATAATAAAAAAAAAAGCTGAAAACACTGTACCCGGATACCCATGCGATCGCATGGGAATTGAACTCCAACTCCATGCGATCGCATGGAGCTGGAAATCAGGCCTGATACAAGCAGTCGCCTGTTCTGCTCTTTCTCCACAACACACACACATACCTGAAAATACACTCAAATCCTCTCTAAAATTCGCAATTTTTCACCGTAATTCATCAAATTTCTTGCTCTAATCATGCCTAGATTCTCATTCTTCGGCAAAAAGGTAAAAATTACACCCCTAAACTCTATATATTCTTAGTTTTTGTGATAATTACCAATATTTTACCTAATGCAATTTTGTTAATTTCTAGTGTAATTAGTGATAAATTGTTAGTATTTTATGCGTGTATAACCTAGATTGATGCTATTTAACATGATTTGAAGCCAAAAACTTCAAAAATTTTAGAAATCTTGGGTTTGTGTTCTTGAGCACTTTGGGGTTTTTTTGATATAAACAGGTTATGGCCGATTTTTGTCATGAATTATTGCTAAATTGAGTAGTGTAATATGTTTAGGTAGTTAAATGATCTAAACATTGATCTTAAACATGATTTTTAAAGATTAAAGTGGACTTTTTAGGCGAAAATTCATGAACTTGATTAATTTGATATAATTGCCAATTGAGACTTGTTTAATTGTTAGTAATGACTATTTTGACATGTTATTTGAGTTAAATGCTTATGAACTTTGTATACATTTTCATATGTGCTTATTTGGAAAAGTGTAGAATTGTGAAAAATTGTGAAAATGTGTATAAGTTTAATTTTGATTTAACATGTTATTGTGATTGTTTTAAGTTGTTATTTTGCTAACACTAATGCATACTTGGATGCACAAATTTTGTGTTTAATGTGTTATGCAGAAAGCCAATACTAGAGGTTCAGGAGCATCATCATCTAGACAGCCTGCTCCAGCTCCAGAACCAGAACCAGAAATGCAATATGAACCTGAACAACAACCACAACAGGAACCACAACATCAGTCTGATCAGCACGTACCTTATTATGATCCGCTACAGTTACCTAATGAATTCATAGTATTTCCGCCACATCCACCTGTAGAATACCCAACAATTTCGGAACACACGTTACATCCTAATCTGAGATTCGTTAGACGATGGAGAGATTACCCAGCATATTAAAGTAATAAATTCAAATTAGTAACAAAAGAGGTAGAGGTGCCGAGGGTAATTCATTGGAATCCTTTGGAAACGGTCCATCTAGCTGGCCGTGTTAGACAGCATTTGGTACAAAGGTATGGCAGTTCTTCTTTTACAGATTGGGAACGTCTTTTCACCATTCGTAGACCTGTATATAAGGAATGGTGTGTTGAGCTGATGAGTACTATAGCGTTAAATGTAGATGTAGATAGGTTAGATGATAGAAGTTTTCTTAGATTTATCCTTGGCAGTAGGATGTACAGAATGTCCATGATGGACATGGCCAGGGCATTACAGATTTACACTCCTAGTGAATTGCTACTACCCGATTGTATGAGTTTGATTTATCGTGGTGAAAGGGTAGATAGGAACTTTGACGCGAATGCCATTTTGAGGCATATGTCAAACTATAATGTTTTTACACTGGGAGGAAAACACTCCTACTTACATATTAACAAAGCCGAGCTTCGTGTAATTCATAGATTTTTGGCTAACTCGATTACACAGAGAGGTCACAATAAGGAGAAAATGACCTTACATGATTTATTTTACCTAAAGTTTATTCGAGACCCGAGAAGCTTTGTTAATATCCCTTACTGTGTTGGTTTTTATTTATCTAAAATGGTAGAAGGAATGCAGGACGGGAGTATAATAGGAGGAGGTATTTTTGTTACTCTCATTGGAGAGTATTTAGGTGTTGATAGGAACCAAGGGGGTCCATTACAGCTTTGTAGAGAACAGGATGAGACCATAGGATTACGGGTTTATGTGGGTGCTAAGGTATTGAAGAGTAGACGCAACCAGGCATTGCCCTATGAAGGTAATCATCCTCAGGTAGAGAGAGGCTCGGATGAGGAAATGGAGGAAGTGGAAGACATTAGGGATGTCTTTTGAGATGCTATTCTTGACGTCCACGTTCGTATAGATGAGGAAGCAATAACGAGCGCGGCCAGACATAGTATGTACGAGCAGTGGAACTTCGAGCGAGTATACGAGGATTATAGGCGACGCCAACATGATAGCTGGGTAGTTCATCAGCACCAAATCATGAGCCAGCTATCATATCAGGTACCAAATAACTATGTGCCTACTCGACCTGCTCATTTTCCGCCACACATCCCTGACATCCGACCACCCTTTAACCGGTATGAATATAACCAAGCCTATCAGAACACCTATAACCAACAATGGAACCCACCTGACGAGATGAACTGGAACCCCTATCCAGACTGATTTAGTTCCATTTGTTATTTTTATGATTTTTATGTTTTTATCTTTTTACTTTTTCATGTTTAAACTTATGTTATTGGATATATTTATGTAATTTTTATTATTACTGAGTACTAATATTTCACATTTAGGATTTGAAAGTGAGATATTAAGTCCCATTTCAAATTGCCCTGCATGTTTATATTTGTATGTATGTATATTGTCGATTGTACAAAACAGGGTAAAACAGCGCATTTTCAAAGACTGGCATTAAGTTCAGCAAAAGCTAGTAATTTTGACGACAAGATGAAAAATAAATGTGATGTAACAACAAGATGGAATGAACAAATGATATACACCATTTATCATTCAGCAAACAAACGCCAATATGTTTGGAAACTTTGGTAAAATTTAATCATTTTTCTACGCTAATTACCCTCAATAATTTAAATTATTACTGATTTCTTTCAAATGAGGGCATTGCAAGATCTTAAGTGTGGGAAGGGGTTAAATTCTTTCGGATTTTAAAATTTTTTTTGACTTATACACTTGGTTGCCATTAGAAATACTAGTGAAGCAGTAGTTATATTAGAATCTAGTGCTCTCTGATAATAAAGAACAGCCCTAGTCTTATATACTGACTACCCAATTCTAGTAAAATTTTTCAAAATTTTCAATTAAATGAATTCAAAATCATGTTTATACATATTTATGAACGATAAAACTAGGTGTTAACACCGAAATTATTGTTACCTCGGAAAGGACATAAATTGAGAAACAAACCAAAATGTTAGAATTCATTTAAAATGGAATATAGGACAATAAAAAGGAAAATAAAAAGACAAGTGTGGGAAAATTTACCAAGTTATTTTAAACATATGTCACATATTTCTGTAACAAATAACTGAAAATACTTTTGCTTTGAACTAATCTAATCAGTTTTACCCGATTTACTGTAATATATTTGAAAGAAAGATGGATCCACATGATGAATCAATTCCATCATTAAAAGGAAGTAAAGTCTTCCGAAAAAGAAACGCGCTTCTTGATTTAGGTCATGAAGTTGTCGTCCAGACCAGTTGTAGGTTGACGAAAAACCTAGAAAAGTCATCTCTAAAATCAGCAGGAAATCCACGGACCTCAGCATCAAACAGGGTCGCCAAGTGGTCAGACTTATCCTAACCATGAGAGGATATGTCTTGTAAAATGGGGAGGGCACCGTGCAAATTAGCTGGATAAGACTAATGAATCAGATCCTCAGAACAGATAATCTCCTTTAAAGATCAAAAATCAGCTTTTAAGACTGATATTACTCAATCCTAGAGAGTGACTTTAAAGATTGAGAATTACAAACTCATGAAATTCGATGATATCTAAACTCGAGCTTGAACGAGAAAATATTTTGATCAAAATTACAAACCGATTTATTTTCTGAAAACCCTATTTTTAATGCGTTCATTACCATTGAACATAAAATCCTAGGAATTCACCTGGAATTCATTAGGTCACCTGAACCAAATCGGGTGTCAACCGTAAGAACAGTGGTTGCATAGCATGGTCAAAGACAGGACCTTGTGCCAGACCGAAAAATTATAAGGGTGAGCTTTACTATTGCTCCTACAAAGGATAGTAATTGCGTCCGACATGTTATAGACCATAATTAAAAGCATGTCAGGGGACATTGCCTTAACAGTTGTTTGTTCAACGCTTTCCTTTACAACCGGACGGTAGTTTATCGAAAGGTAATATACGGAGCAAGTATACTGGACGTGTTGCTTTCCTAATACAAGGTTAGCAAGTGGGTGACACAAAACCACAAGTTTTGAGCTAAAGTTTTCAAATTTGAAACCCACCAAACCCATAAAAACAATTTGCAAACACCGGTGAAGGGTTATTCCGGAAAATTTATCTAGGGTAAATGCTAGATTTAATTTTCAAAAGATCAAATGTTTTTATAAAGATCCAAATTCCTTAATGGATCTAAATTTTATAGTCATGTGGGACTGTAAACCACATCGTTACTACCATTGTTTATACCGCCGTATAGAAATCACTGATGTATAAAGTGTGAAGAATAAAGAAGTGATTCTAGTATATTTCAAGACTATATTGCTTGAGGACAAGCAACGCTCAAGTGTGGGAATATTTGATAATGCTAAAAACGAACATATATTTCATAGCATTATTCCTCAAGAAAGATAAGCTTTTAGTTGCAATTGTTCTATTTACAAGTGAAATTCGTTTAAATAATAAAAGGTGAAGACAAAAGAAAGATTCGACGAATTGAAGACGCAAACGACCAAAAAGCTCAAAAGTACAAAGTACAATCAAAGTGGTTCCAATTATTGATGAGAAACGTCTCAAAATTACAAGAGTACAAGATTCAAAACGCAAAGTACAAGATATTAAATTATACGCAAGGACGTTCGAAAATCCGGAACCAGGACTAAAGTCAACTCTCAATGCTCGACGCAACGGACTAAAAATTACAAGTCAACTATGCACATAAATATAATATAATATTTAAATAATTCTTATAATTATTTATATATTATATAATATATTATAAAACCGTCGGCAGAAGAAAACAACCACATGTGACTCTCCCCAGCTGGCCATGCGATCGCATGAGCTGGAAGAGCAAAACTCATGCGATCGCATGAGCCTCTTTTCCAGCTCACATGCCTATAAAAATCGAGCTTTGGTGCATCATTTAACATATATCAATCTCTCTATCTTAAAGTATATATATATATATATATATATATATATATATATATATATATATATATATATATATATATATATATATATTATAATTTTAATTTTAATTTTAATTCTAATAATAAGGGTATGTTAGCGAATGTTGTAAGGGTGTAAGTCGAAATTCTGTCCGTGTAACGCTACGCTATTTTTAATCATTGTAAGTTATGTTCAACCCTTTTAATTTAATGTCTCGTAGCTAAGTTATTATTATGCTTATTTAAGCCGAAGTAATCATGATGTTGGGCTAAAAATATTAAAATTGGGTAATCGGGCTTTGTACCATAATTGGGGTTTGGACAAAAGAACGACACTTGTGGAAATTAGACTATGGGCTATTAATGGGCTTTATATTTGTTTAATTAAATGATAGTTTGTTAATTTTAATATAAAGATTTACAATTGGACGTACCTATAAATTACCATATACACTCGATCGGACACGATGGGCGGGATATTTATATGTACAAATAATCGTTCATTTAACCGGACACGGGAATGGATTAATAGTCACTAGAATTATTAAAACAGGGGTGAAATTATGTACAAGGACACTTGGCGTAATTGTTAACAAAGTATTAAAACCTTGGATTACACGCAGTCGATAACCTGGTGTAATTATTAAACAAAGTATTAAGACCTTGTTACAGTTTAAGTCCCCAATTAGTTGGAATATTTGACTTCGGGTATAAGGATAATTTGACGAGGACACTCGCACTTTATATTTATGACTGATGGACTGTTATGGACAAAAACCAGACGGACATATTAAATAATCCAGGACAAAGAACAATTAACCCATGGGAATAAACTAAAATCAACACGTCAAACATCATGATTACGGAAGTTTAAATAAGCATAATTCCTTTATTTTCATATTTAATTGCACTTTTAATTATCACACTTTTATTTATTGTTATTGTATTTAATTGCACTTTTAATTATCGCACTCTTTAATTATCGCAAGTTTATTTTATCGCACTTTTATTTATCGCAATTTCATTATCTTTATTTACTTTACGCTTTAAATTAAGTCTTTTATTTATTTAATATTTTACATTAGGTTTTAACTGCGACTAAAGTTTTAAAATCGACAAACCGGTCATTAAACGGTAAAAACCCCCTTTTTATAATAATAATATTACTTATATATATATTTGTATTTTTATAAATTAAAACTAATATAGCGTTAAGCTTTGTTTAAAATATTTCCCCGTGGAACGAACCGGACTTACTAAAAACTACACTACTGTACGATTAGGTACACTGCCTATAAGTGTTGGAGCAAGGTTTAAGTATATCCATTCTATAAATAAATAAATATCTTGTGTAAAATTGTATCGTATTTAATAGTATTTCCTAGTAAAATATAAGCTATTTCATATACACCTCGCATAACATCAGGTTCCATTGTTGGTTATAGGTGTTCTGATAGGCTTGGTTATAGTCATACCGGTTAAAGGGTGGTCGGATGTCGGGGTTGTGTGGCGGAAAATGAGCAGGTCGAGTAGGCACGTAGTTATTTGGTACCTGATATGATAGCTGGCTCATGATTTGGTGCTGATGAACTAACCAGCTATCGTGTTGGCGTCGCCTATAATCCTCGTATACTCGCTCGAAGTTCCACTGCTCATACATACTATGTCTGGTCGCGTTCGTCATTGCTTCCTCATCTATACGAACGTGGACGTCAAGAATAGCATCTCGAAAGACATCCCTAATGTCTTCCGCTTCCTCCATTTCCTCGTCTGAGCCTCTCTCTACCTGAGGATGATTACCTTCATATGGAACTGGCTGGTTGCGTCTACTCTTCAATACCTTAGCACCCGCATAAACCCGCAATTCTATGGTCTCATCCTGTTCTCTACAAACCTGTAATGGACCCCCTTGGTTCCTATCAACACCTAAATACTCTCCAATGAGAGTAACAAAAATACCTCCTCCTATTATACTCCCGTCCTGCATTCCTTCTACCATTTTAGATAAATAAAAACCAACACAGTAAGGGATATTAACAAAGCTTCTCGGGTCTCGAATACACTTTAGGTAAAATAAATCATGTAAGGTCATTTTCTCCTTATTGTGACCTCTCTGTGTAATCGAGTTAGCCAAAAATCTATGAATTACACGAAGCTCGGCTTTGTTAATATGTAAGTAGGAGTGTTTTCCTCCCAGTGTAAAAACATTATAGTTTGACATACGCCTCCAAATGGCGTTCGTGTCAAAGTTCCTATCTACCCTTTCACCACGATAAATCAAACTCATACAATCGGGTAGTAGTAATTCACTAGGAGTGTAAATCTGTAATGCCCTGGCCATGTCTATCATGGACATTCTGTACATCCTACCGCCAAGGATAAATCTAAGAAAACTTCTATCATCTAACCTATCTACTTCTACATTTAACGCTATAGTACTCATCAGCTCAACACACCATTCCTTATATACAGGTCTACGAATGGTGAAAAGACGTTCCCAATCTGTAAAAGAAGAACTGCCATACCTTTGAATCAAATGCTGTTTAACACGGTCAGCTAGATGGACCGTTTCCAAAGGATTCCAATCAATTATCCTTGGCACCTCTACCTCTTTTGTTACCAATTTAAATTTATTACTTTGATATGCCGGGTAATCTCTCCATCGTCTATCGAATCTCAGATTAGGATGCAATGTATGTTCCGAAATTTTTGGGTATTCTACAGGCAGATGCGGGGGAAATACTATGAATTCATTAGGTAACTGTAGCGGATCATAATAAGGTACGTGCTGATCAGGATGTTGTTGTGGTTCCTGTTGTGGTACTTGTTCAGGTTCATATTGCATTTCTGGTTCTGGTTCTGGAGCTGGAGAAGGTCGTCTAGATGATGATGATGATCCTGAACCTCCAGTATCGGCTTTCTTTTTGTCGAAGAATGCGAATCTAGGCATGATTAGAGCAAGAAAATTGACGAATTACGGTGAAAATTTTCGAATTTTAGAGAGTATTTTAGGGTATTTTCGTATGTATGTGTGAATTTTGTGTGAAGAACAACTCGCTGAGCTATTTGTTTCTGGCCTGGAATTTCTCCCCATGCGATCGCATGGCACCAAAGGCCAAACTCCATGCGATCACATGGAGTCCCGGGTACAGTGTTTTTGGCTTTTTTTTTATTTTTATAAAACCTTATAACTTTTTTTAAAACATTTAATTAATTAAATTCTAAAAATTTTGTTTTCCTTTAGGAGCGAGGGTGTTTCGGAACGTTGTCCTAGTCCGTCCCTCGACAAAATTTTAAAATTTCGTCAATTCAAAGCGCGGTTTTAAAAGTAAAGATTTTTGGTTTTTTTTAATATTTTTGGCATACTTTAATTCAATAAGATTAAAAATAATGATAATAAAATTTCTCGTCCCTCCCTCGGGTAAAGCAATTTCGGTTCAAAGACCTAGTCTGCAACTTACGACGAATTTTAAAAATCATATTTTTAACTTATCGAAATAAAGTAAAATTTTGTTCTTAAATTCACACCAAACTTAAATTAAAAATGAATAAAATTAAAATTCATATTTATATTCACACCAAACTTATATTATATTTTGTTTTTATACATACAAACTTATATTAAAAATATTAATTTTTCAAATATTTACAATTTTAAATATCTTGATTTAAAAAGTTTACAATATTATTTTAATATTAATTTTAAAAACAAAGTAAAAATAAAATTAAAAATCTTTTTGGCTTTTATCCCACTTTAATCAATCAAATATTATCAAAAACATACGCCCCTCTTTTCGGTAAAGTAATTTCGGTTTTATAACCTAGTTTAACTCATGATGAATTTTTGAAATATTTTGGGTTGATTGATTAAAAATATTTATACCTTAAGAATAAACGGTAAATTTCGCAGTTATGTAATAAATTTTTGTATGATATCAATAATTTCGGTCGCAAGACCTAATTTTATCGAATACCAATTTAATACTTTATAGCGAACAAATTAGCGTTTATTATCAAAAGGTTAAAAATAAAAATAAAAACTGAAAACTGTACAAACTTACCTGTGAGATAGATTTCTTAGTGATATGCTCTAGCCCACTCATAAGATAGTCGGACTAATTGGTTTTCCATGGCTACATAGGCGTATCCTCGAGCATTCAACGTTTTTTCTTTTAAACATATGAACGGTCCATCTCTGCATAAAGTAACGAACTCGGTATTGGAATATGTCTGATTCGTCGAGCATTTTCCTTCGTGTGACCATTTTCCGCATTTGTGACATCTTTCAAGGTGTCGTGCTCTTCTTTTTGCTGCGGATTTTGATTTTCCTTTACCAAATTGTAACTTATTATTTTCGCATCTGGATTCTTTTCTTACTCCGTCCAATTTACCTCTGATTAATGATACTATTTCACTTGGAAGGGTGTCATTATTACGTTTAGTGATCAAAGCGTGTAGCATTAGACATGGTTTAGTTCACAGGAAGTCTTCATTTCGTAAAACCTAAAAAAAAAAAAAAATTTCAGAATGGGGGGAGAAGACTAGTTCTTTAGGGTCTGCTAGGGAAAGACCATTCGGGTTCCATTTTCGAGAACTACACGAAAACAGAAAATCTAACTCTAACAGAAATACATATTATCCTTTAAAAGACTTGATTCGCCCCACACTTAGTTAGCTGTGGTATCGAAATTGTGATTAACTTCGTTGTCAACTTCCATTGGACTATCTATGTAATATTTAACTCTGTGACCATTAACCTTAAATTCAATCCCATTTGAATTTATTAATTCTACTGTTCCGTATAGGAAAACTCTTTTGACTATGAATGGTCCAGACCATCTTGATTTCAATTTTCCAGGAAATAGCTTAAATCGTGAATTGAAAAGAAGAACTCTGTCTCCTTCTTTAAATTCTTTTGAACTTCTGATTCTTTTATCATGCCATTTCTTCATTTTTTCCTTATAGATTAAAGAATTTTCATATGCTTCATGTCTTAATTCTTCTAATTCATTTAATTGACTTAACCGTAGACGTCCAGCTTCATGTAAGTCAAGATTACATGTCTTCAAAGCCCAAAATGCTTTGTGTTTAATTTCTACTGGAAGATGACATGCTTTTCCGTAAATGAGTCTAAAAGGTGTGGTTCCAATTGGAGTTTTGTAGGCTGTTCTAAAAGCCCAGAGTGCATCCTCCAATTTAATGGACCACTCCTTCGGATTTGATCCTACAGTTTTTTCTAGAATACGTTTTAATGCCCGGTTGGTATTTTCAACTTGTCCACTCGTTTGTGGATGATATGCAGGGGAGATTTTATGAGTTACTCCATATCTTTTAAGAACTTTCTCAAGTTGATTATTACAAAAATGAGTTCCCCGATCACCTATTAAAGCTTTCGGTGTTCCAAACCTAGCAAAAAGACGTTTTAAAAAGTTGACTACAACTCGTGCATCGTTAGTTGGGAGAGCTTGTGCTTCCGCCCATTTAGATACATAATCAATGGCAACGAAAATGTATAGATTATTATGAGATTTTGGAAATGGACCCATAAAGTCAATACCCCAAATGTCAAATACTTCACATACTTGAATGACATTTTGTGGTATTTTATCACGTTGACTTATTTTTCCGGCCCTTTGACAAGCATCACATGATTTGCAAAGAAGGTGTGCGTCTTTGTAAATTGTAGGCCAATAGAATCCAGCATCATAAACTTTTCTTGCTGTTAGTTGAGGCCCATAATGCCCTCCTGTTGGTCCTGTGTAACAATGGTTTAAAATTTCACTCGATTCATCTCCGAATACACATCGGCGTATTATTCCATCTGGACAACTTTTAAACAAATGTGGATCTTCCCAGAAATAGTGTTTTATATCACTAAAGAATTTCTTTCGTTTTTGGTACGATAATCCTTTTTCAAGGAATCCACATACTAAAGAGTTTGCATAGTCAGCAAATCATGGAATTTTATTATAATCTATCTTCAATAGATATTCATCAGGAAAGTTGTCTTGTATGGACGATTCATTTAGAACTTCTAATTCAGGATTTTCAAGACGAGAAAGATGATCAGCTGCGAGATTTCAATATCGAACTCTTGTAAGAGTAAGATCTAACGGATTAATCTTGGTTTGGCATCTTGTTTCGAAAATAGGTATCTAAGAGCAGAATGGTCGGTATAGACCATCGTTTTAGCTAGAACGAGATATGAACGAAATTTGTCAAAAGCAAAGACAATAGCAAGGAGTTCTTTTTCAGTAGTTATGTAATTTGTTTGTGCTCCTTGTAACGTCTTACTAGCATAATATATAGGTTGAAATCATTTTTCAATCCTTTGTCCTAAAACGGCTCCCATTGCAAAATCACTTGCATCGCACATTAGTTCAAACGGTAAATTGCAATTTGGAGTTATCATGATTGGCGTATTAGTGAGTTTTTCTTTAAAAATATTAAAAGATTTGATACATTCATCTGAAAAAGATGAATGGAGCATCCTTTTCTAGGAGTTTATTCATAGGAGTGGCAATTTTAGAAAAATCTTTTATGAAATGTCGGTAAAAACCGGCATGCCCTAAAAAACTCCTAACTCCTCTAACATTGGTGTGATGTAGAAGTTTAGCAATTACATCTACTTTAGATCTATCCACTTCAATTCCTTCCTTTGAAATTTTATGACCAAGAACGATGCCTTCTTTAACCATGAAATGACATTTATCCCAATTAAGTACTAGATTTGACTGTTCGCATCTAATAAGCATTCGTTCTAGATTAACTAGACATGATTCAAAAGTATCACCGAAGACTGAAAAGGCATCCATGAAAACTTCCATGCATTCTTCTATCATGTCATGAAAAATTGCCATCATACATCTTTGAAAGGTTGCAGGGGCATTGCAAAGTCCAAATGGCATGCGTTTGTAAGCAAAAGTACCATAAGGGCACGTAAACGTGGTTTTTTCTTGGTCCTTGGGTGCTATTGGAATTTGAAAATATCCGGAAAAACCATCAAGAAAACAATAGTAACTATTTCCGGCTAATCTTTCCAACATTTGATCAATGAAAGGTAAGGGAAAGTGATCTTTTCTGGTGGCGTCATTTAATTTTTTATAATCAATACATACACGCCATCCTGTTACAGTCCTAGTAGGAATAAGCTCATTTTTCTCATTTGTAATAACAGTCATGCCACCCTTCTTAGGCATGCATTGAACTGGGCTTACCCATGGACTATCAGAGATTGGATAAATTAAACCTGCATCAAGCAGTTTAATAATTTCTTTCTTAACAACATCTTGCATATTCGGATTTAGTCTTCGTTGGCGTTGCACATACTTTTTATGACCTTCTTCCATAAGGATTTTATGTGTGCAATACGAAGGACTTATTCCTTTAATGTCATGAATCTTCCATGCAATAGCTGGTTTATGAGCTTTTAACACAGAAATGAGTTGAGATTTTTCATTTTCAGTAAGAGAAGACGATATTATTACAGGTAATTTAGATTCTCCATGTAAATAAGCATATTCCAAATGGTTTGGAAGTGGCTTTAACTCTAATGTCGGTGGTTCTTCTATCGATGATTTATATCGATATCTGTCTTCTTCTTTTAGCATTTGAATTTCTTCTGTTGTGGTTCATATCCATTAGCTATAAGTGTAGCTAACATTTCAGTTTCATCAATTGGTTTAGTTCCTTCTCCTAAAGAACATTCTCCTGTTCCTTGTAATTCTGGAAATTCTTCTAACAATTCTGCATGTGATTCTATAGTTTGAATATAATAATATGTATCATCTGCAGATTGCGGTTGTTGCATTGCTCTATCAGCTAAAAAGGTAACACTCTCGTCCTCTATACTTAGGGTCAGTTTCTTACCGAACACGTCTATCATTGCTTTACCCGTGTTTAAGAATGGTCTTCCTAATATGAGAGGAACTTAAGAATCTTCTTCCATGTCCAGAACAACAAAATCTACTGGAAATACTAAAGTACCAACTTTAACTAGCATGTTTTCCATTATCCCTCTAGGATATTTTATTGATCGATCGGCTAGTTGTATGCTTATTCTTGTTGGTTTCAATTCTCTAAGGTCTATTTTATTGTATAATGAATACGGCATCAGATTTATACTAGCACCTAAGTCTGTCAATGCTTCTATTGAACTAAGACTACCCAGAAAACATGGAATTGTGAAACTTCCTGGATCAGATAATTTTTCTGGTATCTTATTCAATAACACTGCAGAACAATTAGCATTCATAGTAACAGCTGAGAGTTCTTCCATTTTATTTCTATTTGAGATTAGATCTTTCAGAAATTTAGCATATCTAGGCATTCCTGAAATCACATCAATGAAAGGAAGATTGGCATTTATTTGTTTAAACATATCCAAGAATTTGGATTGCTTGGCTTCAAGTCTCTCTTTTCTCATTTTACTCGGGTAAGGAAGTGGTGGTTGGTATGGTTTAACATAAGGTTTAGCCTTTATTGTGTTATCTTTATTAACCTTTTCAACTACCGGTTCTTTTTCCTTATCTTGCTCAGGTTGTGGTTCTTGTGGAGTAGGAATATCTTCATTAGAAATTACAGGTATTTCAGGTGGTTTAAGTATAATACCACTTCTTGTGGTAATGGCTTTAGCTGTTTCATTCTGGGGGTAAGCATTTGTATCACTTGGTAGACTTCCCGATTTTCTTTCACCTATCAACCTTGCTAGGTTGCTCACTTCTTATTCCAGATTTTGAATAGAAGCTTGTTGATTTCTAAATACTTGAGCATTTTGTTCATTGGTTTGTTTCTGAGAAGTGAAAAACTGTGTTTGAGATTCAACTAGCTTCTTCATCATATCTTCTAAATTCGGCTTTTTATCATCAGTTTGTGGTGGTTTGTTTTGAAAATTAGGTCTTTGCTGATTGTAAGTATTATTGGATACTTGTTGATTACAAGGACCTTGTTGATTGTTCTATGGAACATTTCGGTTATAATTCTGGTTTTGATTGTAGATTGGTCTTGGCGGTTGATAATTATTCTGATAATTATTTCCAGGCCTTTGGTTTATGTATGAAACATTCTCTCTTTGTTCCATTGTTAATTCAATACTGAGACAATCTTTTGTCAAATGTGGTCCTCCACACTGCTCACAACTAATTCGTATTGAGTGAATATCCTTAGTCATCTTTTCCATTCGTCTCTAAACAACATCTATCTTTGCTGAAATGGAATCTAAGTCATGGCTAGAATCGGCTCTAGCTACTTTAGATGATCTAACGATATCTTTTTTTTGGTGCCACTCATGTGAGTGGGAAGCAGTGTTATCAATAATTTTATAAGCATCAATTTCTGTTTTCTTCATAATGGAACCACCAGCTGCTATATCGATGTCTTTCCTTGTTGTGATGTCGCATCCTTGGTAGAATATTTGTACTATTTGACAGGTGTCTAAACCATGTTGCGGATATCCTCTCAATAACTTTCCAAATCTTGTCCATGCCTCATATAGAGTTTCATTTGGCTTTTGTGTGAACGTAACAATTTCTCCTTGAAGTCTTATAGCTTTAGATGCCGGAAAGAATTGTTTAAGAAATTTTTCAACTAAAACGTCTCATGTATCAATCGCCCCTTCAGGTAACGATTCCAACCAATCTTTGGCTTCTCCCTTTAAAGTCCAGGGAAATAACATGAGCTATATCTGTTCATCCTCAACTTCTCTTATTTTAAATAGAGTGCAGATCCTATTAAAGGTACGAAGATGTTCATTTAGATCTTCCTTCGGCGCACCACTAAATTGGCATTGATTAGTTACCATGTGTAGAATTTGTCCTTTAATTTCATAATCTGGCGCATTAATGTCTGGTTGAGTAATTGCGTGACCTTGGCCAGTGCGTTTAGCTCGCATTCGGTCTTCCATACTTATAGGTTCCAGATTTTCCATGATTGAATTTGTTGAATCTGAATCACTAGAGGATTCTGATTTAATGGTTCGTTCCTCAATAATCTCTGTTTGAATGATTGGTGGTTCCGGAGGAAAGATTAGTGGTTCAGGATCTATGAATTGTCCCTGAATATTCTTCGGATTCTCAATTGTGAGGTCGGATTCAAAAAATGGATTATCGGAAATTTGAATTGGAGTACTTGGTCGACTGGATGACGATTCTAAAGAAAAATCAACGGCGACAATATTTGCTAGATGTCTTGATCTGGTTACAGGTGGTGAACGTACAAAAGGTGGTGAACGTTTTGCTCGGTGCATTCACTGAATATCCTATTAGTTTTAAAAAAAATAAGAAAAAATATATAAGCTATCCAATTAATAGACTTTTCTGCTTTTGCCCACGTTTCGAATAGCCAAAAGATGCAGCAGAGGGGCAGGATTCGTTTGGTCTCAATATAATTGAGTACTGTTTGGCTCCAATAACCCGGTCCACGTACAAATCCAACTATTACTACGAACCAGAAAATTTTGATGTCTATCAATTTAACCACTTAAAATAAATTTTCGTAATTTAAAGAAATTTAGAGAAGAAGTAGAAAATTCTATGTCCTAAAACTAGAATGTCGAGAAATAAGAAAGAAAAAGAGCGCGTCGAAAAACGTCGATAAAAGATCGAAAAATAATTAGGCGTCGCAAAATAAAAATAAGAAAGTAGCGCGTCGTAACTTAAAAGGCACTAAAAACTAAAAATTAAAAGTTGCGTCTAAAAATATTAAAGCTTAAAAGAAATACTATATCCCAAATGGCAATAACTTAAAAAGGTACTAAAAACTTAGAACAGCGTCACAAAATTCTAAAGCACCTAAATCTTAGTCTAAAGAAAAAGCACTTAAAGGATTTTACGGCAAAGCCTAAAAATCTAGAAATAAAAATAACTATGGCAAAAACTATGTCTTAAAACTAAATACGAACAAAAAATACAAAAAATTACGCTAAAACAAATAAAAAGGAACAAAATATAAAAATAAA